>NC_089146.1:36805861-37129983 GCF_009819655.1 Sylvia atricapilla
TTTTTTTTGCCCCCACCCCCCCCCCCCTTTTTTTGCCCCCCTCCTTTTTTTTGCCCCCCCCTTTTTTTTGCCCCCCCCTTTTCCCCCCCCCCGTTTCCCCCCCCTTTTGTCCCCCCTTTTGTCCGCCTTTTCCCCCCCCTTTCCCCTCCTTTTTCTCCCCCTCCTTTTCCCCTTTTTCCCTATTCCTTTGTTTTTTCCCTTTTTTTTCATTCCTTTTTTTTCTACCCTTCTTTTTTTTCCGTTCCATCCCACTTTCCTTCCCCCTTTCCTTCCCCCCTTTTTCCTTCCCCCTTCCTTCCGGCCCCCCCTTTCCTTCCCCCTTTCCTTACCCCCCTTTTTCCTTCCCCCTTTTCCTTCCCCCTACGTCCCTCCCCTTCCTTTCCCAGTTCCCCCTCTTTCCCTTCCCCTTTTCCTTTCCCTTTTTCCTTCTCCCCTTTCCTTTCACCCCTTCCTTCCACTTTCCCTTCCCCTTCCTCTTCCCCTTTTTTTTCCCCTTTTTTTTCCCCTTTTTTCCCCTTTTTTTTGGCTCCCCTGAGCCCCTCAACGACCGGGAATGACCATCCACGGCTTTGGGATGGCAGGATTTGAGCTGAGCTGTGTCCCTGCAGGAGAAGCCGTGCCAGAGGAGGAGCAGATCAGTGCCAAGGACCAGAAGAACCTGGAGCCTTGTGATAACACCCCAATCATTGATAACATCACCCCCGTGGTGGCCAGCATCTCCACGGAGGAGAAGCAGAAATACGACGAGGAGATCGCCAGCCTCTACAGGCAGCTGGATGATAAGGTGGGAATGGTTCATTCCAGGTGGAAATCCAGAATTATTGCCAAGATTGGTGGCTTTTTTTCCCCCCCACCCCTCAATTCCTCCAGCGCTGGGAACTGGAAAACGCTGGGAAATTCCAAATAGTGCATAAAAAAGCAGCTCTCCACCCCCTTTTCTTGTTCTCCAGGAAATCACAGCCAGGATTTCTGTCAATTTTAACTTCAGGCTTTTCCCTTCCCTTCAGTGATTTGTGTAAAATACCTCAGCAAACTGCAAAACAAAACAAAACAAAAAAACCCAGAAAACCCAAAAAAACCCCAAAAAACCCCCACAAAAACAAAAAAAAAAAAAAACAACAACAAAACAAAACCAAAACCAAAACCCCCCAAAGAAAAAAAAAAAAAAAACCAACAAAAAAACCCCCAACCAAAACACCAAAAAAACCCACAAAACCCCAAAACAAAACCCCCAAAAAGGGTGACTGTCCTTAATAATCCCAGCTATTAAAATTTTAAGGAAAACACATCCCCATCCCCTTTTGTTTGTGTGGCTGGAGCTGCAGACACAGCCCAAAGTGCAGGTGGCTCATTTATTTATTTCTCTGCACATCAGTGGCATCACTTAAAGCTCTCAGCAATTCCCTTCCCCAGCCATTAAGAGCTTTGGCTTGTGGGAAGATGAAAAGAAAAAAAAAAAGGGTCCAGAAAAAAGCCATTCAGCACCCTGGATGAGGGCAGCAAAAAGGCTGCCTCAAAACAAAAAAAAAAAAAAAAGAAAAAAGGCAAGAATCCCTTTTTCCCGTCAGGAATCAATATTCACTTTTAAAATTCAGTTGTAATTAGCAGGAAAATAGCAGAAAGAGAAGTGCCCAGTGTGTCCTTGCCTGTTAATATGGAGGTTTGGCTCTTTGTGGACACAAAGGAATTGGGTTTAAATCTTATTTTTGGTCTCCCTGCACAGTCTGGTTGTACAGCAGTGTTGGTGGCACTGAAAAGAGAATTTTTCTGGAAGAAATGACAGTTTTTCTCTGATTGCATCCCCAGTAGCAATCTCCAGCTTTTACATATTGATCAGGAAAAGGAAAAAAAAAATAATTCAGTCATTCTTTCACTTTCCTCATCAAAAGCAGCAAAGGCCAGTAAATTATTCTGGAGGGAAGTGGCAGCAGGTTTGAATTTCCCCCTGAGCCTAATATGGCACAGGACTGTGGGAAATGAAGATGTTTGATATTCATTTCTATGTAGAAAGAACATATTTGATCCCAAACACCCCAAACCCAAAATATCACCATTTATACCAGCTTTTACTGCAGATCTCTGTGTATCCTTATTTATTTTATTTAGGGTATATTTATGTGTATTTATTTATGTATATTTATTTATGTATATTTATTTATGTATATTTATTTTTCCTTCCCCTCATACCACTCACAGAGTTTGCTGCATTATTCCCCAATTTTATTTTTTTTTTCTAGAAAGGGGGGAGATAAAAAGTGATCAAATGAGAGCTGTGAAAAGAAATTAAAAAAAATCTCCACCCCTGTTTGATTGCAGGATGATGAAATCAACCAGCAGAGCCAGTTGGCTGAAAAATTAAAGCAGCAAATGTTGGATCAAGAGGAGGTAAGAAACTAAAATAAATAAACCAACCTAAAAAAAAAAAAAAACCCTTTATATTTTTCTCCTGAGCCCCTTGTTTAATGGTTGTCACAGCGGTTCAGATTAACTGGCTAAAATTCAAGTGGGAAAAGTAGGAAAAAAGCCAGGTTTCAACTCAAAATTTCATAATATTCTCACTAAGCCTCGATGAAACTCCTGGAAATAACAATCCCTCCTGCTGGGAAGTGATGCTGGAGCTCCAAGGGAGGATGGGGCCAGGATTTTTCACTCCAAACAGGATTTTTTTTTTGATGTGTCTGTGCCCATTCAGGCATCCAGGCACTGTGGACTGCAGGGAGTCAGAGATTTCCTGGTATCAAATCACTAATCAGCATTATTTTGGTAATTAGAGGCAGCGAGCTGTGGGATGGAAAACCCTGAGAATTGGTGGTGCCACGGATTTGCTGTGAAATCTCAGATTGTTCCTTTCAAACGTTTGATTGCAGCGTTTCTGTCCCTAAAATGAAACTTTTGGAAGGTTCAGGATGGGGAAGGTCATCACTGAGCTCAGCCAGAACTTTCCCTTCTCTGAGGAGTTCTGAGGATGCAAAATGAGGCAGCAACACCAAGTTCCCCAAATGTTGCTGAGATATTTATTAGGAATTGCTTTTATTGTGTATCCAGCCCCTCAGAAAGGGTTTCCAAGGTGTTATAAGAGAAAAAAATAATTTATAATCCTCTTTTATTCATCACTCAGGGTTCAGCTGCTCCCTCTGGGGACTTGTCCTGGCTAGGGGAACCCCCAGCTTTTTTATTTTATTTTATTTTATTTTATTCTCTTTTATGCCAAGATGAAGCTCCTCATTCTCTTGCCGCAGCTTGATTGGATCTTTTCCATATTATCTTTTGAAGGAGTTTTTGGGTCACTTTGCTGCCTGTGCAAACCAGAATAGTTAAAATTATTATTCTTAAGTAATATTATTAAATCTTTTTAAGTAATATTATTAAGTAATATTATTAAATAAAATTATTACTCTTATGTAAGATTATAAATTATTTAATATTATTAAAAAGTAATATTATTAAATATTATCATCTATCCAACAAGATGATGATAATAATAATAACAATAACAAGATAATAATAATAATAATAATATTAATAATAATAATAATGCATTTTATGCCTGCTCAGACCATTATCTCCTGATGTGTGTTATGAGTTTGTGTCACCTCCCTTTTCTTCTTCCCATCTTTTTTACATCCCTCTTCTCACCTGAGGCAGATTTTTTTTTTTTTTTTTCCCTCACAGTTGTGCCTTGATTTTGGGGTGATGAGCATCCCTCCTGCTTGGGAGCAGCTGACACAATTATTCCTCACCCCTGGAAGATAAATCAGGATTTCAGTGGTCCTTTTTTCCCCCACACCCCCTTTTTAAATTTTTTTTTTTTTTTGCAAATTCCTCATCCAGCTTTGCTAAATGACAAAACCTCTGCTGCTGCTGTTGTTCAGAGCCTTTTTCTGCCTCGTCTCAGCTCTTGCCTGGGAGGGAGAAGGTGATTTTTTTTATTATTCAAGGTGTTTTTCCCCACATCAGCCGTCCCTGCTCTCCCCTGGAGATGTGATGAGCTCACTGATCCACCAGCAGCTGCCTCACTCTGCTCCCCCCCTAATTAACCAGCCCTTATTTCTGTTTGATTAAGCCAGCAGGTTAATTAGAAACCTGAGTCCTGCTGCAGATGAGGCTGATTTTGGGAGAGGGGAGGGAGATTTGGTGCCTTTTTCACCTCTGGCTGCTGCTCAAGGTGGGTGTTTTTGGGGGATTCTGAATATTCCATCCCCACCTGGGACAGATCCATGAAGTGCTGCAGATCTGGGTCTTTTCCCTTTATTTACAGATTTTCTTTTTTTTTGTTTTTTGGTGGCTTTTTGCTCCATTTTTTCCACACCGTATCAGCCAGAATTGCCTCTCCCTGTTTATGCTGTAGGTGATGCAGAAGCCCTGGTTGAAGCCGCGCTGATGTTCACACAGCGAATTTCTTAAGTAAATGCAAATAATAGTTCCATCTGTGTTTAGCAGGGAGATAATTTGAAGCTATTTTGTTGTTTAAATATTTACATGCCATCTGGCTCTGGCAATGCAATGGCTTTTTCCATAACGTGAGTGCACTTCTGAGGCTGCAGCATTAGCAGGGAGATAAATTTCCCTTTTTCCCTTTACATCTGAATCCTCTCTGTGCCTCTCTGGGCACGTGCCAGCCTCCAGAGCTTCCCTGCCTGCTTTGCTGTTTTCCACCAGCCAAAAAAATTTAAAAAAGCCATTTCATTTTCCACTCTGAGCTTCAAAGAAAAAAAAAAAAAAAAAGGAAAAAAAAAAAAAAAAGCCATTTCTTCTGGGATATTCTGCTTTTTGGGTGGTCTGGGTTTTTTTTTTTTTTTTTTTTTTTTTTTTTTTTTTTTTTTTTTTTTTTTTTTTTTTTTTTTTTTTTCTGGGGATCTCAGCTGCTTGGTGGGCAGATCAGGAGAAACTCACCCAAAACACTTCAGCAGGGAAGGTTTTATTCCAATATTATACCAATCCTAAATCCATTTCTCAGAGAGGAGTGAATTCAGTGAGTGAGTGTCCAGCCTTTGCTGTCAGGATGAGCATGGAGCCCTCTCACATCTCCTGCCCTGGTTTTATCTGCTGTAATTCCCTCTTGGATGCTTTTTATGCCATGTCAAGCCCTGGTTTTGGTATTATTCCTGACCGTGCAGTATTAGCAGTAAATGTTAGGTGTCACTTTTATTTATTTTCACATCATCTCTCGGTGCAGGGCTGGGCTTGTGCTGAGGACACCACAGCTGAATTTTCAAGGTTTTCCCCTCCCACTGAGCATTGGTTCAAGGGACAGGACTAAGGCAGCGACCTCCCACAATCACTGAAACCTCAAACTCACTGAAAGAAGAAATTTAATAAGTTTTCCAGCTTGGAAACACTCACTAGAGAGTGTGTGTGTGTGTGAGAAGTCAGTGTTTTCTTTTGAGATGATCTGTCCTCGGCATCATCCTTCAGATGATAACTGGGAATAATCGTCTTAGGTTTGCTTATCGAAATATTTCTGTAAAAGCCACCAGCTCTTTGAGGCCGCCTCAGAGAGTCTTTTTCCCTCAGCTCAAAGCCCTGAGCCTCTGCTCAAACGTTTCACTTGGTGGCATTTTTTTAGGGCTGAGCTGCAGCGCTGGATTGAGGGCACAAAACGTCTTTGGAGCCCTGACGCTGTTTAAAATCAGTTTCTCTGCCTCACTCTTGGGTCATAATAGGATTTGGTGAAGATTTTTCCTGTTGAAGTCCAGAGCTTTTTTTTTTTTTTTTTTTTTTTTTTCTTTTTGTGCTTCCTTCAAATGCTTTGTGCTAAAACTGGTGATGGTTTCAGGATTTCTCCCCTCCTGCACACACGATTTGTGCTCACTCTTTTTTCCCCTCTTTGCCCGTTTTTCTCCTTTTCAATATTATCTTTTGAAGGAGTTTTTGGGTCACTTAGTGTTACTGTAGGCACACAGAATGACACAGTATCAAGTTTTCAGAAGACTCATTTATTATAGCCCCATGCTCTCTTTTAGACAGTTTTTACAAACCTCATGGACAACTTTAATTGGTTAATTCTTGTTAATTATTCTATTGGTTAGTAAAAGATATTTTACCTGTCCATCAAATCTACCTGTTCTCTGATTGTTAAAATATTTACATGCCATCTGTAAACACATTTTCTTTACTGATTCTCATGGGACAAACCCCTTGCTGTTATTACAGGTAGCACTTCTTTTTCACCCTCCGAATAGATTGTTGTGTCAAAGGAACTTTTGTGTCAAAAGTGCACAAAAGAGCACAAAAGGAATGAGAAGTTCTCCATTCTCCAACCAGCTTTATGTGGGAACTTGCAAATTGCTTGTCAGCTTATGGCAAATTGCAGATTCCCTGTTAGCTGCACTTGGAAGAAATGAGAGGCCAGCTGTGGCTCTATCCACACCTTAGTGCTGCTGTGGTGTTTCCTTCCAGCTTTTGGCCTCCACGAGGAGGGATTATGAGAAGATCCAGGAGGAGCTGACCCGGCTCCAGATCGAGAACGAGGCAGCCAAGGACGAGGTGAAGGAGGTGCTCCAAGCCCTGGAAGAGCTGGCTGTCAACTATGACCAGAAATCCCAGGAAGTGGAGGACAAAACCAGGACCAACGAGCAGCTGGCGGACGAGCTGGCACAGAAAAGTGTAAGAGGCACTTGTTGGTGCTTGTTGGTTCTCTCCTTGCTCCCTAAACCATCCCAAATTCCCTGCCTTAATTAATGAAATGAAGGGAATTCAGAAGCTGCTCCGTGGAAGTTGGTGGCAGATTGTGGCTCTTGCAGCAAGGGAGGGGATGTGAGAAGTGGCCATCCTGTGTTTTGGATATTTAAAACCTGTATTTTGCCAAGAAAGCTGTGAAAATCTGCCTCCTGCAAATGGCAGCAGTTTGTGGTTTTCTGGACTCTGCGCTGTGGGATTTTACAGGGAGCCAAGGGATCTCAAGGAAGGAATCGGGGAAAAAAAAAATTAATCGGCTTTTTCAGCTGATGTGTCCTGATCTTGAGGAAAGAAAGGAAAATCAAGATTGGTTTAGTAGCTTAAAGCATCTTTTTTCCCTTAATTCATTGCACCAACTTAAGGAGCTGTTGTTAACATATCTGTTTCATTAAAGACTTTGTTATCTCCCCCAGTAAAACAGATTACCACGAAATCCATTGGAAAAAAATTGAATTTTCTATCCCTCCCTACCTATTTCTCTGCGATTAACCTCCTTTGATGTATTATGCAAATCAGACTCTGAGCGGATTTGCCACGTTTAATAGATCCAAAGTAGCCTTTGGTGGCAAGTGAGTTGTGAAAGTGGATTATGCCAAGGTGGAACTGGATGTGTCACTACGTTGTGCCAGCAGGCACGAGGAAAATACCCCGTGGAAACTGCCCAGCCTGCAGAGGGGAGGGTAATTCTTGTTTTTAAACCTTTCCAGAGTGCCCTGACAGCCACCCAGAGGGAGCTGGGCCAGCTGCAGGAGCTCAGCAACCACCAGAAGAAGAGAGCCACAGAAATCCTGAACCTGCTGCTGAAGGATCTGGGGGAGATCGGGGGAATCATCGGCACCAACGACGTGAAAACCGTGCGTGGGCTTTGTGCTTCTGTCCCCCAGCTCCTCCCGCAGGGAAAACACTCCAGCAAATCAGGGAATCCCACAGGGCTTTGGCTTGGAAGGGGATTACACCTCTTCTGGTTCTAAATCCCCTGCCAGGGGCAGGGACACCTCCAAGTGTCCCAGGGTGATCCAAGCCCCAATGTCCAACCTGGCCTTGGATATTCCAGGGATCCAGGGGCAGCCACAGCTGCTCTGGGAATCCCAGCCCAGGCAGGAATTCCCAATTCCCAATCCCCCAGGCAGCCCTGCCCTCTGGCAGTGGGATCCATTCCCTGTGTCCTGTCCCTCCAGCCCTTGTCCCCAGTCCCTCTGCAGCTCTCCTGGAGCCCCTTCAGGCCCTGCCAGGGGCTCTGAGCTCTGCCTGGAGCCTTCCCTTCTCCAGGGGAACATTCCCAGCTCTGCCTGGAGCCTTCCCTTCTCCAAGGGAACATTCCCAGCTCTGCCTGGAGCCTTCCCTTCTCCAGGGGAACATTCCCAGCTCTGCCTGGAGCCTTCCCTTCTCCAGGGGAACATTCTCAGCTCTCCCTGGAGCCTTCCCTTCTCCAGGGAACATTCCCAGCTCTGCCAGCCTGGCTGCAGCCCTGGGAGCATCAGGAGGTGGGGGAGATGTGGATCCAGCAGTGCTTCTCCCAGGACATTCTGTGTAAATCCCGGCTGAGCACACAGGAGGACACGTACAGGGCTCTTTGTCTGGCTGGAAGAGGCTCCCTGTCTGGGCTCACAGTTACTCCCTGCTCAGTTTTTGGGGCCAGAGCCCATCTGGGAGTGACTGAACTGATGAATGGGGGCTCTGAATTCCCCCAAAACAATGCACAGGTAGCCCAACTCCTTCTTTAGCTGGCACAACTCAGAATTCCCAGAATATGAACACTTTGGCTTCTGAGGTGGCCAATTTTTGATCTGAAGTTTGGTGCAAGTTTTGGTCAGCCCTGTCTTGAGGTTTGCCTTTCTGTGGCTCTTGGGATTTTGGGGATACAGGAGAGGAGGTGGCCGCTCACTTTGTCACACTTGTAGAAGAACAAAACGCTGGTTTCAGAGAAAATATTTGTATGGTCACTGCGAAATGGCAGCGATGGGAACTTTCCATGGCCTGCAAAATCTCCTTGGCGGTGTTGATGTCCATTTAAAACCACAGGGAAAATAGTGGTTAAAACTAAGTTCATGTTTGAGATGTATGAAAATTCCCTTCAACACATTCCTGTTAATTTTAGTTCACTTTTTGTTGCTGTCCTGCCAAGGCTGTCTCGGGTCAGGAGGAGCTGCAGCCTGTCCTGCTGCAGAGGACACAATCCCTGCTGTCCCTGTGCTGCTGCGGATTCCTCCAGCCTTTGGAGATGTCACAGCAGCCTCTGGTGGCCGGAGGAGCAGGGACTGGCAGGGGAGATCTTTGCAAATGGAGGCAGAGGCAGTTTGGGACAAGTTTTTTGTGGGAACCGAGATGCCAGCACTTCAGGGAACAGCTGTCAGTGAAAATAAGGCCAGACTGAGGAGAATAGTTTCAAATTTGTTGGCAATCAGCATCTTCTCCAAATGTGTCTAATCTCAGAGCAGACTGAAAATTTTGGAAGAAGCCTCATTTTTCAGGATTTTTGGGAGAAGGAGCAGCACATATTCCCTTCTCCTTGGCAGTTCTGGGAAAAAAAAGGGGAAGCTGATGAAGCTGAGGTGTGGTTTTGCTCAGGGAGAACCTGCACAGCTCCTCAGTGGAATCTCCTGAGCTGGAGTTCCACAGGATCATGGATCCAGCTCCTGGCCCTGCACAGACACCCCAAAACCCCACCTTGGGCATCCCTGGGAGTGTTGTCCAAAAACTCCTGGAGCTCTTGGGATTGTCACCATTCCCTGGGGAGCCTGGGCAGTGCCCAGCACACTCTGGGGGAAGAACCTTTCCCTGAAATCCAGCCTAATACCTGGATGTGATATCCCTATATCATATCCCTTCACACAAATGTGAAATGTTTGAAATTCCCAAAAATAACATGCACTAGATAAATAAGAACAGAACATTCAAGATAAAGAAAAATAAAATACACAAGATAAATACAAATAAAATGCACAAGATAAAAGGACAAATCAACCCAAAACTTCTAAAGGAGGATGTCTCCTTAATATAATAAGCACTCTTTGCTTTGTGAAAAGGTCCCAATTCTGATTTTTTTTTTTTTTTTGTCCTCCAAATATGAGTTTCAAGTTTTCAGCAATAATTCATACTTTTCTCCAACCTCTCTTTCTGAATGACCCCTGGCCTGTAAGCCCACCCCAAATCCCAGAACAAGCCTCCAGCGGGGCTCCCAGAGCAGGAGGAGCTCTGGGGCAATCCCCGTGTGCAATCCCCGTGTGTTCAGCTGGCAGATGTGAACGGGGTGATCGAGGAGGAGTTCACCATGGCCAGGCTCTACATCAGCAAGATGAAGTCGGAGGTGAAGTCGCTGGTGAACCGGAGCAAGCAGCTGGAGAGCGCCCAGATGGACTCCAACAGGAAGATGAACGCCAGCGAGAGGGAGCTGGCGGCCTGCCAGCTCCTCATCTCCCAGGTGGGTCTGCTCCTGCCTTCCCCCAGCCTTTGCTGCCCTTCCCGACCCCGGAGGAATGAACCTTGTTAGGTGAGGTGTGAAAATCCAGGCAGCATTAATTTCTCATCCTCGGGTTAAGGGTGTTTTTAATTCCGTTTTGAGCGTTTTCGTTACACACTTCGCTGTTTTCTGTCGACAACAAACTTCTTGTTCGAAGTTTGAGCTTCAGCTTCTTCTCCAAGAGCTTCTTGAGCTTCTGCAGGTTGAAGATCCCAAAGCTGCCACCTCGAGGCTGGTGCCCAGCTGCTTTTGCAAAGCTGCTGCTGTTGGTTTAACACCAAGTTTAACACCATTCCAGGGATATTTTGGGATTACTGCCTGAATTCCAAATTGGCCTGCTCAGTGTGACCTCCAAAAGCACAGCCTGCTTTGACCTCTCAGCTCCTTCCCAGACATTCTGCTGTGAATTCTCGGAGTCGTCACCTCCAGATGTGGAAATCCTTTCCCTTTTCCCTCCTTTACTGTGGGACAGTTTTCCCTGAATCCCTCCTCCCGCCTCACTGCTGTTCCTTGCCTTTAAAGCACGAGGCAAAGATCAAATCCCTGACAGACTACATGCAGAACATGGAGCAGAAGAGGAGGCAGCTGGAGGAGTCCCAGGACTCCCTCAACGAGGAGCTGGCCAAGTTACGTGCTCAAGGTACAACTCTGGGTCTGGTGCTCCTCGTTTCTGTCTCAGAAGACTCAATTTGTCCCTTAATGATGTGAAAAATTATAAAACCCCCACACAAAGATCCTTTAGCTAACAGCACCGATCAATCTGGCTAAATATTCTGTAAAAATCTGGGATTTAATGAGGATTTATCTAAATTTCAGTTGAACCTCTGCAAAATCCCTGCCCCATTCCAAACAGATGTGCACAAGTTCACTTCATTTTCCCAGCTGACCTAATTTTCGAGGTTTTCTTGGTTTTCCCCTTCCAATTTAATGTGGAAAATGTGTCGGTATCAAAAGAAGTTCTCGTAGCTTTGCTGAACTCCTGGATTACATAAATTTTTAACCTTGCACCCTTAAAATCATTCTGGATTTCTGCACAAGGGAATTTCCCTCACTAAGGTGGGGACCAGACTTTTTTTACTTTTTTATTTTTTATCTTTTTTATTATCTCCTGTGCTGTTAGAACAGAATCCTTATAGCATCTCCTGGAATAAATTAAATTTATTTTAAAATATGGATTTTAAAATTAAAACTGTCTCCACCTCTAAACAGAAAAAATGCACGAAGTCAGCTTCAAGGACAAGGAGAAGGAGCACCTGACACGACTCCAGGATGCAGAGGAGATGAAGGTACAGTTTGGCACAGTGGAAAATTTTGAGGGAATTCCATGGTGGGATTGTTCACTGGGGTGGAATTTTGTCTTCCTGTTCACATGGCCCAAAAATTACATTGATTCACCTCTGTGTTAGACTAATGTTTTGCTGCTGGAGCTCTGCTGAAAGTCAATTTGCTCAGTGGTGAATGAGGTTGCTGGGGTTAATGTGATTTAGCTACTTATAAATCTGATTTTAAAAGAGGCCACTTCCCCAAAGTTTGGCTGGAATTCTGATTATCTCCTGGAAATAATAATAAAATACATAAACCTGCTTTCTGGTACTTTTCCTTTGGAATGCCAAGAAAGGTTTGCAGTCATGAGTTGTTCCGACGGGGTTGCAAATTGCAGACAAGGAAAAACACAGTTTTAAAAGGATAGTGATAGAGGCTTGCCAGCTGCAGAACTTTTCCCCCATTTATTAAAAATTTAAGTGATTAAAGCAGTTGTAAAGTTATTAAAGCAGTTGTGATTTAAGTGGTTGTAGCTTACAGCTCCAAGAAAGAAAATAATGTCTTTTGTTAGTAATCTAAATAGATAAATCGAGTTTTTCATGCTGCTCGAGGTGTATTTACTCCTAGAATTTAAATTTAAATAACAATTTCGGTAGCAGGGCTGTGGATAAAGTATTCTCAAGAGGTTTGGGGTTTTATTTCTGTCACAGGTAGAGCTGTACAAGCATTTCCTGGGTGAATAAATAGGAGGAATAAGATTGGTGTAAAATCAGTGTCATTCGTGGCCAATGGGTTTTCACGTGCCACTTTTTGCCAGAAAATGAGTTAAAATTATTCCACATCTGTTGCTAAAATGGGAATTAAACACTTGGATGAGCAGGCAGAGAGTTTTGTGATTCCAGAAGGAAAGGGCAGGCAGATCCCTGAGTGGATTTGGTGGTTTTCCCTCAGACCCAGGGGTTGCTGAGAGGGAGCTGTGTGTCCCTGGGTGGTTCTGATTCCACCTCTGGTGTTTGCAGAAGGCTCTGGAGCAGCAGATGGAGACCCACAGGGAAGCCCACCAAAAGCAGCTGTCCAGGCTGAGGGACGAAATCGAAGAGAAGCAGAAGATCATCGATGAAATCAGGGAGTGAGTTCACCCTTCTCCATCCCTCCTTCCATCCTGCCGTGCTTTGGGGTTGGTTTTGTGAGGTTTGATTGATGTTTCTTTGCCGGTTCTGTCCTTACACGCAGCAGCCAAGCCTGTAATTATTTTACAGGGTGGATTACAGGGCCTAATTCTTTATTGGGGAGCTTTAACAAGACCATAAAATTATGGAGTTTATTAAAAAAAAAACAACCAGGGTAATGTTACACCTGCAGGTCAGTAGGTGAGAGGAGCTTGCAGGAGAGCAGGTTTTTAAAGGATCATGGAATTATTTGGATTGAAAATGTCTTTAAGGTCATCGAGTTCAGCCACCACCGAACCCAAGAAGATTTTGGGATTGTCTCACAGCAGCCAGTCCTTCTGAGAGTCTGGGTGACTCCAACAGCTCCCATTTTCACACATTTTTGTGTTTGCTTTTTTTTCCTCACACACCAACCTGTTACATTTTGCTCCTGTATTCTTCTTTTTCCAAAATCTAGGCAATCTTCTATCCTATTTACTGTGTGGCCAAAGATTAACTGTAGGGAAATGATGAAGCAAGGCTGAAAGATGCCAACAACAATTTGTGTCCAATTGCTCTCCAATATTTTAAAATTATGTCCTTCACGTTCTTTGTGCTTCATTTCTTCTAGATTTTTTTCAGCAGAGAGTTACAGCTTTGCTTTTTCTCTGCCCAATCCTATTATTTTTTTTTCATGGAAATTCACTCTCCTTTTCTCCTGGAGTTCAGGCTGAGCTGTGTTGACTTTTCCTTTCCCATTTCCAGCATGAACCAGAAGCTGCAGCTGGAACAGGAGAAGCTCAGTGCTGATTATGATAAATTAAAAATTGAAGACCAGGAAAGAGAAATGAAGCTGGAAAAGCTCATGTAAGTGCAGAGTTTCCTCACTTGGTACCCCTGAGCCTCTCCATGTGTCCATGGAAAATGTGCTGGAGAGAGGGATTTGTGTTGGAATAATCACATTTCAGTAGCAAATCCAGCAGGAACTACTAATAAATAATTACCAATTACTGTCTATTTTTATATCACACGCTTTTCAATAGTGGCTTTGATAACTGCCAAGGAGAGTTTATTGGAGCTCTGATTTTATAAAATATCCCAGCAAGTGTTAAAATCTCTCATTCCTTAATGAGAATCCAGCATGATTTTAAAAATGAAAGAAGTTGGGGATTTTTGGTGGGGTTTTGTTGTTTTTTTGGGAGTTTTAAATCAGATGTCTGAGTGGAATCCTTTCCTGGAAATGAGAGAGAAAAATCCCATGTGTGGACACAAAGATGGAGGTGGTGACTCAGCCCTTCCACGTGATAAAATTGGATATTTGGGGCAATCAAAAGCATAATTAGAGATGTACAATTTGCTGCCACCTGCAGATGTGCTGCTCCAGGTTGGTTGATTCTCCTCTGTTAGTTCTGATTGATTTGTGTTCCATGTTGTGATCTTCCCAGACTCCTTAATGATAAAAGAGAACAAGCAAGAGAAGACCTTAAAGGGCTGGAGGAAACAGTGGTAGGTCTTGATTACACTTTAAATACATTTTATTTCCCCCTCTGTCTGTATTCCCTGGTGATATATATGGTAATTTTTCAGCAAACAGCTTTGAACTACCTAAATTAAAATTTAAAAAAGGATTTTTTTACCAATTTTGGGGAAATTGTTCTCTTCAGCGTGGTTTTGGGGCTGGATGGGGTTTATTTTGTGGCATTCAGAGTGGGCCAATGTGATTCCTAGAGAGAGAATCCAGAATTCTTTTCTCCTGTTACCAACTCAAATCCGAGGAGAACTTTTATACCAAAGCATCTACTATGCCCTAGTAATTTGTGCTTTCTTTTTTTAATTATTGTTTTGTTATTTTTATTCCAGGCAAGGGAGCTTCAGACTCTTCACAATCTGCGCAAACTGTTTGTCCAGGATCTTACCACCCGTGTTAAAAAAGTAAAACTCTGCTCTTTTAAACCCAGATCTTCCTCTTCTTTTTTTTTTTTTTGCAGAATTCTTGTGATTTGCTGGAAGCCTTTAGTGCATGCATTTACAAAATGGGATAATGTCTTTTTTAGTAGCAGCGAGAAACAAGATTAAAACTGTTCTGATGTTTATCAGCTTTTATTTGGTCCTAACTTGATAAGGAAAATGTTGGTGGTTGAGGCAAATGAACTTATCCAGTGCACTTCAGCTACAAAATTCTCAAAGATGACTAGCTTCAGAAATTATTTAGTATTACCTGATTTTCCTATTCAGGATTCCCCCATAATTGTTCACTAAAAATAATTTGGCTTTTTGTGTGAGGGGAAATGTGACTCCTAAGTATCAAACAGAGAGTTAAAACTATTTCTCTTAAATTTGGGGCTCTGTAAGACTTTTCTGCCTTTGGGGAGCTCAAGTTTTCCAAAGAGCTGAGCTTCCCCTTGAGTCTGTGCCTGGCTTTGCTGAGGGCTGCAGTTTTGTGTGCAGAGTGTTGAGCTGGACAGTGATGATGGAGGTGGAAGCGCGGCGCAGAAGCAGAAGATTTCCTTTCTTGAGAACAACCTGGAACAACTTACAAAAGTTCACAAACAGGTAAAGGCTCCCTCTCCCTGATTTCCGTCCTTCCCCTCCTCTCCCTCCCTCCAGAAATGCATTTTTTTTTTTTAATATTTACAAGGGTGATTTGGGAAGGTAACCTGTGCTGTCTGAGGAAAAGGTACCCACTAAACTCCTTGGCATTAGGAGTTAGAGCTGCTCTTCCCACTCCCTGTACTTCTAGGAATGTGGTAAATAAGGATTTAGTTTTTTTCCCGTGAAAATAGACCCGTTTTGGCATTAGGAAATACATAAAAATAGCATTTTTCTGGATGGGTTGTGCATCCCCAATTTGACTCCTCTGAAGCTGCTCAGAGGCACCTTGGAGGTGACTCGGGTGGCTTCAGCCAGCAGAGTTTTCAAGGAAAACAGTGGAATTGGGGTTTTCTGTGCAGCTGAAGGGCTGGTGCCTCCCTGGGGTGCTGAGGTTGGTCATTTCTGGGTTTCTCCATTTCTGTGTCCTCCCTCCTTCATGGGATTCCAGTTTCATACAATCCCAGATTTGGAATTAAAGCCCATCCAGTCCCATGGGCAGAGACACCTTCCACTATCCCAGGCTGCTCCAAGCCCTGTCCAGCCTGACTTTGGACACTTCCAGGCATCCAGGGGCAGCCACAACTTCTCCATCTCCTCAGATTTTAGGGAGAAATTCTTCCCTGTGCCTCCCCACCCCTACAGGGAAGAATTTCTCCCTAAAATCACCCCTGTTGGAGCTGTGTCCCACTGTTCAGGCACACCACACAAAACACGAAAGCTGTTTTGATTTCTTTTTTGAGCAGTGATATGACACTGTGCACTGCACTCTCCTGAAGCTGTATTAGTGACCCACACTCCCAGATTCGCTTGAATTATTCCTGTGGAAGTGCCAAAAGAGCAGGAAATGCTGGACTGTGATAGGTGTCTGCTAAGGTTTGGGGGTTTGAGATTCCCAGGGAACAGATGGTTTAAAGACCTACTTTCTAAATGTGGAAACTGGGACATGTTCAAAGTGGTTTTTCTTTTACCATTTTGCCTTTTTTTTTTTTTTTTGCACTCGTTTCATGCATCTGCTGGGTTTCAAGTATGGATTTTTATAGCTCTCATTAGCGTGTATTTACTCAAAATCAACTTGGAATTCACATCTCGTAGGAAACTTAGAGAGAAAAGTGACATTGGACTTGATACTGGATTTTGTGTCCTAAACTACTTCCCACAACAAGGGTTCTGCGCTTGCAGAAAAAGCACATTGTGACAATGTTTTTTTAGCTTGTTTGTGTTTTTCTCCGGCACTAAGCCTGGCCCAGCAGGTTTCAAACGCTCTGGTTGTTAAACAACGTGTGAATGTCAGGACATGCTGTTGCTTTGCTGTATTATTAATGTGGTTGTTAATCGGCTTTTCACTCCAGAAAAGCAAGAGTCACTCCTTTGGAGTAGATTCCTGTTGACTTCCAGCAGTGGTGTAAGCTGTTCAGCACAAACTGCGCTGGATTTTCTGCCCATTTGCATGAGTTTTGTGTTTATTAAAAATCAATCCTCTCTTGGCTGTTGCTGCGTGGGAAATCAGATGTGATTTATATAATTGATAGACCTTGCTCAGGTTCATATTAAACTGAGGAAGTGCATGAATTCAGAGTTGCCTATAATCATTATATTAATAGTTACAGGCCTGAAAGTGATTTCTTAGTGAAGTTCCCAGTTTTCCCACATGGCTGAGTAGGGAACACAGGTGAACACATCAGAACCACTGGAAGTGATGAATTTGGGGTGATCCCTGGTGCTGTCTGTAAGATATATTCAAGCATTATTATTTTAAAATCAGGAGGTTGATCAAGGGCTTGCAAAATCCTGGAGATCTCTGTGTTCTGAGGAAATGTAGAGTTTGTGCTGCAGTTTTTGAAGTGTAGAGAAGCAAATCTGGCTGTCAGGTGGCAGGGTTGGTCCTGAGGAGTCCTCATCTTTCAGGACCAGCTCTGTGGAATCTTGTAGAATGGGATAAACTATTTTTCTTTGATCTTTCTGGACAATTTAAATGAATATCACTCCTCAACCAGACAAGTGAATTTTGTGAGTAAAACTGAGCAGGGACAATGCACAGGGTGGGATTGTTGGAGTGCCCTGTGTGGCGTAAGGAGCTGGATTTTATCCTTTGTGGGTCCATTCCAGCTCGGGGCATTCTAAATTTCTCTTTAAACCAGGATTTTTACATTCATTTCTGGAAGAAACCTGTTTAATTTTAGTACACACGGTGTGGAGAGCAACTGGTGGAGTTCTCTCCCTCCTTGTGAGGTGACTTCTGCCATTTCTCTGAGGAAGATTTTTGCCACTTTCTTTTGACCTTGTGGGTCTGTCCCTGCTCAGGACATTTTATATTGCCCTTTGAACTAAGATTTTTGCATTAATTTCTGGCAGAAACCTGTTTAATTTTAGTACCTGTTATATGGAGAGCAGGGTGGCATTTTCTCCCTCCTTGTGAGGCGACTTCTCTTGCCATTTCTCTGAGGAAGAAAGAGAAGAAATTTCTTCTGCCACTTTTTTTGACCTTGAGGCTCCGTTCCAGCTCGGAGCATTCTAAATTTCTCTTTAAACTAAGATTTTTACATTAATTTCTGGAAGAAACCTGTTTAATTTTAGTACCTGTTATATGGAGAGCACGGTGGCGTTTTCTCTCTCCTTGTGAGGCGACTTCTCCCACCATTTCTCTGAGGAAGATTTTTACCACTTTTTTTGACCTTGAGACTCCATTCCAGCTCAGAGCATTCTAAATTTCTCTTTAAACTAAGATTTTTACATTAATTTCTGGAAGAAACCTGTTTAATTTTACTACCTGACATCTGGAGAGCAGGGTGGTGTTTCCTCTCTCCTCGTGAGGCGACTTCTCCTGCCATTTCTCTGAGGAGATTTCTGCCACTTTTTTTGACCTTGTGGGTCCATTCCAGCTCAGGACATTTTAAATTTCTCTTTAAGCTAAGATTTTTACATTAATTTCTGGAAGAACCCTGTTTAATTTTACTACCTGACATCTGGAGAGCAGGGTGGTGTTTCCTCTCTCCTTGTGAGAAGACTTCTCCTCAGAGAAATGGCAGGAGATTTCTGCCACTTTTTTTGACCTTGAGACTCCTTCCAGCTCCGAGCATTCTAAATTTCTCTTTAAACAAAGATTTTTATATCAATTTCTGAAAGAAACTTGTTTAATTTTACTACTTGACATATGGAGAGAACAGTGGCCTTTCCTCCCTCCTTGTGCGGCGATTTCCCGCCATTTCTACTGAGGAGATTTTCACCACTCTCTTCTGACCTCCTTTCCTTCTGAACCCCCTTCCCCGCAGCTGGTACGTGATAATGCAGATCTTCGTTGCGAGCTTCCTAAGCTGGAGAAACGCCTTCGAGCTACGGCAGAGAGAGTTAAGGCCCTGGAGAGTGCACTGAAGGAGGCCAAGGAGAACGCCATGCGCGACCGCAAGCGCTACCAGCAGGAGGTGGATCGCATTAAGGAGGCCGTGAGAGCCAAAAACATGGCCCGGAGAGCACACTCCGCCCAAATTGGTGAGGACATGGAGCTAAAGGGGCTGCCCACGTGCTCCAGGCTCGGGCTGGATGCTGAGGGTTGAGTGTAAAATGTAGGGACTGTTTCTCCTCTGCTGCACAGGAATCTTCAAAGGCCTCGCTTTTTTATATTTTTTTTTTCCCGTGGAATCTGCCCCACCTCGGGTTTAAAGAGGCTCTGCTGTTCCATTGGGTAAATAAAGGGCATAATGGGTCTTGTGTGCCCTTCTAGTGACCTGAAAACTTGTCTCCTTAAATTAGTCGCTGGCTTTCTTCCTCCTCCTCCCCCCACACACTCTCTCTCTCTGCTTTTATTCTTTTCTTGTCTTTCTGGACCTTTTCCCTTTCTCTTTTTTTTTCTCCTGATGACTCCTCTATGTGATTTAATTCCCAAAAAAGTCTTCCTTTGTAAATTCAGACATTGATATATCTCCGAGGCACAGTGTAATGGGTGCGCACAACAGAGGAACGGGGCAATTCCTGGAATGGTTTGTGGAGATTGCTGAAGGAGGATGGTTTAGATGGAGATGACAATATTGGGATATTCAATCCTGAGGGAGAATCACGCACACAAAGTGTCACCTCCTGGATGCTTCTCTTGTAGGCAGCCATACAAGCTTTGTCTTGGCATCTTCTGGAATGGTGTAAATGGGACATAAAAAGTGCCTCACCGCCTCACCAAGTCACTTCCCTCTGTTGTTAGACAGTCCAGAATCTTTGCAGATCCAGTGCATGGGAAGGTGGAAGGGCTCTGCCAGCAGGAAAAAGGATCTGCCAGCAGGAAAACGGGTGTATTTGTTGTTGGCCAAGGCAGGGAGTGCTGTGTTCCGCACAGCTGGACTAGAAACCACGCTGCCCTGAGCTGGGAAACAACGAGGGAGGTGGAAAGCTAAAACATGAAAGCTAAAATGTCTTGTTTGTTCCCTCTTTTCCCCCTGCAGCCAAGCCCATCCGCCCTGGTCACTACCCAGCGTCTTCTCCGACGGCCGTCCACGCCATCCGAGGGGGAGGGATGTCCAACTCCAGCTACTACCACAACACCAAATAAATGAGAGGTAAGGCCAGAGTAACTCACTCAGCCTCTTCTCACACTGATCACTCAGTCCACTTACATCTCATCTTGCTTTTAGGAGACCCACAGCAAGGTTTTTTTTTTCTATTGTTAGTAGTTGTTTGCTGATAGTTACAGTACTCGTTAATTGAGTGCCTTAATTGAGGAGAGGTTTTATTTTAATGACTTAACACTTCAGAAGTTTTTTAAGAATTGCTGTGGTAAATCTGGACAGAAATGCACACGTAGAGGTATGAAACTCATGTAGTAAAAGTAGAGTTCCAGAGGTTCCTTCTGCCAGCATCATCTGCTTTCTGTCCCATGGATGTGTTTCCATGTTGGGATATTCCAGCCTGGGATAGGGGTGGAGCAGCTGTCAGTGGCAGCAAGAGACAGCTCCAAATTTGAGTGTCACCATTTGGCACACTTTGCACTCTTAGCTCTCCTCATAAAAAAAACCAAAACAAAAACACCTAAATATTTTACTTTAATTTCCAGACCTTGAGGGTTTCTCCTAAGCAAAAGATGAGCAGCACGTTCCCAGGAGACTGTTCCATGGACTCCACCCTCCCATTTCTTTCTTTAAATGCTCATTATTGGCAAGATTTTATATCTGCAGTATTTTAGATGATCACTTTATGCCACAGACATGCCAAGAGCCTGATGGCAGCGAGTGGCTGTGAAAAGCAGCCTGGGGACAGAAAACTTGCCCCCTCCAAGTCTGGCTTTTTGCCCTCCTTGAGGATTAATTCTGTCTCACGACTCTCTTCATGGTCTGTGGTCTCCTCGAGGCATTCCTGGGTGTTTTGAGCATTTTTTTGGGAATGTTTCATGTCAGGCTTGCATGCCAAGCATCCATCACGCCACACTCAAGCTGTTATTGTGCTGGGGGATTGTTCCTGCTCATTGTGTTTGCCACGAGCTTCCAGCAACAAATATTTCCTCTGTTGATAAATTAGAGCAAGGCTTTGCTGAGTGGTTTTGTCCATTCTGGTCTGAAATTGGCTTTTCCACCTCAGGAGTCAGGTGCCTCTGTCCATCTGCTTCATTGCATTCCCACCTCTGTGACCTGGCAAAGAGTGGGATACAGAGAGCCCTTGTCAAAGATTTCTAAACATTTCTTGGGACAGCTACTCTGAGGGGAAGAAAAGCTGCCACCTGCCTCAAATAAATGCACCTTTAATTTACCAGCTGCAGGAAAAAGAAGAGTCAGACTCTAACAGGCCACACATGTCAAATGAAAAACGTTAGATTAATAAAAAGTTATTAATAAAATAACCACACTTGAAAGGAGTTGGGTTTGTAGTAACAAGACAGGACTGTGGAAGTCAAGAAAAAGCAATCAGGTGGCATAAAATGCCAGATATTTCAGATGCTGAGGTTTAGATTTGAGGGCTTTGGAAATGAGCAGGTTCAGGCCACGTTGCAGAGGAGCACCAGGGGAAATGAGGCTGGAGGAAAAGAAGATGGAAGATCTCGGGAGAAACTGGATAAAGTTACAGACTTGGGGTTTCTGGAATAAAAATAGGAAAAATCTGAAAACCGAATGGCAGCCTTACAGGTTGGAATGAAACCATTCCAACAGAGTGCTCTAGATTTGTTGCTCACACCCAGAAGTAAGTGTGGGAGGTGTAGTCCAAGGAGGCTGGAAAATGATTGGAGAAGGTCAATTTTCCTCAGTTTTGGTCCTTTGGTTAAGAGTTTGGTTGGTAAATTCCAACTATTTGGCTGCCAAAATTGGGAATATATGAGTAATCTGAATTCTGAGCTTGGATTGAAACCCAGGGGTCCGAGTAAGGGTGTTAGTAAAGGTGCTGCCAGCGCAGGGAAAACTTCATCCAGATTATTTCCTGATTATTGGTGAGACATTCCTGTGCTCTGCAGAAAGTGCTTTGGAATGGTGCAGCTCTACCCAGCTGGAATTAGAACAAAACTTTCTTTTATAGTCATTTAACAGCAGAGAAGTAAAAATTGAGGTTCCTATTTCAGCATTTGCTGAGGAGAGATTTATCTTGTGTTCATTCATTATTCACCATAAAGATAATACACGCTTAGTGCTGTTAGACTGGTCAGAGTTATGATTGATTAACCCAGCAGATGGAAGAGAAAAAAACGTGGGTTTTAATAAAATGTGCTTGTCTAATGTGCATATATAACATTATAAAGTATATTTTTATAATATTGTCATATTATATAAAAATATTTTAGATATTTCTGTAAATGCTTTTTATATGTGTATATATATATCAGGAAAAGATCTCTGTTGGGAGACAGAACAGAAGGATTGCTTTGAATTTGTATTTTTTCATCCTTCTGATTTATAATTTTCAAACTCTGCTGCTGTTACTTTCCCCCCTTATTGCATGAGATCAACACACACCAGCTCTTGTGCACACCCAATGAGCCGGGAGAAAAAAAATCCCATTAAAGGAACAGAAAATTAAAGGGGAGGGAAAAAAAAAAAAAAGTTAGACCTTTCGATGGTGTTTGGGTGAGACATAATTCCAGGCTACAGGTGGCAGAGAGTGAATTCCATCAGAATTGGCTCATTTTGTGAGACCCAAATAATTTTTTTTTAATGTGACGTTCCATCATTTTTTTTTAACGTGACCGCGGATTCGTCTCACTGGGCTCTGCCCATCCCATGTGAGTGCTCTTCTTTCTAATCCCCCCAAACCCGCTGATTTTCCTTCCCTTTCTCTCTCTCTCTCTCTCTCTGGCAGGTCAGTTCCACTTTAGCATGTTAAGGACTGTCATTAAGTCACATTAGGTATTTTTTTTTGCCCCTCTCCGAGCCGCTCCACGTCCCGCCCCGCTCCAGGTACTCCGAGCTTCGTAGGATCTCCACGTGTACAGAAGTGTCCAGCTCAGCTCCTCCAGATCCTCCTACAACGTCTGGAACATTCCCACCTCAGGCAAAGGATGACAGGGAGTCTGCCACTCCGAATTCCACGAGCCCTTGGCGCTGCTTAGGTTGGGGCTTCTCCACTCAGAGTGATGCTTTTTTTTTTTTGGGTTTTTTTGTTTTTTTTTTTTTTCCGAGTCCTTCGTTGGCATCGGTAATTCCCGACTTCTGGCATCGAGGAATTAATTATTCAATGACCAAGTGCCATCAAAGGCAGGTGATTGTGCTCCGTCATGACTGATTTCCTGTATAATATACATATTATTTTGTATTTTGAGGGGATGAAAATGTGCTGCTATGTGGTTTAATTTTACTGCTTAACATTTTCAGAAGGAAATTTCCCCAAAGAACCATTTGTAATATCCTGATTTAAAAAAAAGAAAAAAAAATCTTTGGACTGTATAAAATAACCTTTATTGCAGTACCTGGTAAAGAACAAACGGGATGCAGAGAAATCTGTTAGTATAGACCTAGGATTTGAAGTTTGGTAGTTCCATGAATTCATCTGTGTGACCTGTTTTAAAATTAAGCTCCTATTTCCTTGTAGTTCTCCCTGCAGTGGTGGGTTTTCCTGGAGTGGGATGGCTTAGCCACGTGTTTTGTAAGAGTTGTTCCCTAGGAATTTTATGAAGGAGTTCAGAATGCTGTGGAAACCTTGCCTTGGAAAATCCGACAAGCATCTCCCCCCCTCCCCCTTTCCCCAGACAAGCCCCGATCTGTTCACACCGGAATTCAGATCCCGGAGGGAACAGTCCCCTACCAGAACAAAGGAAAATAAAATCCTCCAAACCCTTCCTTCAAAAAAAAAAAAAAAAAAAAATCCAAAAGGAGATGAGAGTCGTACACTCGAGCTGTCCTTTGCAGACCAAATTTGGGATTTTTTTTTAATTATTATTTTTTTTTTCTGGGAAGTGAGGAGCACATTGCCAGGGAAAGGGAATGTCTCTCTAAGCCACTACATCCACTCATCCTATGGAAGGTCCGCTAGTGCTCCAGAGGGAAGGAAAAGCCTCCCTTGGATCTCTCAGGCAGCAAATTTCCATCTTCCCAGCAAGGGGGCACTGGAATTGCTCTGGGAAGGTTCTGCTGGGCAGGCTGAAGGTGCTGCTCCTCCTCCTCCTCCCTCCACATCTCCTGGGGCAGGTGGGACTCCAGGAAACCGGGATTCCAGGAAGGCTCCGGGAAGCTGCAATTCCAGGAAGGCTCCGGCCAAGCGTAGCCCTCTGGTCTTCTTTTGCAGACGTTTGCTCTTCTTTAATTTGAGATTGATTGGGATTTTTTTATTTTTCTTTTTTAAATTTCTGAATGTGTAGGTGTAGAACCCTTCAGTTCCGTAGAGCGTTTTGGAAGATTGTGAGTTGACTTTAGATATTTTTTTTACTACTGAAATTAGGGTGTTATAAAGTAAGTTGAACTTAATTTAACTGGTTTTGTTTTTTTGTTGGTTTTTTTTTTTTTAAATGTTGCACTATTTTGGGGGAGCATTTTGCTAAACATATTTAATGAAGTTGCAGATTTGCATGTATTTAATTTATTTTGTATTTTCCAAAGTTTTATATTTTCTTTCGTTACGTGCATGTGCACTGCCAGAAGAATGAACTGTGAACTTGCCATATGCAATCTTTAATAAAATCACTAACTCAGAACTACTCTCTGCTATCTTACCAGCTGGTCAGAGCTGAGGTTTCTACTAGGAATTAATAATCCTCTTGGTTTTGGTTCTAGGAAAAGACCCCAAGCTTATTTGCTGTCGAAGATTTTTGTACTTTAGGCAAACTTTTTGTTGTGTCTCTCAGCGCTCAGTAAGGAATTCTGTTGTAAATGTGGCATTTGTGACAACAAATGGTCTGGATTCCTCCAGGCATCACCAGGAGGTTTTTGGGGACAGCTCTGCCAGCTCCCTGCAGCTTGAGGGAGAAGTGAACTTGGACATCTCTTCCTCGTGCTGGTGCTGATCAGCCAGTCAGTGCCACCAGCAGCAAAACGATGAAGATTCTCCGAGTTCCCTTCTACACCAACACTGCAGGAGGACTTTCATCAATGCCCCCAAAGATGCCTTAGGCTAAAATCCTCCAAATTAAACACCTGAGATACCGAATGATTGGAAGGGATGAATTCTCAGCTGGACATGCTCTGCTTGTATCAATTTTTATTTTTGAAGCCTATTTTTAATTAGGCAACTTCAGTTTGTATCGCGTGTTGTATATTCGACTTTTGTACCATTTTTAAGGCTTTCACATTTTATATCTGCAAAGAAAAAAAACCACACATCTGCTCTGCAGAGATCAGAACCTGTCTCTTGCTCTTTCCTGACCCCCATCTTCCTTTCTTTGCTCTTTGAGTGTTGTGTTCTATTTATTCCAGGCTCATCTTTAAAGTTGTGGTTTGTACAGCGCAAATGAAATTTCACATCTTAAAATGTCATGCATGGGACAAATTCGGGTGGAAATATCATTCCCGAATGGAAAACGGATTTCGGATGGAACTAAAGTGCATATTGTTCTTTTTGCTAGTAATTAAAAAGTATTTCTGGCTCACTCGAGCTTCTCTTAATGATATGTTCAAATATCTTGTGTTTGTCCTTGAGTTCATGTTTCATTGACTTTTTTTCTGGAAAGCAAGGAAAGTTTTAAGCTTGGAAATACCTTGGCTGATGCATTTTTTTAAGTTTTGTATTAAACTCAGCAAGGGTGAGATTCAGATTATCCTGAAGACACTGAAAACTTAAAAATAAGTCACCAAAATAAAAATTTTGCTACAGAAATTCCTGCCCACAGAGCCTTGAGCAGCTTTTCAATTTCACTTTATGAAGCCTAATGGACTAAGATGCACATTTGCCTGTAATCTTTATAAATTCTAGGATCATGGAACGGTTTGGTTGGATTTTAAAGATCAGCTGGTTCCACCCCCTGCCATGGGAGGGCAGGGACACCTTCCACTATCCCAGGCTGCTCCGAGCCCTGTCCAACCCGGCCTTGGACATTCCAGGGGCACCCACAGGTGCTGTGGGCACCCTGTGCCAGAGCCTCACTGTTCTCACAGGATTCCTTCCCAATCCCCCACCTAACCCTGCCTAAAGGCTTGAAAAATGAACAAACCCAAGAATTTTCATTTGAAGGCGTTTTTATTCCAAGAACCCTTTAAATAACGGGCGACGAAGGTCCAAAAGCAAAGGGCTCATCAGCTTCCCGTCACTGGAGGAGAAATACCTCACACAACCACGACTGAAGTACTCCTCCACGGGGAGGGAAAAAGAGGGAAACAAACGGGCAGGACAATGTGAATCTCCCCTTGCTGTGACTCTGGTCCTCACGGTGCCTGTGGGAACCATCCGCTGTGCGGGATGGCAGCCGCGGGGCCGAGGCTTTCTGTAGATTTAGCCCTGTCTAGTTTGTAAAGTGTGTAAACGTGTGCTGCAGATGTGTATTCTCGGGGCTCTGTGTATCTTTAAAGTAGTGTTCAATTTAGGAGAAAAAAAAAACAAAAAACCTACAAACAAAAAATTAAATAAATGGTGGACACGTTTTGCTGGTAACAAGGGGAATTTTTTTTAATTTTTTTTTTTTTTTTTTTTTTTTTTTTTTTTTTTTGCCATTGCATCGGATGATGCTGAACTGTATTAAACTCTTGATAGCAGACCTGAACCCTCCTCCTCCCCCCAGCCCGTGGAGAGAAGTCTTTTATCTTCGTGCTGAAGTTCTGTCGGAGATGGATGGATACACTGGCAGACTGCATGATGTATCATTCGAATACAGTGGAAAATAAAACTGAACTGAACTCTGCCGTGTGGGCCTGGTGTGACACGGGACAGGGCACTCCGTGCAGCAGTGACAGCTCCCTGTGACAGGGACAGCACCCAGGGAACGCCTGGAGCTGTGACAGGATGTGTTTAGGGTGGGTTTTAGGACAAGGTTCTTCTCCCAGAGGGTGCTGGGCACTGCCCAGGCTCCCCAGGGAATGGGCACATTCCCAAGAGCTCCAGGACAGTTTGGACAGCGCTCCCAGAGATGCCCAGGGTGGGATTTTGGGGTGTCTGTGCAGGGCCAGGAGCTGGATCCGTGATCCTGTGGGTCCCTTCCAGCTCAGGAGATTCCCTGATTCCATGAGTGACCCACTCAGCAGAACCACACTCCAAAGCGGGCCGAGTCCACGCTCTGGGTTTCAGCTTTCCTTCTAAAACTGTATAAAGCCATTCCAAAAACGATAAAATCCCAGATTGGTTTGGGTTGGAAAGGACCTTAAAGCTCATCCCATCCCACCCCTGCCCTGGGCAGGGACATCTTCCACCATCCAAGGTGCTCCAAGCCCCGTCCAGCCTGGCCTTGGACACTGCCAGGGATCCAGGGGCACGAATTAAAAAATCTGAGTGACTGGGGAATGAACACAGCAGAATTTTTTGATTTTCTTAATAAATAATTTCACCATCTCTACTGCCTCTCCATGAATCTATTTTCCTTCCTCCTCTTTTTCGTTAGCCTGGGGGATGACAGGGAGACTCTTCCACTTCCCTCGTGCATGTATTTCCATTTTTATAGGAATATTACACTCACTTTACGTAATGGAGTAGAAGTTCACGTGTCCTCACCACTTCCCTAAAGTCATACTCGGGAGCTTTAGAAACAGCTTATTTCCAGTAATTATTTCTCTGAGCATTTCTCAATTAAATCATTACTTTTCTCTTCAGCAATGCAAATTCCGGGTGCTCCAAGGTTTCTGTAGGAATGGATTGCTCTCTCTCTTTTTTTTTTTTTTTTTGCTGCCGGGTAGACTCCTGATGAGGATTATGTGGCTTTTGCACCATAAAAACAGAAGCAGCTTTAGACATTAGTCCAGTAAAATTTGGAGTGGATTATTAAAAATGACGAATAAATTTTGGATTGTGGTAAATTTGGGGTTCAGTGCAAGTAAGAGGCACTTCCTCACCCTCTGAGAAACTCCTGCAGGACGAGGATGGCTCCTCCCGGGAAGAAGAAGCTCTCCAGTGTAGATGGTTTATATGAAGGAGAGCAGATGGGAAGTCCAACATTCCCCAAAAGTCCTGCAGAGGAAGGTAAACACCGCAGGGTGCCAGAGCTTTTTCCATGAGTCAAAAAAATATTCACCCTTCAAGATCTCCTCGATAAAGCTCATGCCTGGAGGATGAGCTCAATTAGAGAGCAGCCTGTTTGTAAGCGTATCCCTACAATTTCGTTTTCGGAATGTGGGATTGCAGCAGTTAATTAACTCCCTGAAAACAGCACAAATTACCGTATCCATTTCCAAGATCCACCTTTCGCAAGAGCGCAGCGAAAACAAAGGAATGGGAGTTGCATCCCTAGAAAAAAAAAAAAAAAAAAAACAACTCACCGCCAGGCTGCCGCTATTGAATCAAACACTTCCTAGCTCAAACTGAAACACTTTAAATTTATCCTCCAGCAGAGCCGATCCCGAGGGAAGCTGTATTCACCCTAAAATCAGGATATTCGGCAGCTCGGCATCAAGATCCCTGGTGCTCACCTCGATGCGCTCCGATGGAAACCTGACGCGTGGGTGCCGGGACAGGGGGTGTCGGGGAGCTTTCACTTCCAAGGATCTCCGGGACGTTCGGGGGGGATGCCGCAGGTGTCGGGGGTCCCTCCCTGGCCGCAGGTGCCGCCGCCCCGGGGGCGGGCACGGCGTGTCCGAGCCGCCCGCTCCGCCCCGTTCCCTCCTCCGCCGGCCGCGCCCGCACGGCCAGGGCGAGCGTCCCGCGGTGCTGCTGCTGCCGTGTGCTGCTGTCCCGTGTGCTGCTGTCCCTGTGTCCCGTGTCCTGCTGTCCTGCTGCTCCTCTGTCCCGTGTCCCGTGTCCTGCTGTCCTCTGTCCCGTGTCCCGCTGTCCCTGTGCCCCGCGGTGTCGGGGTCCCGGCACGGAGGGTGAGTGCGGGGAAGGGTCCGGGAGGGGAGCGCGGAGCTCGGAGCGGCACGGGTTCGGTCGGGGCTGCGGGTCCCGCTCTGCCGCCCCACGGGATGCATCGGAATCACGGTGTCCGCAGCTCCGCGGGGAGTGGGAGGTGGCACTGAAATCAGGGTGTCCCCAGCCCCACGGGAGGTGACACTGAAATCAGGGTGTCCTCAGCCCAACGGGGAATGGGAGGTGGCACAAAATCAGAGTGTCCCCAGCCCTACAGGGAGTGAGGTGACACCGGAATCAGGGTGTCCCCAGCCCCATTGAAGAGGAAAGTGGCACTGAAGTCTGGGTGTCTCCAGCCCCACGGAGAGTGGGAGGTGACACTGAAATCAGGGTGTCCCCAGCCCTACAGGGAGTGAGGTGACACTGGAATCAGGGTGTCCCCAGCCCTACTGAAGAGCAAAGTGGCACTGAAGTCTGGGTGTCTGCAGCCACAAGGGGAATGGGAGGTGACACTAAAATCAAGGTGTCCTCAGCCTCATGGGGAGTGGGAGGTGGCACAAAATCAGGGTGTCCCCAGCCCCACTGAAGAACAAAGCGGCACCAAAATCAGGGTGTCCCCAGTCCTACAGGGAGTGGAAAGTGTCACTGAAATCAGGATGTCTCCAGCCCCAGCGGTTTTGGGGAGTGGGAGGTGGCACCAAAAGAGGGTGTCCCCAAGGCCTGCTGTTTTTGGGGAACAGGAGGGAGCACCAAAACCAGGGTGTCAGCAGCTCTGATGGTTTTGGGGAGAAGGTGGCAGGTGGTGCTGAAAACAGGTGTCTCCAGCCCTGGCAGTTATGGGGAGCAGAACGTGGCACCTATATCGAGGTGTCCCCAGCCACACAGGAGGTGTCACCACAGTCAGGGTGTCCCCAGCAGCTGTGGCGCTGGCAGGAAGGGGCCAGGCTGTGGGAAGCGCTGGGTGTGCAGCGTCAAGTGCCTGGGACCCAGTTCACAGCCTGTGTTTAACAGGTCCCTTGTAAAAGTGCAGTTATTACACATCTCCTGATGATTATAGAGCTGTAAAAAGAACTGGGCTCGGTGTTCCACAGGTGTGGACGCCAACCTCGGGCTCTTTACCAGTGGGGCTTCGCCGTAGGAAGTGACAGAACAGCATAAAAATGTACTTAGTGAAGCGAAAACTGTGAGTGAAAAATGCAAGCTGCCCACCATGAAGGCTGCAGAGGGATTTTGGAGAAGGGCCTGGAGTGGCAGGAAAAGGGGGAATGGCTCCCTGTTCCCAGAGGGCAGGGATATATTGGATTTTGGGAAGGAATTCTTCCCTGTGAGGGTAGGGGAGGGCTGGCAGAGGGTTCCCAGAGAAGCTGTGGCTGCTCCTGGATCCCTGGAAATGTCCAAGGCCAGGTTGGACAGGGCTTGGAGCAGCCTGGGATAGTGGAAAGCATCCTGTCCATGGCAGGGGGTGGACTGGGATGTGTTTAAGGTCCTCCCCAACCCAAACCATCCTGTGATCCTGTAAAAGCAGGTGCTGGGCTGACTCTGGCAGGTTGGAAAAGAGCTGCCTTTAGCTTGGTGTTTTTCCTCAGAACAGACACAGGCTTCTGGTACCTATTCCCTATATCCAGCTGCACATCCTTGTGCTGAATGAGGCTGTAAATCCCTTGGAATGACAACCAGCAGCATTGTGGGGATCATGGGCATCGAGGGCTCAGCTCTGCACAGGGCCCTGGGTGCTCTGCTGATACAGGGAGTGGAAACAGTGCTGGGCTTGAGGAGTGCATGTGGCTCCTGCAGAAAGGACTGGTTTGCAAGACCCAGCTGGTTGATTGCTGAGGGCAGCCTCAGGAAAATGGGATTGTGTGATTTCCCATCTGTCAGAGGGTAACGCAGCGGAGGCAGAGATCAGAGCAGTTGCAGAGCCATGTGCTGCAGCCTCCTCCAGAAATGCCCTGCTGGTAATCCCAGATGCTCAGGGAATGAGTCAAGTTTCTCTCCCTCGATCAACATGTTTTTATTTAAAATCATACACTATTAAGTGTTGAGATCTCTGTTTCTCAGGTCACTTTTGAACCTCTAAGTTTTCAAGCTTCCTCCGTGACTTTGAACCTCCTCCCCATTGTCACACCTCTGCTTGGATGAGGTTTTAAGGAAAGAGGTTAAAAGGTTTGTGATGACAAAGAATAAAGTTTGAGAACGCACAGATCAGCTCAGGGAAGGAGAATTCAGAGCTGACCCTGTCGCTGTGGTGTGTGTCTGTGCCCCCTTGCCCAGCCAGGCCCTGTACCTGCAGTGCAGGTGAATTCCAGAGGTAATTGCAGAGGGATGTTTTATGGCGCGGAGCAAGGGAGTTGTCCAGGTTGTTCTACAGCTTGGTGATTCATCAGCCTTTGCATGGTGATGTTTTACTCTTCCAGTCAGCCCACAATTAACTCGCTTAGCAGAGCTCCCCCTCTTCCCGCCGTGCCTTCCTTGCTTTAAGTCAATTAGTGCTTCCCAGCGTGATAATTGCTCTGCTCCCCGCCGGTCACATCCTCTCGGTGACATCCCTTCCAGAGGGGATAATCTGCAGCCTTGAGCCTGGCTCTGGCAGGGTGCTCTCTCTCTCTGAGGTTTGACATCTGGGTGATGCTCGCTGTCAGGAGCTGGGAGATCCCCTAATCGCCTTTCACACGGCATGGATCCCGCCTGCTGATCCCCGGAACACTTGGGATGAATTCCCTTTGTCTGGAGGAGGAGGAGGAGGAGGGAAAGCACGGCCAAGGTGAGGGAGATGTGGTTTCTGGGTCAGGGAGGTGATTGCCATTGGCACCTCGAGGTGCTGCAAGGAAAAAATTCCATTTTAGAGGAACTGGCGCCTTTTCCTGCACCTTTGGGAGCTCTGTAGGAGAGACACCTGTGCCTTTGTTAACTCAAGGTTGTGAGGCAGGTTATCCCAATCCTTTCCTGCTTGGTTTTCCATTCTCCCAAGTTTCAGGTGTGGGAGAAGAGAGAGGAAATATTCCCTTTTATCCTGTTTGTACGGTTGTGGTAATTATGTAGGAAAACCCTGTCCGGAATCAGGAGTTACAAACTCAGGTTACAAAGCAGAAGTCACCAAGTGGAAGGTTCCCAACCCATGGAAGGTTCCCTGCCCCTGGAAGATTCCCTTCCCATGGTAGAGCCTTGGAACAAGAGGAGCTTTAAGATCCCTTCCAACCCAAACCGTTCTGTGATGAAAAATTAAAAGAGAATGAAAATTTTGCTGCATGAATTTTGATACTTCTGAAAATTCCCCCTTTTTTTTTTTTTTTTTTTTTTTCTTTCCCCGAAGTCTGTGTTCCTCAAGACTTTAATTCCTTTCCTCACATCTGTTGGCTGGATCTTGTGGACTCAAAGGAAAGGAATGCTTCGGTTATCCCCGTGTGTGCCTCAAAGGCCTCCTGGGTGAGGTGCATGTCCAACAGTTCAGAAGTGGTGAAAAGGCACCCATGGCAGCTCCATGCCAATAAACTTCAGAAGGAATTCCAGGTGGCAGCTTTCCTGGAGGACTGAGGCGGATTGAATGATGCATGTGATGCTGGCAGGTATTTTTCCAGTAATTGCTGGGAGAATCTTGTAGCCCGAATAAGGAGGTTTCACCTGGGCTTTGCACGTGATTTGCACCAGGATGGTCCTTCCCAGTGCCCAAATGCTCAAGGCCAGGCTGGACAGGGCTTGGAGCAACCTGGGATGGTGGAAGGTGCTCCTGCCCATGGCAGAGGGTGGAATGGGGTTATTTCAAGTCCTTTCCAACCCAAACCATCCTGGGATTCCATGATTTTAGGTGAAGGCTCAGGATAACCGTTGGCATTCCTTATTTTCTTGCTGTGTCCATGAGCAGGGAGCACAAGCTACGATCCAGCAAAACAAGACTGAGATTTCTTACCTGGAGCTTGGGGCTTTTTGATGTGCCTGGGTTGAACCACGGGGTTTGGCTTTGGGTCAGATTTGGGGTAAAATTGTTTTCATTTGGGTTTTATCTGAATGTTGCTTCGATGTTCGGACAAATCTGAAATGTTGGGTGAAACCTGCTTGGAACAAACTTACAAACCCCATTGTTGATATCATCTTGTAGGTCTGAAAGTGGGGCAGTAAATGATTAGAACCTGAGGTTTTGTGTTAAAAAAACCCCGAAGAATCATCCTCAAATGGTTTGGGTTGGAAGGGCCCTTAAAGCTCATCCCATTCCCAGAAATTCTCCTGGAGTTTGTGCAGGTGGCAGAGGTAGAAGCCAGCCCTGCCCTCATTGCTTGGCAGGGAAAATTGTGGTTTCTTAAATTTAATGTTTCCACTCCCCAGCTCTCAATCCAGGGGAAGGTCCACTCTTATCCTTCATGTTCATCCTTCATTAGCCTGCATTTTTTCTGTAACAGGAACACATCTTAAAAAACAAAGTGGGAAGAGATCCTTGCAGCAACGGGGTGAAAAATCAGGTGTATAAACAGGTTGGACGTTCTACTTCTTCAAAATGTTAAAATAGAGTTGTTCTTCCACTCTTAATTAGTTTTGCCCACAAATTAGTGTGTCTGCGAGAGCAATTGTCTTTCCTATGTCAGAATGTCCGTGTTTTCCTGTAAAGAAATGTGGTTTTCTTCCTTGTAGCCCAGTTACACCATTATTTCCAAATGTTAGGGAAGTTGGGATTGAAATCCTTCAGCCTGCCTTGATTTATAGGGACGGAGAATTAACCCCTGTTGTAGGAGCAGCCTTGCCTTAGGTTGAAGCGCAACATCTGGTGATTTTTGTCTGTTCTTTCAAATCTAACGGGCAAAAAACCCTGCACAAAACACTGTCTTTAGTGGTATCATACCAATCCTTCCCATGGGGACCTTTCAGCCCTTCAATCCCACGGAGTGCAGGGATTTTGGGGAGCTGTTTGGGGTTGGAAGGAGCGGGCTGTTCAGTACCTGCTGCTCCAGGGCACTGTTCTTTGCTCTCTTCCTCACCTCCCCACGTCAAAAAAGCAGCAGGACAGACACCAGATTATCTCCCCAGCCCCGGGGATGTGCCCTGAAGGGTGGTGATTACCCTGCTCAGGAGTTTAAACACGCAGACGGGAGCACTTAGCCGTCATCTAATCCCTTTTTTTTTTTTTTTTTTTTTTGGAGGGGGGGAAAAATGCTGCCCCGGTTTTGTCCTGATGTGAAGAAACCTGTTGTGGCAAATTGCACTAATTCAGAGCTCAGCTTAATACACTGAAATGGAGCTAAAAGCTTTGGAGAGAAGAGCAGGCAGGAGCCTCGTGTGCCCTCACAATGCCTCAAACCTTCTTTTTAGGGGCTGGTTTGGCTTAAATGTCATTTCAGGCTGGGCTGGAGGCGTTTTGGTGCTTTGGATGTGAAGAGCTTTTGTGTTTTAGGTGTGAGCTTGGAGAGTGTGGCTGCTCCGCAGCTAAAAAATCTATTTTAGGGAATCTCCTGAAGTAGAAGGAACCTACAGGATCACGGATCCAGCTCCTGGCCCTGCACAGACACCCCAAAATCCCACCCTGGGCATCCCTGGGAGTGCTGCCCAAACTCTCCTGGAGCTCTTGGGAATGTGCCCGTTCCCTGGGGAGCCTCTGGGAAAGAACCTTTCCCTGAAATCCACCCTAAGCCTTCTCTGGGTCCCAGAGAGCAGGGATCAGAGCTGTCCCTCCGGAGGAAACTCCAGACTGGGGTCAGTCTCCCCTCATTCTTTTCTCCAGGCTGGACACACCAAGTCACTCTGCGGGGTTTTTTTATGGCCATATTTTCCTTGGCTTTTACTTTCAGAGCATCAGGTGCATGTTCAGGTCCCAGCACTTTTTTTTCTGGCTGAGATCATCGTTTTTCCTTGGAAGTTCGCTGTGTCCATCTGTTGTGCCTGGCTGGAGTAATGAAACATCTTGTTTCTGTGATTCCCAGCTCTCTGTGCCTTGGATCAGTAGGATAATCCCCTCCTTGGCTGTTCCAGGACAGACCATTATCAGCTGCTGGATCCCAGCTGTCCAGCCTCTAACATGAAGAAGAAAAGAAAATAAAAACCTCACATCTAGGGGAAACGTGGCTGCTCCAAAAGTGGAGTTTCCTCCCAGGTCAGGTCCTGTGCCCATCCTTTAAAACTTAAACTTACACATCAAAAATCAAAAAAATTAAGATGCCAGTGGTACCTCCCTCTTCGGAAAGGTTCAGGGCATCTCATCAGCCTCACGTGGATGCAGAGTCAAACCAGAGGGTATTTGTATAAACATATAAAAATTAATTTCATGTTTATTATTAAACCCCAACCGCAGAAGTCAAGGAAGCAGAATGTCCAGGCAAACCCAGGAGGTGCTGGCACTGCAGCTGCTCCTCTGGGACATCAGTTTCTCCAACACCATGTGGGTGTAAGAGCTGGGGCAGAGCTAATTCCAGCCTGGGGCTGCTTTCTGTTCCTCGTAATGATTTTATTTTTCTGAGATTATTGCAACACTGCCTGATATCAATCTAGTCTGATAACATTCAGCATCCACAGCACAGAAGGGAAACATTCCTTCTGTTTCAGGAGGGACTTTTGCTGTGGGTTTTTATGTTTCATTGTCTTGTTTCTTTATTTCAGCTTTTATTGATTCATAAATATATATATATATATATATATATATATATATATATATATATATATATAAGCTCTATAACATTTCAGGATTGACTGTTTGGCTTCATTCCTTCAAATGAAGAAACAGAAATTCCCATCTTCCTTTCCCCATAACAATTCTCCCATTTGGAGGGATTTGTGAGACTGTGGCTAAAAAAACTGACGCTGGCACCGAGGATCTCTAGTGGAGAAAACCTTAAAAAAGATGCTAATAATATTCACGAGGTATCAAAGAGCTGCAGATTTACAGCTGATCTGCACAGACTTGAAAACCTCTTTTCTGTGAAGCAATAAATGAAGTTAATAATTACAGTACAATTAGAGCAGGAGAGTGATGTGTGGAGCGAGGCAGGATTTCTCCTTCACTGCTTACAGGAAATGAGAGATTTGGGGTGCAGGGCTGTGAGTGTCCTCTGACCTGCGCTCTCTACTACAAGTGGGTAAAATACTCAGAGTAGTAATGGTTTGGTTGAACCAACCTGGTAATTTAGCTAAAATGTGTATTTTTGTTTTCCTTTAGGAGGCAGAGATGAAGGGCTGTCATTGCCTCCCTCGAGAGCCCCAGGCTCTGTGAACTCTGTGCTAAATCAAACTGGAATTTGGGGCATTCACCACCCGTGAGTGGCTGGGCTGGAAGGGACCTTAGAGATGATCCCATCCCACCCCTGCCATGGGCAGGGACACCTTCCACTATCCCAGATTGCTCCAGCCTGGCCTTGGACCAGGGATCCAGGGGCAGCCACAGTTTCTCTGAGAATTCCAACCCAGCCAGGAATTCCTTCCCAAAATCCCATCCAGCCCTGCCCTCTGGCAGTGGGAGGCCATTCCCTGTGTCCTGTCTTTCCATCCCTTGGAAATCCTCTCTCTCCGTCTTTTCCTGCAGCTCCTTCAGCTGCTGCAAGGCCACATTCCTCTCCTCTCCAGGCTGAACGTTCCCAACTCCCTCAGCCTTTCCTCATGGGAGAGGTGCAGGATTGTCCTTGCGGGTCCCTTCCAGATTACTGTAACCAAACAGATGAAATATTCAAAATCAGGACACGGCAGTTTATATTATTTATGGATTTGTCTTGTAGAGCATCAAGCCACAACTCTTTTTCTTTATTGTTTGTTTTTTTATTTATCCCTTTGTATCCCAGCCAGCTGCAATCACTCCTGGCTGTGGCATCGATCGTTTTATACCAACTCCTTAAATTTCTTTATCCCTCCCACCCAGCTGCCAGGACTGGGAACCTCGGGTCCTGAGCTATTGTGAATTCCCCAGGGAATGCTGGAGTAGCCTTGACTCCCTTTCCTGACCAGCCCTGAGGCAGAAATGCCCTGGTGGTTTGACAAATGATGGTTGGCTGGTGGCAAACTATTGTTTGGAGCCAGATTTCAGAGGCAGAGAAAAAATAGTTCACTTACAATTCCCAGGAGAGGAGGAAAAGGCCTCTGCTCATGTATTTCAATGCCCCAGGATTTATTTTTCCCTGGCAGAGCTTAGTGAGCCCACCAAGGGCAAGCTCTGAAGAAGGATAATAATGAGAGGTGGATTTTTGATACAGAGAAGTTTCTTTCCTCTTCTTCCTTTTTACCAAAAGGCACACGGGGTAACTGAAGTCACATCAAATACTCAAAATGCATTTTGCTGGGTTATGTAACATATGAAAGGAGCAGAATTTGTCTCTCTGCATCAAGAATTTGGTTCTGTGCATTGACTGGAGCCAGCTGGGAGAGCAGATCTGATCGGATCAAAGGCATTTTCCACTTCATTTCCATACCTCATCGTGTCTTCTTCAGCAACAAAACCTGAGGGTCTGGTCTTTCCAAAGAGAGTTTTTACTCAGGGAATGGTCAGGCATTGATGTGCTGGTGGGAGAGGACGAGAGATTGCCTTTGCATCACTTATTAAACTGCCTTTTCTCCTTTGTTTTAAATTTTAAATTTTAAATGAAGTGGTTTTTTTTAAAGTTGTGTTCTGCAGTGTCGGACATCCCGTAATAATCGATCACCTCGAACCTCTTCCTTTGCACTTAGGCTCCTCTTGGGTTTTCCAACCTCAAATTCTCACCCTTTTCTTTGCTTTCAAGCCTTCAGGAATTGCAGCTGTGGGGTGGGACGCTGCCTCCCCAAAAGCTGGATGACAGAACTCTCCTGGCATTGAAAGGAGCCGTCTTTTCCCTTTATTTTTTTTTTTTCTTTTCAAAAAGCCCAGGGCAAACAGAAGCTCCTCTCACGCCTTAATTCCATAAAAAATGCCCTGAGAGCTGCAGCGTGGCTCAGGTTTTAACCACAGGTCAGCAGCTGAAGGCTGAGCTTTGTAAAATCCGTGCCATATAATGGATATATAATGGACATATAATGGACATATAATGGATATATAATGGTTATATAATGGATATATAATGGTTATATAATGGATATATAATGGATATAAGGAATATAATGGAGTGGGAGCAGAGAATCAGAAAGGACCAGGACCCACTTGGAGCTGGTTTTAAGGGTTGTTCTGCCTTGGAAAAAAAAAAAAACAACCAAACCTGTCCTGTGGTGTCCAAACACTGGAAAATGCCATTGGATGTTGGATCTAATATCTAATAACGGGATGGGGTAACACAAGTTTTTTATTTCATTGTCAGTCTCAATGAAGGCAGAGATGTAAAAGATGGTAAAACTCAGGCCACAACAACAGAAGCCAAAGTTCTCTTGGTTCCAAGGCCTTTTGAAAGTTTTTTAGCCAATAGGTCAATGCTAAAAGCTCACAATCATCTACTTAAGCCAATCCCTGAACACTCCACATACAAGTTACAGCACACAAGAGTCGCTTGTTCAGTATTTTTTTGTAGCTCTGTGCTCCAAATATTTCAACTATATTTCAATAGTTTCAAACGTTTCAAATAAAATATTTCAAAATAAAATATTTCAAATAAAATTCAACTCTGTTTCAGACTTTTATCTATATAAGCTTATTGCAAGGCTGTGAAAGTCCTCTGCTTTTTCAGTTCCCACAATTGGCCACGTGAATTTATTTATGAACGCCCTCGGTGTGCCAGGAGAAGCACGATTAGGGCCAGTCCTGGGATTTTGAAGGCTGAGTGGATGCAATTTGGACAATTCAGAGGTGCCCAGCAGGTGATTTTTGGCAGCACAGAGGGAGGAAGAAGTGTTTCCTCTCCTTTCTTTGCTTGGGGCGGCGCTGCTTTAATTCTGGGACAGCTCTGAGAGGGGAATTCAGGAATGAGGGGACAAAATCTGGTTTGGGGTTGACCTCAGGGCTTGGGGGACTTAAGAAGGATGAACTGTGGGGTTGTTCCGGTTGGTTATCAGGTTGTATTTAATCCAAAAATCCAGGATATTTCAGGATCTAGCTGTGTAGTCCCATAGACTTGTTGTACATAAAATTGCTAAACTTTTTTTTTTTTTTTTTCTGATTTTATGAATGGTATTTCCACCTGGGCGTTTTGTTTGTGGAATTCTGTGGCTGCTTGATGGCTTTTCAGAATAGACAGTGTTATTTCTGGGGTTTGGGGATTTTAAAACCATATCTCCATCTTCTTTAATATTGCCAAAAAATGCGGTGTTGCCTCTGTGAGGATGAGAAAGTCCAATTTGTAGCTCTCTTCCTGCAGAAAGTTTCCTTTATTCTGTGTGGACAGAAACCAACTTTTTGTTTTTTCTCAGTTAATACCCAGCTGAGTGCAGAGTGTATCTTTATTAAAAATATATTTCTCTGTGTGGCTTTGTGAGTAGTTTGGCCACCACAGTGAAGCAATTACACGCTCAACTCTTCTAAAAGGAACGTTTAACTGCAGAAGGAATTTTTATTTGTGTGCTTAGCTGCCAAAATAAAGGGAACTGAGATCTTCTCTGAATTGTCAGGACTGTCTTAACTGGTGAAATCCATGTTTACAACCTTGCCTGTGGTTAACCACCCCTAGATAAGATCATGGACTGTCTCCCTGCGAGTGTAACAGGTGAGGGGTTGATGCTACAATTCACATTTAAATCGCTTTGTGATTTATTTTTTTATTTTTTTCCCTTTTGTGGCTTTGAGAGGGACTTGCTGTGTGTGAGGAATGTTATCAGCTTATGAAGTGTTTCTCGAGATAACCCATCGAGGCTGGGGAGGGAATCATTTGCCTTCCCTGACACTGCACTGCCCCGTTTTCCTGCGGTGCTTCCATTAAAAAAAAAGCCAAAAAAAGGCTCCAAAAGTGGTTGAGGATAATGTGTTAAACCACATGTCTGGACACATGCGGGAGGTGAAACCTGAAACTTGGCAGCTCAGACACTTTTTAAGTCAACACAGCTAAAAGCAGCCACGGCACAACTCTTGAACTGCTCCTGTTTCTTAGTTATACAGAAAAGCAGAAAAAAAAATATTTCAAGCACTTCTTTAACCCCAGCTGTTACTGCAAAGTTCCTTCAGTCTTCTCTGGAGTTTATCAGGTGAAAAAAAAAAAGAGATTTGAGCTGGAGCATTTGGGCTTTGCCACCAGGGTCGTGTTTTAGTGCCAGTTGTTTTACAGCTGAGGAGTGACAGAGTGTTAATGTATGTGTGTGCCTACAGCCTGAAAAATGGTTTAAAATTGATGCAGAAGTATGGTAAAAAAGCTGTTAAAAATTAATGATCAGCAGTCAGATTAGGTAGATAGATGAGAAGTTTGTCCTGCACCAGAGTGGAGCCCACTGCAGGTTGTTCTGCAGAACAAATCTGAAAAATAATAAACTTTGGAACCGTGGAGTAAAATTCTGATGTATTTCCATTTGGAACTAGCATTTAAATCGAGGATTTTGTTCTGAGCACCTGGAGGATTTGATTATTCCCCCAAACAAAGGCAGGGGTAGGAATTGTGTGGATTGTGGCATCTTTCATTTTCATCTCTCCCCTCGTAGCTTTTTGATCTTTTCTTCATGAACTTTGCCAGCTAATTTGATTCAGGCTGTGCAGAGGATTTCCATTTCTTTGGTCAGCCTCAGCAGCTGATTTCTAGACAGAGGAGGAACAGCTGGACTGGGATCTGTTCCAGAATCCCTGGCTGGAGAATGCTCCCTCCCATGGGATGGGGATAATAGTGGGATTGTCTTCATTTCCAAAGGTGACCACTGGATTCTGCCCCACTGGAAACTTGAGGTTCAGACCTGCAGAAAATTGAATTATTTGGAGCTGCTGAAGGAGGAGGTTCAGCTCTCCTGGCTGAAGCAAAATCCCTTTATTTCTGTATTAATATGGCATAAAGCAATCCAAAAAAACCCACAAATTGTGTGAGGAGCAGATGGGGGAGCTGGGAAGGAGCTGGAGAATTCCTGAGGGAGCTGGGAAGGGGCTGGAGAATTCCTGAGGGAGCTGGGAAGGGGCTCAGCCTGGAGAAAAGGAGGATCCCGAGGGATCTTTTCCCTCTCTGGAATTCCCTGCCAGGAGGGGACAGCCGGGGGGATTTGGGATCAGGGGACAGGGACAGGAGGAGAGGGATCGGCCTCAAACCTCCCCAGGAAAGGTTTAGATTGGATATTTGGGACAATTCCTTCATGGAAAGATGCTCAAGTGGAGTCTCCATCCCTGGAGGGATTTCACAGCCCTGTGGATGTGACACTTGGGGACACGGGGCAGTGCTGGCCTGGGCAGTGCTGGGAATGGTTGGACTCGATGATTTGAGAGGGATTTTCCGTCTTTATCAACTCTACTCCTTATTCCACATCACTAAAACCAGCCTGGATTTCCTGGAGCACCCTTCCCTTTGGTGGCTTCTCTGCTGTATCTTGTTCCCATCGTATCTGATTTCTCTCCAGGATGGATTTGGACCCAGTCCTGGTGGGGTTTGGCTCCTTGATGGGAGATGCCTGGCAAATTCCCAGCTCCTGCTGTTCCCACAGACAACCTGGAAATGGGTGGGGCAGAGGAGAGGAGGAGCAGCAAGGGCACAAAGCTGAGATTGCTGCTGGAATGGCAGCTCATCAAAGGGCCAGGGAAATCTATAAAATGAGCAATAAAGTTCCTTTGAAAGTTTCAGGTTTACTCGTTTCACTGCTGCAGGAGGATGCTTGTAATGCAGATACACGTAAAACACGGGGTTGTGTGGGGAATATGGGATTTGTTCTTTGGAAAAAGGGATAAGGGGAAATCCCTTCAGGATTTTTTAACAGCTTTGCTCCTACAAATGAGTTCTTCTCTTCTGGGAGGATTTTCAACTTTTGTTTGTCTGAGTTTCTTTACCTGAATTGTTTCCTTTTTGTCTCAAGCACGCGGTAGTTAATCAACTTCTGACTCTGATGAGAGGAGGGTTAATTGTTAATCAGTGTCAGAAGTGCCTGAACTCATTTGGTGGAATGCATTTTCCCTGCGTGTCTTCAACAATCTGCCCTGATGGGCATCGATTACCCGGCTCTGCCGTGTGCCTGAATCCGTGAAAACTCTGATGCACTTTGAAAGCAGCCCTTAAAACAACAGTGAAATCCAGGAAATGCCACCCGGAACCCTAAAATCAGTGGTTTGGGATTCTTTGCTCATAGGAGGGAATTCACAGCAGCTGTCAAGGGCCTCCATTCCACCTGTGGGAAGCTGCCTGGGGCTATGGAGAGGGAGGAGAGGGAAACAACTTTTAAAACCACCACTCTCTTGGAAATAGGGAGCTTTATTCTGGTTTACCAGAGGCGTTGGTGTTCACTGAGAATGCAGATGTTTTCTGAGCCAAAGTCACTGGATAAAAGAGTTGATAAAGGGAAACAAAGCCTGGAATGCAGGTTTTCTTCCTCCCAGGTGATGCTGGGCTCTGTGTGTGAGTGTGGAGGCTTTTTTGGGGGTGTGTGTGGAGCCTTTCTGTGTGTGTGTTTGTCTTTTTCTGTGAATGTGGTGTTTTTCTGTGTGTCTGGGAATCTTTGTGTGGGGGAGTTTGTGTGTATGTGTGTAATCTTTTTTGGGGTGTGTGGAGCTTCTCTCTCTGACTATTTCTGGGAGTCTTTCTGTGTGTCATTGTGTGTGTGAGTGGGGAGTCTTTCTGGGGTTGTGTGAAGTCTGTGAGTGTGTTTGAGTGTGAATTCTTCAGGTGTGAAGTCTGTGAGTGTGTTTGAGTGTGAATCCTTCAGGTGTGAAGTCTGTGAGTGTGTTTGAGTGTGAATCCTTCAGGTGTGAAGTCTGTGAGTGTGTTTGAGTGTGAATCTTTCTGGTGTGAAATCTGTGTGTGTTTGAGTGTGAATTCTTCAGGTGTGAAGTCTGTGAGTGTGAATCCTTCAGGTGTGAAGTCTGTGAGTGTGTTTGAGTGTGAATCCTTCAGGTGTGAAGTCTGTGAGTGTGTTTGAGTGTGAATCCTTCAGGTGTGAAGTCTGTGAGTGTGTTTGAGTGTGAATCCTTCAGGTGTGAAGTCTGTGAGTGTGTTTGAGTGTGAATCTTTCTGGTGTGAAATCTGTGTGTGTTTGAGTGTGAATCTTTCAGGTGTGAAGTCTGTGAGTGTGAATCCTTCAGGTGTGAAGTCTGTGAGTGTGTTTGAGTGTGAATCCTTCAGGTGTGAAGTCTGTGAGTGTGTTTGAGTGTGAATCCTTCAGGTGTGAAGTCTGTGAGTGTGTTTGAGTGTGAATCTTTCTGGTGTGAAATCTGTGTGTGTTTGAGTGTGAATCTTTCAGGTGTGAAGTCTGTGAGTGTGAATCCTTCAGGTGTGAAGTCTGTGAGTGTGTTTGAGTGTGAATCCTTCAGGTGTGAAGTCTGTGAGTGTGTTTGAGTGTGAATCCTTCAGGTGTGAAGTCTGTGAGTGTGTTTGAGTGTGAATCCTTCAGGTGTGAAGTCTGTGAGTGTGTTTGAGTGTGAATCTTTCAGGTGTGAAGTCTGTGAGTGTGTTTGAGTGTGAATCTTTCAGGTGTGAAGTCTGTGAGTGTGTTTGAGTGTGAATCTTTCAGTCTCTGTGTGTGTGGGTGTTTCTGTGTCAGTTTTTCTGCCTGTGGGTCTTGCTCTGTGTGTCTGTGTTAGTTTTTCTGGGTGTGTGTCTGTGGACCTTTCTGTGTGGGTGTCTTTTTGTGTGATGGGGTCTTTTTGTGTGTGTTTGTGTGAGTGTATTTCTGTGTGTTTCTGTGTGGGAGTGTGTGTTTGTGTGTGTCTTTCTGTGGGTTTCTGTCTGTGTGTATTTCTGTGTGTGTATTTGTTTCTGTGTGTATTTCTGTGTGGGACTGTGTGTGTATTTCTGTGTGTTTCTATCTCTGTATATTTCTGTGTGGGAGTGTGTGTTTGAGTGTTTGTCTGTGGTTCTGAGTGTATTTCTGTGTGCTTTTCTGTGTATTTCTGTGAATGTACATTTCTGCCTGTGTGTATTTCTCTGTGTGTTTCTGTGTTTGTGTGTGTGTATTTCTATCTGTGTGTTTCTGTCTGTGTTTCTGTGTTTATTTCTGTGTGTGAGTGTGTATTTCTCTGTGTTTCTGAGTGTGCATTTCTGCGTGTGTGTGTTTCTGTGTATTTCTGTGTGTGTTTCTGTGAGGGAGTGTGTGTTTGTAAGTGTGTATTTCTCTGTGTGTGTGTATTTCTCTATGTTTGTGTGTATTTCTGTGTGTTTCTATCTGTGTGTGTGTTTATTTCTGTGTGTATTTCTCTGTGTTTCTATCTGTGTGTGTGTTTATTTCTGTGTGTATTTCTCTGTGTTTCTGTGTGAGTTGGTGTGAGTGTGCATTTCTGTGTGTGGCAGGATCAGTGTGTGTCATTCTGAGTCTCTATAAGTGAGACACTCCCAGTGTCTGTGTCATTCTGCGTGTGTGAGTGTGAGTCTCTCTGTGTCTCTTTCTGTGACTTGGGGTGTTTTTTGTGTCTTTCTGTGTGTGTTTGTGTCTTTGTCTTTGTGTGTGCATCTTTTGTGTGACTTTCTGTGCGTGTCTTTTTGCAGGAATCTTTCTCTGCACGTGATTCCATCCGTGTTTCTGGACCATTCCTGTCTGCAGGACGGAACTTTGCTGTTCCCTACAAGTTGCCTCATCCTCCCTAAACAAATCCCTATGATTATATTATTTCTTTATATTCCTAGAAACAATCCCACGGCCTTAGATAGAACATTTCCTCGGAGAAACCGCTCTGTAAATCCAGCAGGAATTCTCCCACACCTGAGTGAGCTTTAACTCCTTGGAGTGGAGCTCCCAGGAGTGGCAGGACCTTTCCCCAGGTTCTTCCATCCCCTCCAGCCTGGGATCTGTCCCAGTGCCATCCCCAGCCCCTGGGATGGAGCCCTGGGAAGGGCCTGTGAGCACAAGTGTGAGGCTGAGCTGGAAGAGGGCTGGGAAGCTGCTCAGACCTGCCAGCTCTGGGTGTGCCCCAGAGCTGAATTTCGTGTCATTACACCATGGAAAACTTGGAGTTTGCCCGGGAAATCCTGGTAGCAGCTGAGAGGGTGAATGGGAAGTTTGCACTTATTCGTCGCTCTGATTTTTTTTTTCCTGTTTTTTAACAACATAAATTCCTTTTGTGGGTATAAAGACAAGTGAATTTTTTGGGGGAAAAGTAACAAAACAAAAAGAGGGTGTTTAATATCTGTAAAGAAAAGCATCATGTCAGTATGGGTGTAGCAGCTGAGAGGGTGAATGTGAAGTTTGTACTTATTCATGGCTCTGGTTTTTGCCTATTTTTTGGCATAAATTCCTTTTGTGGTTATAAAATCAAGTGAAATTTGGGAAAAAAAAAGGATGTTTAATATCTGTAAAAAAAATTGTGTCAATATGGGGGTAGCAGCTGAGAGGGTGAATGTGAAGTTTGCACTTATTCATCGCTCTGATTTTTTCCTGTTACTAACAACTTAAATTCCATTTGTGGATATAAAATCAAGTGAAATTTTTTGGAAAAAAAAAGAGGCTGTTTACTACCTGTGAAGAAAACCATCCTGTCAGTATGGGTGTAGCAGCTGAGAGGGTGAATGTGAAGTTTGCACTTATTCATTGCTCTGATTTCTTCCTATTTTTTAACAGCATAAATTCCTTTTGTGGATATGAAATCAGGTGCTTGGGGATAAAAAGGCTGTTTAATATCTGTAAAAAAAAAATATTGTGTCAATCTGGGGTAGGACCTGAGAGGGTGAATGTGAAGTTTGCACTTATTCATTGCTCTGATTTCTTCCTATTTTTCAACAACTTAAATTCCTTTTGTGGATATAAAATCAGGTGCTTGGGAAAAACATTTGCTGTTTAATATCTGTAAAAAACCCATCATGTCAGTATGGGGTATTCATTAAGAGCTTGGGCTTGCTGGTCGTGGTAGATCCCTTCCAACTCAGGATATTCTGGGATCTCAAGATCAGCTCCACTCTCCAAGATCCAATCCCAGAAATAATTCCTGGTGGTGGGTTTATGTGGAGGAATGCCGTGGAGTTTGTGGCTGGTTCAGGAATGGTTCCACTGGAGTTTGGTTTAGGTTTTTTCCAGCCTCTCTGTCGGTGAAGGACTGAAATGGGAAGGGTTGGCAGCTTGGCTTGGCTGCATTTTGCCACCCTGGGTGTGAATGAAACACCCAAATAAATGCCTTTCCCTGCCAGAGGAGTGCCCTCTCACTGACCAGTGCTGTAGAGAGCTGGAATTTTTATTTTCTGTTTTAGTGGGAAAGCCTGAGGCTGTGAATATGCATTGTGCACTGCAATCCCCCAAAGTACAGCAGGCAGAGAAAATTCCTTGTGCCTGTAGCTACATCAGGATGTTAAATACCAGGGCTATTAATCTTTCCTCACCTCAGCAGCTCTTAGGCCACGCATTAATGTGTTTTTGTGTGAGATTTAATTGCTCAGGCTTGTAACAACTCAAAACCTTAAGATCCTGTTTCCCCCTGTGACTTCAGGGCTGAGAAATGGGCTCTGTGGAAAAGCACAAATGCTTGTTGGGATTGTGTTCCATTTTCCACGGCATATGGAGGCTCAGCTGTGGGTCATGGATCAGTGGAAGGCAAGACTCAGGCTGGGGCAGGGATTTTCCAGAAGTCAGCAGCAGCCAGGAGTGATGCTGGGAAGGGAATTCCAAAGTCAGGGCTTGCTGCTCTGAACTTCAATCGTGTCAGCACCCTATTTTTGCTGTCCTAGAGAAATTACCACCATAAAACACCTCAATGTTTATATTAACTTAATAAAACAAGGTGTTTCTCTAAATAAAATATGATTAGACCCGTGAAATAAGAAATAAGAGTTGTTAAACAAGCCTCAGACGAAGGCCAAGTGAATCTTTTATTCCACTGCTTTGGCTTTCACATTGCACAAGCTCCAAGGAGCCAAGCTTATTTTTAAGAGTTAAAAGAAAAATAAATTAAATGGTTAGGAAAAAAATTTAAAAGGTCTTGACATCCAATCTGTCATCATTGTCTTCTCAAGAATGCACACGTTCAACAAAAAAAGGCAGAAAGGTTCTGTTGAATGACATTGGTCTTTGGAGTTCTTGTTTGGTTTTCTGCTCATTAAGCTCCTGACGTGGAAACAGACTTGAAAAGGCCAAGAACTGTGACACTGGATGCAGATTTCAGCATGTCAGCAGGTCTGCTAATAAAATGTACCCTGAACTTGATTTTATTGCCTTTTCTTTTAACAGCAGGAACCAATATTTGAGAATGATAGACCTCGGTGCATCGATAGGAGAGAGACAGCACAGGAGACATAAATCAAACGCTGTGTGTTTTGCTGTTTAAAAAAAGGGCAGTTTTGGAAGTATTTAAGGATTCTATTTGTGAATTCCAGGCCTTAACTTGTATTATGGGCATGGGAGCAAATTGGGGCAATTAAAATACTTCAGATGTGCGCCTGCTTATTTTTTTGGAGGGCAGGGGAAAAAAAAAAAACCTCAACCCAAACCACCACCACAAGCTTTTTTTGTTTGGAAAATCTGCCAAATCTTTGCCAGAAATTAAATTCTAGGAGATTTTTGATCTGGAATAGAGTGAATGTATTTGGAGTGAAGCCTATTTTGGTGCAAAGGAAGGACCAGGAGAATTCCTTGGAAGTTGCCAGGAGCAAATGGGCTTGGATGGAGACTGGGAAATTAGAAGAGATATTTGAGCATATGACAGGTTGAAATCCTTTTTTTTATTATTTTTAATTAACTTGTACCAAGTGCAAGGCTTCAGACCATGTTTTAAGTAGTGTTTTGGACATAAATCCAGGTATGGCAGCTCCTGGAAAAAAACGCAGAACAGCCCCAGTGCAATCCTGCTTGAATCTGCTGATGCTTTCTTTGAGGTTTCTGTTCATCTCAACACGTTTTCCCCTCTGCTTTCATCACTTCAAAACCCAACCAAACACGTGTTCTTTTCTCAGGGTAACACTGCTTTGAGAAAAGGCCTTTTTATTTATCCCCTTCACTTCAAACCAGGGTTCCACATTTGAAACCCAAAGCAATCTTTCCCCAGGGATTAGCTCTCCTCCCAAGAGTTTTCACATTCTTTAATCTGCGGTTGCCACTCTCTTGAAGTGGCAGGAATTGATGTGGAGTGCAGGTTTGTTCATTGTCTCTGCCATCAAGAAATAGAGAAGTTGTTTATTTTAATGTGTGGGGTTTTCTCCAGGCCAGGCCCAAGCTGTCGTTTGCCTGAAGTGAGCATTAAAACCCTTTTTTTTTTTCTTCACCTAAAACAATCTGTGGTGTCTTCCGCTGCACAAAAGGAAACAATCCTTCTTGAATTCTCGTCATGTCCTCCTCGTTTCTAAATAACCCAATTAAAAACGGGGCTTCCGGCGGGATGGGATTTGTGTGAGTGGCGAAAGAGGGGCTTGGTGCGGGATATGTGACCTCCAGGTGTGGAATCCGCCGTCATTCCCTTGGCTTCAGGCCATGGAATCAGCCAGCCCTGCTTTCTCCAGGGGCTGGGAACACTGCACACGCCACCTCGGTGTCTCCTTGACACTCGGGACTTTCTCAGGAATTGATTTTCCGAGGGGATTCCAGACAAGAGTCCCTTTGTTTGTCCGCTCAGCCGTGCCAGGAGCTGTGTAGTCGCCGCCTTTCTCTGCTGCCGACAGTCGGTGACTTTCATCCCTCAAGTCGCCTCAAAGGAGACGGGGGGAAAAAAAAAAAAACCTTCAATTTTTAATGGTGTTAATTGTTGTGTGGGAGCAGAGTCGTTAAGTGGGATTTTGTAATGATTTCCCACCCTGGGTGTTTGGGTGCTGTGGGTTTGGGGCTTGTGGCTTTCGCTGCCTCCAGCGCCGAACTTGGTAAGAAAACTGATCCATTTTTTAACAAAAAGGGGAAAAAATTCCCCTCAACCACTTCTGATTCCTTCTTTCCTCCTTCATTCAACTCCATCCATCTGCTTTTTTCCTCCACATCTCTTTCCTGCCCAGAAAACATCGAGGCCATGGGGTTGCTCCTCCAGCCAAGCCAATTCTTGGATGTTCCAGCTCCTCAAGGCCACCAGGTGGTGATGGCCAAGAAATCCTCTGGGATCAGAAATCCTCAAAAAAAAAAACCCCAAAAAAGAGATAAAATTCAGTTTAAAACAGGCTGGGAAAGGCCTCGATGCAGACAGCGCCTCAAGGGCTCCTCAGGTGATGGTTGTGGTCCTTCCAAATGGTGATTTCCAGAATTCTGAGATTCCTGCCTCGCTGCCCAGCGTGTGCTGAGTTTAGAAATCAGATTTTTTTTTATCAGCTCCCACTGATCACGAGAGATTGACAAGATTTTGGGTGAATTAGGCATCTCTTCTTGAAATGTAACTATTGAGTTTTTGCAGATTTTCTCTATTTTCTCTAAAATGCAGCAGGAGAGGGTTTCAAGTCCCAATTTGAGGCTCTGGGCTCATGGAAGGTGTCCCTGCCCATGGCAGGAGGTTGGAATTAATTGAGTTTTAACCCCAAACCATTCTGGATTTTTTTTAAAAAAGCCCCTCTTGAACGTTTCTTTTGGTTTCCTATAAGAAACATTATTTTGGAGTCTTTGAAATAGCTGTGTTTTGCTGTGAAACTTTCCTAATTTATGTATTAAAAGGAGATAGGAGGGGGATTAGAGAAGATAAAATACAACCCAAGCAACCTGTGTAGCCATTTAGAAAAATATTTGAACTTGTAGCTCCTTTCAGGGAAACCCTGATTAATGACCCCTGAGCAAAGAAAATTAATCTAGATTGATAAAACCCTCATTGGTCACATCACCTGTGTAAATTCCTCTTGAAACCAGTTCTGGGATGCAGCAAGGGAAGACTCAGAGCCAGGATAATCAAATGGGAGCAATTTTGTAAATGTCAAATGTGGAAATGCAGGGTTTTTTGTTTTTTTTTTTTTTCTCCAGTGTCACTTTTCTTTAGACTCCAAATTTATGGAAAAGCAGCGGCATCTCCAAAAAAAACCCAAAAAAAAACCAAACAAAAAAAAAGGATTTCAATTCTATTTCTGTGCTTATCTTGTCCATGGGAAACTAGTTCAGTTTTTTATGGATGTTTGAAGGTTTTTAAGGTAACAGTGAAAATCCTGTCTGTGATTTTATCTGTGTTTAGAGTTACCTTTCCACTTTCAGTCACTTTCTGATGGTGACTTTAAGCTTTCTCCAGTTTGGGAATATTTCTTCCGTGCTCTTTGTGGGTTACCAGGGAAAAAAATGAAATGTTATTTTTAATGTCACAATAATAAAAGGAGTGATCAGAATGACTTCATCATCTGCATTTAAGTAAAGTTATAAAAATGAATTTAGATTGGAAAAGATATTACTCCTTTCCATAGAATTCTTCTTCTCAAGTTAATTCCTGGTCCTAGAGAGGCTGATGGGGAATTTGGCTATTTCTTTCGATGATAAGGAATTAAGTTGTTTTTAAATTTCTTTTGTTGTTTTTAAAGGAAAAATAAGATTTTTTGAATTTTTTCCTGATTTCTGTCTTCTGTGATTTTCTGAGGTTTAGTTCTTAACTACTCTCTGCTTCATTTTCATTTCAGCCTCAGTGAGGTGATTTAATTATTAACTTTTTTCAGTAATTTATCTGTAAATTCTCATTTTATTTTTTTTTTTTTCCACTTGGTGCAAGACTAATCAGGAGTCCTCAGGGTGACAGAGTCACTTCCAGGCTCTGGAGCAGGAGCCAGCGGGTGGCTCTTGTGTCAGACCAAAACCACATCAAAATGGTTTGTGCTGTGGGAGGAAACATTCTGAGTCGTGTTTCCACTCACAGAGAGAGGCTGAGAACAAAAGGAGGTTAAAAGAGTTGGGGGTCGTTTTGAAATGAGTCAATTTGAAATGATATCGTTTTGAAATGAGTCAATTAGGCCTGAAATTATGTTATATGTGATATATTTTATATGTTATACATTGTACAACATGTTTTATGCATTATATGTAATGTATTTTATATGATAGAAATATATAATATGAAATGCATGATAGAGAATATTTTAAATAATTAGATATTAATTAATATATGATATTATATAATGATCTATTCTTTTTATATTGTGTCTATTTTATATTCCAGTCTATATTCTATTCTGCAATACATAATGTATAACATGTAAGGTATATTATATATTATATATATATTGTATACAATATAGAATATTATATATTATACAATATACTATATACAACACATAATTACATAATATATGATAATATAGTATATATCTTAATAATAATATTTAATAATGCATCATAAATTATATTCATTATTAATTGTGATATATAATACCTATTATATGTGTTATAGAATAATATATAGTATAGTATATAATATATTGTATGCTATATATATTATATTACATATTATATATGTGCATTATATATTATATACATATATAACACATACTATATATTATACATATATACATGTATATTACATATAATTATATTATATTATATATTGTATATGTACATCTCTGCGTGGCTTCCTTGGGTGTGTTTTGTTTTGCATGAAGATTCAAATGCAGGATTTTAACTCCAGCTTCCAGCCCAGGCAGGAATTCCCAATTCCCAATCTCCCAGGCAGCCCTGCCCTCTGGAGAAACCATTCCCTGTGTCCTGTCCCTCCTTGCCTTGTCCCAAATCCATCTCCAGCTCTCCTGGAATGTCAACATCATAACCAGGTCAAACCCAGCCTCCCAAAACTGTTTTTTCTTTGGGGACAGTCCCCACCCTTCCCACCTGTGCTGCCACAACCCCTCAGGCAGTTTGCCTTCAGCAGGGGCTGGGTTTTAGCTCACCTGTGTGTCTGAGCTTCCTTCCTGCAGCCCCAAAACACGTCAGGAATGTGAGGCGGCTCCCCAGGAAGGGCTGGGAGCGGCAGGGAAAGGCCAGCCTTGACTTCCAGGCAAACTGGAGTTCACTGGGAGCTCTGGGACAGCACAGAGCCCGAGCTGCTCCTGTGTTCCTGCTCAGTGCAGGCTCTGAGCAGGAGAAATACATTTATTGATACACCTGGGGAGGGAATGGGGCTGGAAAAGTGCATTTCCTGGGATTATTGTCACCTGGGGCTGGGAAAATCCCTTTCCTGGGATTATTTTGTCACCAGGGACTGGAATAGTGTTTTTCCCAGGGATTATTGTCACCTGGGGCTGGAAAAAATGCCTTTCTCGGGATCATTTTGTCACCTGGGGCTGGAAAAGTTCCTTTCCTGGGATTATTGTCACCTGGGGCTGGGAAAATCCCTTTGCTGGGATTATTTTGTCACCAGGGACTGGAATAGTGTTTTTCCCAGGGATTATTGTCACCTGGGGCTGGAAAAATGCCTTTCTTGGGATCATTTTGTCACCTGGGGCTCGAAAAGTGCCTTTCTTGGGATTATTTTGTCATCTGGGGCTGGAAAAGTGCTTTTCCCAGGATTATTTTGTCACTTGGGGTTGGAAAAATGCCTTTCTTGGGATCATTTTGTCACCTGGGGCTGGAAAAGTTCCTTTCCTGAGATTATTTTATCACCTGGGGCTGGAAAAGTTCCTTTCCTGGGATTATTTTATCACCTGGGGCTGGGAAATTTCCTTTCCTGGGATTATTGTCACCTGGGGCTGGGAAAGTGCCTTTCCTGGGATTATTTTGTCCCCTGGGGCTGCCACTTTCCTGCAGCTCCTCCCCAAAGCCTTTTCCCACTCCTCACAGCCCCAGCTGCCTGTGGGGACGCTGAGTTTCAGTGCGTCAGTTCTGCCCTAAATAATTCCCCATCCCGCCACTTTTTAGGCAAAAAATTGTCGGGCAAATCTTTAGGAATTGGTGTGTGGTTCAGTTCTTACATTTCCCCTGGAACAACAATTTTGGGGTTTTTACCCCTGAGCTGTCTGAATGTTGTTAAAAATGTGGTGTGAGGACAGAGATTTGGGATTTGGCTTTTCTTTCTGTCTTCTTATGGAATTGTGGAGCGGTTTGGGTTGGAAGGGAACTCGTGGATCCTCTTATTTAAACCCTTTTCCATGGGCAGGGACAAATCCCACCATCCCAGGGTGCCTGGGACACTTCCAGGGGCAGCCACAGCTTCTCTGGGCACCTTCCCTCACATGAAATAATTCCCCTGAATTTACATTTTTTCATTTGTTAGAAAATGCTACACTGGGACCAGTTGGTTTTTATTAAGACAAGTTGATTTTTAATCAAGTGATTAAAAACCAGTTTTTAATTTGATTTGAGTAAAATCCCAAACAGAAAAGTGTGATGACGTTTGTGGGAACGTAGAAGATTTCTAAAGGATTTTTTTTTTATACAGAGGATGAAAAAAAAAATAAAAAGCCTTTCCAGCACTAATGGGAGGAAATGTCCCAGTTGTGCCAGACACATGGCACAGAGGGTTCTTTTCCAGCAGCTGGGGCATTTATTGTGATGACTGAAGCTTTGACACTTCTGTTGAGCATTTTTTATGAGCAAAAACAGGACGTTGGGAGAGGTCTGCCCACAGCCAGGCTCCTGAAAGGAAAGGGATTATGGAGCACCTTTGGATTCTGATTTTTTCAGTGAGTGTCAAGCCTGAATAAGCAAAGGCTGACGAGGTAGAGCAGGTTTTGTGCTTTATACCCAGGATTAAGGCTTGGCTTTTACAATGGAAGGTGTGTGGGATGTGTTTCTGGGAGAGAAATTTTTCAGGAACCCTCACAACGTTTGGGGATCCAAATCTGGTGAAACTGGTGTGTTTAGATCCAGACTGTCCAAAAAAAAAAAAAAAAAAAAAAACCAAACTAACAAAAAACCAAAGGGAGAATATTTTTTCTCTCCCCACGTGTGGATTGTGGAGAGCTCCAGTTGAAATCACTTGATGATTTCAAACTCTTCCCTGGAATGTCGCAGTGTCCTCACTCCAGCAGCAGCTGCTTTCAATTCAATCAAAAATACCCAATGAAAGGTATTTTATTTTTTTGAAATATTTTTTTGATTTATTTACAGTTATATCACAGTCAGTGGCCAGCTCAGCACTTCATTTGTGTTACTTGTGACAATTCTCAGTGTTGGAATAGCAGTTGACATTTCAAGGAGTAATTTAATATATATTTTTAAAGTAAATGCAGCTTTGTCCAGCACCTTTAGCTGCTCCTATGTTTTGTGGAGTGGCTGCAGTGATCTTTGATCTTTATTCCGTGTTCCATTTATTAATTTCTTCTTTTCCTGATGAGGTGTGTGTGTGGGGGGGGGGGGTGTCACACTAAACCCAAGATCTGTTGCATTTTGATCTGGTTGGAACAGGGAATTATAAATTCAGATTTCTTTGCAGCTTAGGGAAAAAGGTAACACAAAAATATTCCTGGATTTGCAGGAGAGTCCAGGAGAGTTTTTTGTTTGCCAAAAGGAGAGAGATCTTGAAGAATTCAGTGAAAATTCCGAGGAATTTTCTTGAAGAATTCAGAGATTTCTGCTGTGGTTTGTCCTCCTCTCTGGAGGCTCATCTTGGGTTTTCCTTCTCTCCCACTCTGGATTTCTTCCCCTTCCTCTACTGTTTATTAAAGGAGAGGGTAAAACAGATCTGACAAAAAAAAAAAAAAAAAGATCTGACAGTATTAATGAGGAGAGAGCAAGGAGAATAAAAAGAAATGATGGATGACCCCCCAAAAAACCCACAAATCAAATAAAAAAGGGAGGAAATTTTTTTTGGACTTCCTGAGAACACAGCCACACCTCCATCTCCTTGTCTCATTCCAGGCCCAGAACTTCCAACCTGGAGCAAAAGAACAACAAAAATAATTCCCCCAGGTGGGTGAAGAGGAACATTCCAGGTGCTCCTGGTGCCAAGGGTTTCCTGTCCCAGCTTTCCGAGCCCGGGAGGTGTTTGTGGCACAAAGGATTTCACGTGGATGGGATTCTGCAGCTCTGCTCGTAATTAAATTGGGATTATTATTTTTTTATTATTATTTTTTTTTTTTTTTTTTTTTTCACTCCACCCTGTTTTCCCCACCCTGCCCTCCCAAAGCTTTGAAGAGAGGCCAGGTGAATGCAGAAGCTGTCACAGTTCTCCTGGTTCTGGAGCTGTTCCAGGCTCAGGGAATTCTGCCAGAGAAATTTATCAAACTGGGGCAGGAGATGATCACAACCAGGAAATTGCTGCTCCTTGTGAGGGGAGCTTGAGGAGATGCCACTTATTTTATAAAGTTTTCTAAAGTCATAAAGATGGAGGAAGAGCCTGGTTTTGGCCCAGCTCTGCACCAAATTTACACCTGGGTGTAAATCCAGCCCTAACTGGATTAAAGTTCATCCTGGTTTATCAATCCCTGGATGCTTTTCCTTCTGTTGTGCAGGATTTCCTGTGGCTCTTGTTTTTTTTTTTTTTTTTTTTTTTTTTTTTTTCGTGGACAAAACATTCCTTTTTTCCTTCATGTTCAGCACTGATGAATAAATCCTGGCTGTTTCTGTTCTTTAGGAAGGGACATAATCCCACTCAATTATATATTGGATTTTGAGACAGGGCCTGGTGCTTGGGGCTGGACTTTTTTTTTTCCCAAAAAAATCTGCTTCTTTTGAGGTTATTGAGTGTAAAATTCAGTGTGTATTTGTTAAAAAACCACAACATTTCCGGCTCCCAGTTTGTCATGGATGAAATAGGTTTAAAGTGTGCAATTATTCTTCAATATTGGAAAAATGGGAAGGCTGGGGAGTTGCCTTGGATGGGAAATGTTTCCAAATGGGAAATTGGGCTCTTCCCAGCCTTAGCCTGGTAATAAATGGACATTTCCCTTGCTCGATATTGACTGGTTTTTGGAGATAAACTATTTATCATCATTATGAACAATGATAATGACTCATTTGCCTTTGGGATCGTTTCTGTGGAGGCTCGTTCAGCAGTTAATTAATTTTCTCATGCCTGGTTATTGATTACTCAGATTATTTCCATTAATCTGCTCTTGGCTCAGCTGCTCCAGCCCTTTCCGTGTCTCAGCTCTGGTCTTTGCCTCACTTCTCACGTGCCCCTTTTATTTTGTCTCCAAGTTTGGGTTTGTTTTTCGGGGCTTAAGCTGTAAAACGCTGCCTGAGTTAACTTTTTGACCCCGTTTTTGATAACAGCAGCAGCCCTCAGCAGATGGAGAACTTTATCTTTGCCCAGCCCTTCGTGCTGCTCCTGCAGCGTCTGATAAGAGCTGGAGGAATTCTACCCCCTGCTCCAGCATCTCCTCACTCTGGTCCAGGCAAAATCCCTGTTTTTATGCTTAAATAGCTGCAAAAAAAAAGCAAAATATGCATGAACTTTAAAAATTCTAGGTTCGTTCTTTGTGTCCTGTGAGGAAAAGTAGAATTTTTTTATTCTCTTCTTGGCCAATGAGTTTCTTTTTTTTTTTTTTTTTTTTTTTTTTTTTTTTTAATCTAAAAATCCTTCCTGCCATAATTATTTATTGTGGTGATGCCAGACTGTGAGTTGAGTCCTTTGGAATAAGCTGATGAATATTTTAATGGGATTTTTGCTTGATGCTCTTCTAAACCCATTAGATGAGCAACAAGCCCCAGGTAGGTTTCATCCTATAGATTTTGTTATTTATTAATACCAGGTTATTCATTAATAACAGGTTAACCTGCCTGCTGTGGGTTTTTATAGGGAGAGCTGAAGGATGGATGTGGAGCTGGTGGGGTAACAATCGCTGTGTTTTCATGGTTGAACTCTGTAAACTGAATTTTTTCTTCCGCATAAAACGCACAGAAATTTTGGGATTTGCCTGGAAGTGCCCCAGGCCGGGTTGGATGAGGCTTGGAGCAGTGGGAGGTGGGCAAGGGTGGGATGGGATGAACTCTAAGGACCCTCTCAACCCAAATCCTGGGATTTATAGGACAAACTTAGAGGAGAAAATTCCCAGTTGTCTCCCAGGCCTGAGGGTTGAGATCCAAACTCACTCTGTTGCGTTTTCCTAACAACATCTTTGGAATTGCTGCATTCCCAACTCTGTGAGGCCACAATAAATCACATGAAAGGTCAGGCTCTCACTCACCATTTTTGGGGTGGGGCTGGAGGATGGGGTGAATTCCAAGCTCTGGAATGTCCCAGGGGGGTTTCAGAGCGCTGTGGGAAGTGCAGATGGATAAAAACTGGGAATTGGCGTCGTGCTCTTCTTGCACCTTTTTGGATCAGCAAAAAGATCAGGCTGGGAGGATTTGAGGGACATTCAGCATTTGACACATCCTGAATAATTCCAGGTTTGCTGCTGTATTGAACCTTCCTCTGCATTAAAAACATCCTCATCCTTTATCTCCTTGGGACGTGCCTTATTTCTTACATTAAATGACCTTTGGTAGGATCCATTCCGGATGAATTCATATCTCTAATTATATTTGGAAAGGTGGAATTCTGGTCTGGCAGAGGAAGGGACCAGATGTACAAATTTCCAAACTTCTCCCTTCAGCTGCTGCATCCATTTCTTTGTAGGCATTAGAATATTTAGGATATTTAAAGATACTTCCTGCTGGCACTGAGGAAGGTTTTTTTTTTTTTTTTTTTGGAGCAGCATCCCTTTATCCTGACAATTCAAGTGATTAAACAGAATTGGTCAGGAATATTGGCTCTGTTGGGTTTTTTTTTCCCTTTTCAGTCCCCCCCAGGTCCATTCATGGTGGGTAAATGAGAGCCCAGAATTGCAGCAGAAAGTTCTCTTATTTCAAAGGTTCTTGGTGAACCTCTTTTTTTCCCCCTCTGTCATAAAGTTTATTGCTTCCTCTGTCTTTCCCCGGATTTGTGGAAGGGGGAGCTTTCCACTGCCTGGGTAATTTTATTCTGGATTTTTAAAAAATCCTAAAAAAAAAAAAAAAAAAGTCTAAAAATGTGCTGATTCAGCTAATTTAAAAAAATATTCTCTACTGATTATTTTTGTCCTTACCTTTGTGTCCATATTTTTATTTAATTGTCCCGTGGATCCAGCTCATCCTGCCTTTCCCTTCCCTGTTTTCCCTCCTCTGTCACCCCACGGTGCTCACCTGGAATTTTTCAGTGCAGGAATAATTCCAGGATGTTCTTTTGGAGCCTTTCCATGATTTGGGGGATTTCATCCACAGTAGCTCACGCTCAAAAATTTTTTCTCACAGGCTGTATTTGGGATTGAAGATCCTGAATTTGGAATGTCTGGATTGGGAATGTTTGAATTTGGAATGTTTGAATTGTTTTAATTTGAATGTTTGAACGTGGAATGTTTGAATTTGGAATGTTTGAATTTAGAATGTTTGTCTGAATTTGGAATGCCTGAATTTGGAATATTTGAATTTGAATGTTTGAATTTGGAATTTTGGAATGTTGGAATGTTGGAATTTTGAATTTGAAATGTTTGTCTGAATTTAGAGTGTTTGAATTTGAATGTTTGAATTTTGAATTTAGAATTTGGAATGTCAGAGTTTGGAACGTCTGAATTTGGAATGTATGTCTGAATTTGGAAAATTTGAATTTGGAACGTCTGAATTTGGAATGTTTGTCTGAATTTGGAAATTTTGAATTTGGAACATCTGAATTTGGAATGTCTATCTGTATTACATATAGGTATATGTGTAATATAATGGCACACACATATTTATACTTTATTGTATAATTTCTTAATATTACGTGTATTCTATATCATATAAAATAATACAAAAATATAAAATAATCAGCAGAACAATACCAAAAAACCGGTTCTCAGTGGGCGAGAAATGTGGAAAGGGGGGTTTGTGCTCGGGGTATTTTCAGGGGTGCAATCAGTGACTCTCCCATTAATTTTGTGCTCAGAACTGGTTCTGTCGCTGCTGCTGCTGCTCGGAGGGTGGGCTGGATCCACAGGGAAGGAGTTCCCAAGGGTGTTTTAATGTCAAAACATTAAATGGAGGGTTATTCCTGGAGGAAATGCTGGATGGACGGGACAGCAATCGGAGTTTCACTCATTCCCTGCCTCCATCCTATTTGTGAGGCCAGTGAGTGCTTTTAGTAAACAGAAATATCATGTCAATCATGAAAACGTCACTGAAAAGTGACCTGCTTTTAAATATGTATACATAATATAAAAATTATATAAAAATTATGAATGCATGCATAAAATATAAAATATTTTATGTATTAGAAGATTTAAAATATGGAAATAGATATGAATATAGATATATAATATAAAATAATATATGTATTATACAAAGAGATATAAAATATATAAATATATCGATACAATCTAAAAATATATACTATAATATAGATAATATATATAAAATAGAAATATATAATAGTATATATAATATATATAAAATATAATATAATATATAAAATAGTCTTTGTACCATAATATAGAAAATATATAAATATATTGATACAATATAAAATATTACATGTGTTATGATATCCAATATATATAATATAAATTTATAGATACATAATATAAAATATTATATATACTATGATATATAAAAATATAGATATATAGCTATACCGTAGACTATATAATAATATATTAAAATATATTATGATATAGAAAAATATATTGAATATATACGTTTTAATATATATAAAACAGATATGACCTACTTTAAAGTTACATTTTCAATGAGAACTTTCATTCAGACACATTTTTTTTCCTTCAAAAAAATGGGAGTTCCCTGAGCTTGAGGAGCTTCAGGACTCAAACTCCCTCTCTGTGGGTTCAATATTCAGAGCCCAGTGCTAAGAACTGATTTTTAAATTCATTTATTCAGCAGCAGCTCGCTGGAGGAGCTGTGGGATCGCTCCTGGCGCATTCCAGGGGATGATTTTGGTCGGGATTTTGAGGATTTCCTTGGAGCAGGAGCTGCTGTGAACGTGAGATCACATTGGGAGCAGTGGGAGAAATTTCACACCTCAAACTCCGCCAGCACCCACCACGTCTGACTCCGTGTGGGGATTTTTTAAAAATTCCAGTGCAATTCCTGCGCTAAACTGGTAACAAAGGAAATTTTATTTTGGTGAATTTGAGGTGTTTCAGTGATCTTAGAGGATTTTTTTCCCAGCTGGAATATTCCCTGATTCTTGAGCTTGGCGTTGTTTTTGGGAAGTTGGTGGTGGAAGAATCGCTCTGGTGTCGTGTTGTTCTAGGAAACCCGTGGATCCGTAGGGAAGGAGCTTCCAAGGAATATTTAATGTCACTTGGAGAGTTACTCCTGGAGGAAATGCTGGTGAAGAGTTCTGCTCCAGGAAGGTAAAGGACGGTTTGTTTGTCCTTTATATAACAAAATAAAACCAGGCAAATGTGATTTCCCTTTTCTCCCTCTCCTTTCTGCACAAACTGTGAGTTTGCATCAGACACAATCCCAAACCCGTCATAACTTGGGAAAAAAATACTAGGAAAGGACAGAGAACTGATTTTATTTTGATGTTTTTGCCTCAATTTTTCCTTCTAAAAGCTAGAAAAAACCCCCAAGGTCCTGAAGTAACAACCACGAGGAAAGAAGTGAAGAACTGGGTTCAAAAAGCAGCTTTTCAGCTTTAGGAGCTCAGCTCTTGTCCTTTAAATCTCAATCTCAGCTGAAGGTGAAGAATGTTCTGTGGGATGCAGAACCTGCAGATTTCCCATTCCCTGGGGGCCCCTTCAGGCTCCAGCAGATTTTGGTGGATTTAGGATTTGGATTTTAGGATTTGGAGTAGATCTGCCTGCCAACCCTCCCAGCAAATCTTCCCAGGGTGTGGGTCTTGAGCTTAAAATTGAGTTTGGAAGGGAACGTGATGTTCCTTGGACAAGTGGGATTCGTGTAGGTTCTTGTCGGGGTTGTCTGGTTTATTGGCTGGAATGGGAAATGGAATTTTGTGCCATCTGTGCCTGGGTACACCGGGCAGAGTTTGTTTTAAAAATCAGATTTCACTTGGAAAGTCAGGCAGTGAAACCCAGGGATGTTTCTGAGGTCGAGTTTAACTGCCTGAAAACTTTCATTTTCCGTGAATTATAATGAATGTATAGAAATATGCATTAAAACCTCTTGATTTTGTTGGAGCAGTGTTGTTTTGTCCCACCATTTTCCCTGTTGGAAAATACATCTGGAGTGTGCAGGAATATCTGGAGTATTGCTGAATATGAGTAAAGTGGCAGGATTAAAGAGATCTTTTATTGATAAACTTGGAGAAGAAAAAGCACTGAAAATCAGAATTTTTCTCTCCTGTGTTGAGTGTTCACTCGCTGGTTACTAATGGTCAGATCCATGGAGGTATTTGATTAAATATTCTGTGCATGTGATATTGTTAAACTTAAACATTCTGCAAATTTAAGATTGTGAAACCAACTCTCGAGGAAAGGAAAGGAAAAAAAAGCTGCTTATTCCTGTAATGAGCAGGAATTCTGTGAATTTCTGTAATAAATTTTCTGTAAATTTCATATTGTGAAACCAGATCTCAAGGAAAGGGAAAAAATGCTGCTTATTCCTGTAATAAGAAGGAATTTTGTAAATTTAATATTTTGAAACCAGGTCTCAAGGAAAGAAAAAAAAAAATGCTGCTTAATCCTGTAATGAGCAGGAATTCTGTAAATTTCTGTAAAAAATTTTCTGTAAATTTAATATTGTGAAACCAGATCTCAAGGAAAGGGAAAAAAATGCTGCTTATTCCTGTAATAAGAAGGAATTTAATAAAATAATTTAATAAATTTTCTGTAAATTTAATATTGTGAAACCAGGTCTCAAGGAAAGGGAAAAAATGCTACTTAATCCTGTAATAAGAAGGAATTTTGTAAATTAATTTAATAAATTTTCTGTAAATTTAATATTGTGAAACCAGGTCTCAAGGAAAGAGGAAAAAATGGTGCTTATTCTTGTAATCTCTTTTCTCCAGAGCCATATTAAATTCCAGTTTCCAGTCTTGCACAGGTGAGGGGAAGATTTAAACCCATTGCAGGTGATGTGTAAAAGCTGCTCCAAAGTCAACTTTTGGCCATCCAGAGCTTTGGCAAAGACCAGTTCTTTGAGGAAATGGAAAGCTGGCAGGAGGAAGTCAGAAATTTATGGATTTTTTTAAATTAACAAATGGATTTTTAGACAAAATAAATGGTTTTCCACGCGGGGATAATCCATCCATCCACCACGGGCCATTTGGAATTTTAACCCGAACGTCGCTTTGAGCTGTGAGAGGAATAATTCACCTTTTCACTCCTTATTTTCTCCTCACAAATCCCTCTCTCCAGTGACACTTCCCAGGTTTTATCGTGTTCTTCAGGGATTATTTTCCGTCTGGAACCACGGCAGTTGTGCGTTTGGTGCAGTCACACACCTCCCCTCCCGTGCCAACATCATCCCCCCCGAGCTAAAATGATGTTGTGCTTTACTTTTACAAGATCTCAGATAAAGAACTCCCGTGATTTCACCTAATTAAGGCCAAAAATCTCATCCCAAGTGGGGCTGTGGGCGCAGCTAAAGGAAGTGGGTGGTGTTTAAAAACCCTCCTGATGAGCTCAGTTTGTTTCTGTCGCCGTTACTCCTCGCAGGTGTCTGTCAGTGTAATGCAAAACCCATTTTTTCTTTTCCCCCTGGGGTGTGTTGTGCTAATAATAACACGCTGTGAGGCAAAAAAGTGAAAAAAAAATTAAAAAAATACGGAAATTTAAACTCAGCAGGGAAGAAAAGTGTAAAACTTCCAGAGCAAAGAGTTGGGAATTTACAGATCTGCAAAATTGCAAAATTTAAATTTGCAGATCTGCAAAAATATGCAGGTTTTTTGTTTTTTCTTTTTGAGGGAGGGTGTTTAATTTGTCAAAATCTTTATTTTTTTCCCCCACCTTTTTATATTTTAAATGTGTCTGCTGGTTTCCTAAAGAAAATTATGTGTGTGGTTTTTTTTTTTAATTGTTCCTTCCTAAAGAAAATTACGGGTTTTTAAAAAATTTGTTCCTTCCTAAAGAAAATTATGCTGTGTTTTTGTTGTGTTTTTTTTTTTTTTTTAAATTTGTTCCTTCCTAAAGAAAATTATATGGTTTTTAAAAACTTCTGTTTCATCCACTTCTTCACTCACTGACTTTTGCAGGAATTAAATGGTCCCCAGAGGGGAACATGAGAACGGGGCAGCCACGGAACACTTTTCTGTCCTTTTCAGCCAAGCTGAATTTCCTTTGTGGCCTTTGGGATTTGTGGCAGGGCCCGTCAGGTGTTGGCTTTGAGCTTTCCAGGACAGAAAATCCCATTTTTTTTTTTCCACCCGTGTCTTTGGAGCTCTCATGTCCCCAAGTGCTATTTAACGAGCTTAACAGGAGCAGCTTCCAATTATCTAATAGCAACCCGAAAATTGCCTGCTGAATGACAGCAGGAAGTTTCCATTTGCATTCCATATCTGCTGTTCAATCTGCTAATCCTCCCCTCGGCCTGCCAGGAACAGCAATGTCGACAGACTGGAATTTTATTAAAATTAGAAAAGCAAGGACGCCGCTTTCCTACTTTTCGATGACGGGCCCTGCGAGGTTCCAACCTCCTGGAGGATATTTTCATTTCTCCAGCCATTGTGCTCCTGGTTGTTTTCTTGGGATGGGTTTTAGGCACAGAGTTTTGGGGGTTTTTTTTTTCTTTGTTTTTGGATTGTCTTCCCTCCCTCAAGGAAAGCTGGAGCTCCCCGTTTGCTCTTGTTTATATAAGTTAATCTTCCGTGTTGTGACAGTTTTTTCCCCCTTCATTAATGAGCGCTCCTAATTGGGCCTAATGAAACCTTCACTCCACGCTGCTAGACAATCTTATCTGCCAGCACGAGAGAGATGAGGCACAAAACGAGCTTTTGCAAGATTCTGGGTGAGATATGAAAGCCATTTTTTGGGGGGCCAGTATTTTCGTGTTTGGTTTGAGAACGCCCTGGCGGTGCAGCTGTGTAACCAAGCCCAGGGCAAACAACATCCATTATTTATTGGCCTGCTCAGCAAACAAGGACACCTTTGACTGCCTCGGTTTACTGAGCCTCAGAGTCGCTTTTTTTTGTGTGTTTGTATTCCCTAAAATTTGGCACAAGGGGAAGCGATGGGAGCTCCGGGGAGGGCGGCAGGGCAGAGCCTGGGTCTGGCACGAGTGGGATTGTGCCTTTTATTTTGCTGTCCAGGTGCTTCAGATCCAGTTACAGCCCAGAAAGGCAGAGTTCCCTTGAGCCAGCAGCAAATGCAGGACGAGGAGAAGAAGCCCTGGGAATGTTGGAATGGTTCAATCCCCTCCCTTTGCGCAGAGTAAAGCAGAAATGATTTCAAAATACACTGAAATTTTGGGAAATTCTTGATCAAAACTGGGTTGCCTGAGATATTCCACGGATTTAAGTGTCCCAGGCCAGGTTGGAAGGGCTTGGAGCAAGCTGAAGGTTTGGAAGGGAGGTGGAACTGAATGAGCTTTAAATTCCCTTCCAACCCAAACCACCCTGGAATTCCAGGATAAACAGTCATTTGCAAGGGATCCAGGAAGGAGAGCGATGACTTGAGGCACGAGAAGGACTCTTCTCATCTCATTACCAGCGTCCCTCAGCCAGTGTGGGTGGAGGAGCCCTCCAGGAGTCAGGAAATCTGGATCCCTGATGGTGCAGGGGCACGAGGATGAGGCCATTAGGATCAGGAATGTGCAGCTCTGGGAATTGTGGCCTGCTCAGAATTCCAGGAGTTGCGTCAACTCCACATCAACGTTGGGAGGGACCTGTTGGTTCATCAGCCTCGAACTGGGAGCTTTTGCTGTCTCAGGTTCCCTTGCTGCTGATTTGGGCTTCTGTTTTTGGGCAGGCCTCGTGTGGAAAGTTGGGATATCTCCGGAATATCGGGAATATTCACTCGTGTGGTCCCGCCTGGGTCGTTCCCTCAGTGATGGTTTTCCTGGAGGAAACTCATTCTCAGGATCGGGCTGAGCCTCGTTCCTTCATTTTTTGTCTTTTATTTGTCTTTTCTGGCACTGGAAAGGAGGGAATTTCAATTTCTGCAGTGCCACAGCACTCAGTAAGAGCCATATTGCATAGTTCAAGCATTTCTTTGGATATTTCATTGTAAAAACCTAATTTTCTATCTTAATTTAATGCTAATTTGTTTCTTCAAAGCAGAATTTTGATGATCTGTTGCTTTCTGTTCTCCACAGATTCTCCTGCCTAATCTTGCTTTAGATCCCGGTCTGCAGCCAGAAGAAATCTTGGACCATCCTATGGAAAACAGTGTTGGAAGCACACAGGGAGCTGAGGTAGGCTGTGACTTCGGAATATCTCCTGGAATACATCCATAAAGCCAGGATTTAATATGAAGACCTTAAGCAGCGTTGTTCAATTCGCAAGAAAATTCACAACTCCTGAAATGCTCTTGTTTGCTTGGTTGGCAAAACCATCTCCACTGGAAAAGGGAAAATCCCAAACCAATCCAAAAATCCAGGGGAAAGAGGGAAATTCCTCGATTTCTCTGCTCAGCAGAGTGCGCAGCCTGGCCAGGGTGTGCCTGGAAATGTGGAGGGAATGCCTTGGGCTCTGGTTTGGCAGGAGCCTCCACTCCAGCTCGTTTGTCCTGCTGGGAATTTGCATGGGAGGAGCGAGGTTGGGATTTTTAATACCTGAACCAGGCTCCAGGGTCACCTGCCACAATCCCCTGTGCTTGTCTGGAGGTGTGGAAATCTAAATAACAACCCGAGCAAAACGTTCAGTCCTTCTCTCCAAAGCCTTAGCAGAGCACCCAGGGGGCCCCAAATAAATAAATGTAATAAAATAAATGTAATTTCGTGTGATTTCATCTCACCCCTCTGAACTTTCCACCCTTCTCCAACACCTCTGTGCCATCCCCAGGCGTCTTCCTTAGCATTCCCTTGGGATGCACTTAAAAAGAAACACACTGAATTTAAACTTAATTTTTTAATGCTAAAATACGGCATTAAAATACGTTTTAAGTGCAAAGTGCACTTAAAATTCAGACGGCGTAGCTTGTCTGAAGTTCGATTTATTTATCTCAGGTAAGGGATTGGTTGTTGGTGTTAAAATTGAGATTGCTCTGTGTTTTGCTTCCTTGGTGCTGTTTAATTTTTATTATTTTTAGTATTTATTATATTTATCGTATTTATTTTTATAATAATTTTATTAGTATTTCCTTAGTGCTGTTTATTCCACACTGGTTCAAGTTGAATCTAAAGGAACTCAGTCCCCCCTAAAAATGCTAATTTTTAGGAATCCTTTCAAGGAAATCTTTAAAGATTTTAAGATTTAAAGAGGTAAAAATTTCTCATTGCTCAGGAGGTGAAAAAAATAACGTGAACTTGAATTTGGGTTTTTGTTTTGTGGGGGATTTGAAGCCCAGTGTGAGGGATTCTGGCCAGCAGAAGGCACCACCAGCTCAACTTTGCGCGGCTCGCAGACATTCCCGGCTGCATTTCCACCCTTCCAGCAGGATTTCCCGCAGGGAATCTCTCATCCTCCAGCTCGGATTGTCGCGATTCCCAGGGAATAATGTGGGATGTGATGAGTTCCATCACTTTTTCAGGCCTGAGGGGTGCGGGTTTCCATGTGCGGTGACTCCCAGGATGGGGCTGTTCCGGCGCGCGCTGCCCGGAGCCCTTCTCCCCTTCCTCATCCTCTCAGGAATTTGGGTTTCAGCTGAAAACATCAACTTCTACAACGTCAGGCTGCCACTGGACCGTAAGTAGGATTTTTTTTTTTACGGAATTCTGGCTTAGAATTTGAATTATTTGCCCTATCCCTCCCGGTCCTTTGGGTTTCCACAGAAACTTTACAATAAATATTCTGCTTCTCAACTCACAGCACTTTATCCTAAATATTTGACAAGTTGGCTAAACAAAACCAAATCTCCAAATTAAAGAGTGCATGAGGACTTTGTCATTTGAAGAGCTTTTCTTTTTCTCTCTTTTTTTTTTTTTTTTTTTTTTTTTTTTTAATTTCTGTCTCCCTGCAGAGGAAATTATGCAGCGGTTTCCTTGTAAAATAATCCAGAACAGGTGGTTTTGGTCTTTTATCTCGTTGGGGGTTTTGTAAGGGGAGGAATAGGTGTTGCTGTACTCAATTAATTCAGTCTGGAGGTAATTAAAAACCTCGTGGGACCTGTGAAGCCAGTTGGCACTAATGGCATCATCTTTTCTTTTTTTTTTTTTTTTTCCCCCTCTTATCTGGCATCGCCAGTGTTCCATCCCTTCATTTGCATTATCTGCATCATTAAACCAGCCAGGATATAATAGCTGGCTAGAATATCTGCCCCTAATGAACCCTGCACCTTCAGATGATTCATTTCAATAATGGAAATAAGATTTTTGTTTTCAAAGAGTTCCTCTGCATCCTTTTGTTTAAAGGAGCCAACTTCTCCTTCCGAGGGGGAGATCTGGAGCTGCTTTGGAAAATGCAGTTTTTCCATCAAAGGGAAAATGTAGATTTATTTATCCTGTGAATACAGGGAGGGGAGATAAACTCTTCTCTCTTTCCTGCCTTTCTCACCACTATCTCAATTTTGGATTATGAGAGTGAAAACAGGAGGATGTATTTTAAGTTCAAACCTCGAGGGAAAAAAAAACCAGCTTTCTGCAAAACTTATTTTATTTGCCTGACAGTACAAAGATGTAAATATATATAACTGATTTTTGTAAATACGTGCATGTACAATCATCATTTGAAATACCTGAATTTTTTCCTCCAACCGACTGCATTTTTAATACTTTTTTTTAATGCTTTCCAAGCCACTCCATTCCCAAACAGCTTCAAGTGCTTCACCTGTGACAACGCAGTGGACAACTACAACTGCAACAGATGGGCCGAGGACAGGTGGTGTCCTGAAAGTGAGTAAGGCTGAGGAGATCCTCTGTGATATTTCAATTTATGTCTCCCTGACTCAGCCCCTTGGAGGAGTCTGGCTGGTTCATGGGGTTCGTGTGCCAGCACAGTTCTGTGATTGGTGCTGCTGAGTCAGGTAATTCCTGCTGACCTGGCAAATTTTTGGCCATTCCAGAGTGCAAAGCAACAGGGAAAAATTGTTCATCCCCCATCTCTCTCAGTTTTATTTAATGTTTTACAACAAAATATTAATATACCAATGAATTCCTGAATAATACATCAATATTAATTACCTAGATGTGCTCCTTTGTGTATATATGTAATGATGTGCTTCTCAGGAGTTAAAGATGTTCTTTAAAAAAACCTGAAGAATTTCTACTGTAGCTTTATTCTCTTCAGGGTGTAAAGCAACAAGAAAAAAAATATTTATCTTAATCTCTCTCCGTTTTATATCATTGTAAAATATTAATATACAAACAGATTTTTTAATAATACATCAATCTTAATTATCTGTATGTGTTCGTTTGTGTATATATGTAATGATGTGCTTCTAAGGAGTTAATTTTAAAGATGTTGTTTAAAAAAACCTGAAGAATTTCCTTTGTAGCTTTATTCTCTTCAGGGTGTAAAGCAACAGGGGAAAATTATTTATCTCCATCTCTCTCCATTTTATATAATGTATAACTATAAAATATTAATATACAAACAGATGTCTGAATAATACATCAATCTTAATTAACTCTATATGTTTCTCTGTGTGTATATATACATAATGAAGTGCTTCCCAAGAGTTAATTTTAAAGATACTGTTTAAAAAACCTGAAGAATTTTCTCTGTGGCTTTATTCTCTTCAGGGTGTAAAGCAACAGGGGAAAATTATTTATCTCCATCTCTCTCAGTTCTATATAATGTACAACAATAAAATATTAAATATACTAAGAGATGTCTGCATAATACATCAATATAAATTACCTATATATGTTTCTCTGTGTATATATAAGACTTAATTTTAAATATATTGTTTAAAAAACTTGGAAAATTTCCTCTGTGGCTTTATTCCCATTAGGTATAAAGCAACAGTGAAAAATTATTTATCTCCATCTCTCTCCGTTTTCTATAGTATATATAAAAAATAAAATATTAATATACAAACAGATGTCTGAATAATACATCAATTTTAATTAACTCTGCATGTTTCTCTGTGTATATGTATATATAACTATGTGCTTCCCAGGAGTTAATTTTAATCTTGTTTAAGAAACCTGAAGAATTTCCTCTGTAGCTTTATTCTCTTCAGAGTGTGAAGCAACAGGGAAAAATTATTTATCTCCATCTCTCTCAGTTTTATACAATATATAACAATAAAATACTCATATAGAAACAAATTTCCAAATGTTACATCAATCTTAATTAAACCTCTATGTTTCTCTCTGTGTTTATATATATAATGATGTGCTTTTCAGTAGTTAATTTAAAGATATTGTTTAAAAAAACCTGAAGAATTTCTTCTGTAGCTTTATTCCCTTCAGGGGGTAAAGCAACAGGGAAAAATTATTTATCTTCATCTCTCTCAGTTTTATGTGACAATAAAATATAAATATACAAACATATTTCTAAGTAATGTATCAATATGAATTACCTATTTGTGTTGCTCTGTATATATATATATATATATATATATCTAATGATGTGCTTCCCTGGAGTTAATTTAAAGATGTTGTTTGAAAAACCTGAAAAATTCCCTGTCTGGCTTTATTCCCTTCCCTTTGGATTCCATCCCAAAATTAGTGTTTCTTTGTGAGCAGCAGGACCTGCCTGACTGGGGATCACACCTGTGCTGAGGAGGATAAAACAAGGAAAAAAATGGAAATATTTCCTGGTTTTTCTTCCCGGTGCCATTCACAGGAATGGTGGGAAAGGAGCAAAGTAGAGGAATGAGGAAACAAATGTGAAACCACGCAGGGATGTGCTGCCAAAAAGAGGAGAGAGCTGGAAATAAGAGAGTAGATGATGGTGCTAATTAGAGATTTAAATAAAATCAGCCTTTCTGGATGGTTGGAGGGTCAGCGAAGATTTCAGAGGAATTACTTTCTTTCTAAATGCTCTTCTGATCAAGTTGCAAATGGTTCTGTATAACTATAGAATATTTTCATTATTTTCCTTATTTTGAAAGCCTGTTCCAAGGCTGGATTTCTGGGAATGAACACTGTGTTTTCCCACTGAAATCCTGTTCCAAGGCTGGATTTCTGGGAATGAACACCCTGGTTTTTCCATTGAAATCCTGTTCCAAGGCTGGATTTCTGGGAATGAACACCCTGGTTTTTCTATTGAAATCCTGTTCCAAAGGCTGGATTTCTGGGAATGAACACCCTGGTTTTTCCATTGAAGTCCTGTTCCAAGACTGGATTTCTGGGAATGAACACCCTGGTTTCCCCTGCAGGCACTCGGTACTGCCTGACCGCTCACCTGTTCACTGCCCACGGCGAGAGCACCTCGGTCACCAAGAAATGTGCCACGGGTGAGGAGTGTCACCTGGTGGGCTGCCACCGCCACGGGGACAGCGGCCACACGGTGAGTGCCACTGCTGTGCTACTCCTGCTTTACTCCTGCCCTGCTCATGCTCTACTCTTGCTCTAATTCCACTCTTTTCCTGCTGCTCCTGTCCTAATCCTGTCCTGTTCCTCATATTCCTGCCCTGCTCCTGCCCTACTCATGTTCTCCTGATACTCCTGCCCTCTTCCTGCCCTATTCCTGCCCTGCTACTGGTGCACGGGCAGCCCCTGGGGCTGGAGCTGGCCATTCCAGGACTGGTTTTTCCAGGAGGAAGTGCCTGGAGCTGCTCTGCAGCAGGGAACACTCGGATTACTGCAGGAGGAGCAGGACCAAGCCCTCCTTTCCGCCTTTCCTCCTTTCCGCCTTTCCTCCTTTCCGCCTTTCCTCCTGTCCTCCTTTCCTCCTTTCCTCCTGTCCTCCTTTCCTCCTTTCCTCCTGTCCTCCTTTCCTCCTTTCCTCCTTTCCTCCTTTCCTCCTTTCCTCCTTTCCTCCTTTCCTCCTGTCCTCCTGTCCTCCTGTCCTCCTGTCCTCCTTTCCGCCTTTCCGCCTTTCCGCCTTTCCTCCTTCCCTGCTGCTGCTGGCTGGGAGGGGATAACACCATCTCCCCGCTGGGGTTTTTGGGTGCACCCAAAAGCAAAAATATGGGTGGGCTGGAGGGAGGAACAAGACGGATGGGACTTGACAACCTGGAGCTGTAATTGGACAATTAAACCCCAATATGCAAATGGACCAAAACTTAAAAAAGTGGGAGATCTTGTGACCAGCCAGCCATTTTGGGTCCATTTTGGGTCTGTTTTGTGACCATTTTGGGTCTGTTTTGTGACCATTTTGGGTCCATTTTGTGACCATTTTGGGTCCATTTTGTGAACATTTAATGACCATTTTGGGTCCATTTTGGGTCCATTTTGTGACCATTTAATGACTATTTTGGGTCCATTTTGTGACCATTTAGTGACCATTTAATGACCATTTTGGGTCCACCTTGGGTGCAGCCCTGGCCAGGCTCTGTCCTGCCCAAGGTGGATCCTGGAGGCCTTTCAATAAATCCCTACTTTATTCTCCAGCTGTGTCCAGTCTCTGCTCCAGCTCAGCCTTCCCAAGGCGTTATTTCAAACCCACATCTACGTCACCTTATTACAACTCCACGAAAGCCCTCTGCTTTTCCAGCTCCCGCGGATCTCCCTGAATCCATCACCCCGGATTTAATGCCCGTTTTTCCTCCCTGCAGGAGTGCGTTTCCTGCTGCGAAGGCATGATCTGCAACGTGGAGATCCCCACCAACTCCACCAACGCCGTGTTTGCCGTGCTGCAGGCCCGCAGGACATCGGGGGCCGGCCGGGGCGCGCCCAGCCTGGCGCTGCTGGTGACAACGGTGACAATGGTGACCACCACAACGCTGTCCTGACACAGCACCCTCACACACAGCTGCTGGGACAATCCCCGGGCCAGGAACCTCCAGGATCTCCAAGGAGAAGTCACAAAATGTCTTTTAATTACGGCGGATTTGCCAAATTACGGCGAATCCGTGCCAAGGCGCTTTCATGAACTCTTTGGGTGTTTTAGTGGGGAATCCTTCCCTGTCAGTATTGAAAATAAACCCCCGTAAAACCCCCCTGGTGGGTGAGGCACTGGGGTGGACTCAAGTTCTAATTCCCTGTTTTCTGAGGAAAAGGCACATTTTCTTGGTGGTTTTTTCTTTTTTTTTTTTTGTTCTGTTTTGTTTTGTTTTGTTTTGTTTTGTTTTGTTTTGTTGTGACAGTCATTGTGGGAAATGGGCTTGCAGAGAATTTTTGAAGTTTGATAGAAGGTTCAAAGTCACAATTGAAAGGAGCTTTGGATGGATGATGTGGAAAGGTGGAAACTGGATTTAAACCTTTTTATGTGCATAAACAGAGTTTCTTGTCTTATCAGGGTGTGTTTGAGCTTATCTTGATTTCATAGAGAACACCTCTGCTTTGCACAGAGAGCAAATTTGAGGTGGGGTTTTTTTCTGCTTGGTCAGAGCCCTCATTTCTCCTGGCAATAATACAAAGTCAAATCTTTTCTTTCTCTAAAATGTCTTATCCTCCCATTTTAAAGCTGTGGGAAATGCAGAAATTCCTAAAAAATCCTGTTGGAGCACCCAGAGCAGAATTCCTGAGCTTCCAAACCAAAGGGATCATTCCCTTGCAACTGAGTCTCACCTCAGAATATCACAAAAATACTATTTTTGTGATATTGGGGTGTCACGACTTGGAAATCACAGCTGCAGTCAAGCAGCTTCATTATCCTAAAAATTCCGAGTGGGCACTTGGAATAAATGAGACGAGAACTCTGCTGTGTTCTCTCTTGATCTGCACAGGTTTTTCCCAGGAATTTTATTGTCCTGATGGATGTTTTCAAGAAGGATGGATCCCTTAAACTGACTCAAAAAAAAGAATTTGGAGCTGTTCCCTGAAAAATTCCAGTAACTACAAACTTGACTTTTTTTACATCAATATCATCTTAATTATTTGCTGGCTGATGTCACTAATTATATTTAGTTATAAAGAAGATTTTGAAATATTTCCAGGCTCATTGACATTCCAGAATTTCCTCCACAATATTCTTAGGATGGTAAAAAAAAAGGTGTCTGAACTCAGTCCGTGGCTTCTGGAGATGCAGCTAAAAAATGTGGACAGAAAATCTTTTTCCTTGCCGAAGGAAAACGGTTCTGGGTGTCTGAGTCAAGGTTTTCCAAGATCTGGATTCTCCTGGTCATGGCTGGGCCATCCAGCAGGGCTGGAATTCTGCTCTGGAGCTGGGCTAGGAGAATTGGGAATGTTCACCTGGAGGAGGGAAAGATCCAGGGAGAGCTTCCAGCACATTCCAGAGCCTCCTGGAGAGCTGGAGAGAGACTGGGGACAAGGGCTGGAGGGACAGGACACAGGGAATGGCTTCCCACTGGGAAAGAGGAGGTTGGGATGGGATATTGGCAAGGAATTCCTGCTGGGAGGGTGGAGAGGAGCTGGGATGGAATTCCCAGAGAAGACCCTGGATCCCTGGCAGTGTCCAAGGCCAGGCTGGAGCAACCTGGGATGGTGGGAGTTGTCCCTGGATGAACTTCAAGCTCCTTCCCAACCCAAACCATTCCAGGATTCTCTGATGATCCTGTAATTACCTACATCCTTCTGCTCCATGAAGGATTTTTTCCATCTCAAAGGATATTTTTTTTTTCTAGTGGCCAAACCATTCCCAAACCATTCCCGGTTTCTCTCAGCTCCATGGGGAATTCCTCAGTCAAGCTGAAGTTGGCTCCCACATTTCGGGCCATCCACATTTGGATTTTTCTTGGTTTTCCTTCCTCAAAGCACAAAATCCTCCTGAATCCCATTTCTGGGAATAATGATGGCAATCTCAACGAGGCCTCCACGTGCTTTGTGGTCTTGTAGGAGTTACTGTTATAATTTCCAATTTTAGTTGTAAATATAATTTGCAATTTTAAATTACTGTTATAATTTAATCATTTCCACTAATCTCAGTACTGATAGGTTTGGTGGGAGTTTTTTTTAATATTGTAAATGTCATTCCAGAGCTTTTGGGAATGGAAGGGAGACCCTAAAAATCCGAGGGGCTGCAACAACAACAGAAAAAAGGACATTTCAGGAGGGAGAAAATCTCTGGTTTTTTTTTTTTTTTTTCCTTGGTTGAATGATTTTATTTTTTTTTTCCCTCACTGAAAAGTGAAGAAATTTTGAAATGGAGATTTTTAAACCTCATAAAATGTCTCTGCTTTAGGGACAGAATTGTTTGGGATAAACCCCAATGAATCAACTGAAGATTCCAGGCTGGAGCCTGGGCGTGTGAAAGGATTTGATCTGGGATTTCATTTTTTGAAATCAGAGAATTCCAAGAGTATTCTTGAGAATATTGAGGATAAATTGTAATCACTTGGATGCAGCAATCCCTTTGTTATTGCAAAATTCGGGTTGATTTTTTGAATATGCCAATCCTGGTAATGCGATGCACAAGGAGGCACTTGGTAGAAGAAATCTGGAATTTAAGAGGGAATGTCGATTTTTCCTTTGGCTTCATCTTTTTTTGGTTTGTTTTTATGGAAAACTCTGCTTGGATTTGATGCTAAATGCTGATTTTGTAGGAAAAACGTGCTGGGAGCAGAGAAAAGAGTATTAAAATTCACTGTATTTTTGGCAGGACTGATGACGGTGCCAAAATCCCACCTTTATTTATGGCAGAATTTTTATTTTAAATATTTTCAGGTGTCAGCTGAATCTCCTCTTCAGATCTCTGTCTGAAGAACTTAAAAAAAGTATTATTGGATTTGAAAAAATACAGTTTTCAGTGATGTTTTTATCTCAATTTGGATTCAAATGTAATTTAAATGCAGAGGTTGTAATTTAAATTACAGGTGGTGTCATTTAAATATATTCAACTTTTCATTTGATGAAACCAATTTTTAGTGATGCCTTTTTCTCAGTTTGGGTTCAGATGTCATAATTTAAATACAGATGTTGTAATTTAAATTACAGATGTAATTTAAATATATTCAGCTTTTCATTTGATAAAACCAATTTTCAGCGATGTCTTTATCTCAGTTTGAGTTCACAGATCTTGTAATTTAAATTATTCCAATTTTCTTTTGATAAAACAAATTTTCTGTGATGTCTCTCTGTTTGGGTTCACAGATGTAATTTAAATACAGATGTTGTAATTTAAATATATTCAGCTTTTCACTTGATAAAACCAATTTTCAGTGATGTCTTTATCTCAGTTTGAGTTCACAGATCTTGTAATTTAAATTATTCCAATTTTCTTTTGATAAAACAAATTTTCAGTGACGTCGTTACCTCAATTTGGATTCAAATGTAATTTAAATGCAGAGGTTGTAATCTAAATTACAGATGTTGTCATTTAAATATATTCAACTTTTCCTTGCCTAAATTCATCCCAGAACTTTGGGAATGATGTTTCTGTAAATCCCATCTATTTTTGAACCTGAAAATAATTCGGGAATAATGAAAATAATTCGGGAATAAAATCCATCCAGTTGGGCAGTTAAATGTATTTTTTATGAGATATATATATATGTGTGTGTGTGATATGATCTTTATTTGCATTGCACTGGACAGCCTATAGAAAGTTTATTTTTAAAACTTACATATCCTGACAAATTCTTCCTTATTCAGTGTTTGGATATTTCCTTATTGCTCTGTAACTGCTTTAAATCTTCTCCAGAAATGGCACTTTTAATAAAAAAAAAAAAAAAAATCAAATATTTTCTGGTGGAGAACGTGTCTAGTGATGAATATTGCTCGGTAAAACCTTAATTTAAATTAAATTCTGCCCTGAATTTCAGGATATTTTCAATTTCATCTTCTTTGCTCAATCCCAGCAGTATTTTTAGGAATATTTACTCTCCCTTTTTGAGGGTAATTTATCGTGTTAGAGACACTCTGTGCCCAGAGTTTAAAGGGCTTGAAGAAAACTTAATTTTATTCATTTTTTTTTAAAAACTCTGATGATTTGAATCATTGCTAAAGTAATTTTCATTGTCATTTTTGTAGTGTTTTGATGAAAATCAAATTAAATCTCATTTATTCTGCTGAATAAGAGGCAGAAAAAGGAGTTTCAAGTTTGGGGGAGAGAGTGGGAAAACAGAAAATAAATTATATTGAATATTCATAATTATTTGTGAATATTTTAAAGGGAAATTATTTAAGGGTTTAAAGGTCACCTCAAAAAGTTCATTTGGGGTAATTTGTCCCAATTTTAGCATTGGGGATTTTTATTTTTGAATTTTGTGAGGGGAATTTGGGTTTTTATCTTTTCTTTTTAATTTTTTAAATATATATATTTTTTAATAGACTGTTTAATAATCTGAGGGTTTATAATTTATATTTATTTTGCATAATTTGAAAAAGTTTTTATATTTTTTTTATTTTTTGACTATTTGTATTTTTAATTTCTTGGAGGGAATTTTCAAATTCTTTATTTTTTTGTATCTCGATTTTTTTTACTTTTTTTTTGGCAGGTTTTTAACATTTTAAATCTTTTTTCTTTCAGTGCTTTTCAATGCTTTTCCCAGGTATTTGAATTTTCTTGCAATTTTTAGGGCAAAATTATTATTATTATTGTTATTATTGTTATTATTACTATTATTATTATTATTACTGTTATTATCACTATTAATTATTTTGCATTTGTTTGGTTTTTTTGGGAGAGTTCCTGGCAAGTTGTGGGGTTTTTTTGAGTGTTTCGTAGTTTTTTTGCCTGTCTGGGTTGGGTTTTTTTAATGAAAGAATTATTTGACCCTCATGGAGAAAGTGGGACATGAATGGAAAGAGGTGAGAGAAATTCAATTAAATTCTTTTCACAGTTCCATCTTATTAATGGTGTCAGGATAGGTTTGGGACAAGAAGAAGTGGGGAGAACTTTGACAAATTCAAGTTTAAAAATTTGACAAATTCAAGTTTAAAAGTTGGACAAGTCCAAGTTTAAAAGTTTGACAAATCCAAGTTTAAAAGTTTGACTAATTTAAGTTTAAAAGTTTGAGTAATCCAAGTTAAAAGTTTGACAAATCCAAGTTTAAAAGCTTGACAAATCCAAATCTAAAAGTTTGACAAATCCAAATTTAGAAGTTTGACAAATCCAAGTTTAAAAGTTTGACTAATCCAAATTCAAAAGTTTGACAAATCCAAATTTAAAAACTTGGCAAATCCAAATTTAAAAGTTTGACAAATCCAAATTTAAAAGTTTGACCAATCCAAGTTTAAAGTTTCTCTTTGAAACGACTCCAAGCCCTACGTGTCAAACCTCAGCGCTGCCGGGGGCTCAGCTGAGTGACACAAATAATTGTGTCCAGCTCACAATTCATTCCCCTGTGGAATTTATTCCTTTCTGGGGCTGAGTTATTTCCCCCAGTGCCTTTTTCTGCGGCTGTAAATAAACTCTGCCGTCCCATAAAACGTGTCAGGAGGGCCCAGCCTGGCTCCTGACACGCAGCAATTCCACTTGTCTTCACTCCCAGGGCTCTGAATGCTTCCTAATGACTGAAGGCTCTAAATCACAGCTCTAAATCAGCTTTTCCAGCAGCTGAAATTCGAAATGGGAGCGTTTCGCCGTCAGAATATCCAAAAATATCGCAGACCATAAAATCCTGGAGTGGTTTGGGTTGAGGGACCTAAAACCCCATTTTATTCCCCCCTTTCCAGGGCAGGGACACCTCCCGCAGTCCCAGGTTGAATTAAGATTAAGTTTAATTAAAATTAAGGTTAAGAATTAAGTCCCAAGATGTTGAATTATCCTTTATTCCCCTAATTTTAAGCAAAATATTCAGGAATTTATTCTGGAATTCCAGTGTGGGAACTGGATGTGAAACCTGAAACTGTTCTGGCTGGGACAGGGAGAGAAGAACTTTGGGAAGGGGAGAGTTTGTGGGTTCCATTTGTAACGGGGGTCTGGGTTTGCACATTCCAGTTTGGGATCTGGGTTTGCACATCCCAGTTTGGGATCTGGGTTTGCACATCCCAGTTTGGGATCTGATTTTGCACATCCCAGCTGTGACTGTTTTGGGTTTTCACATCCCAGTTGTGACTGAGATCTGGCTTTGCACATCTCAGTTTAAGATTTGATTTTGCACATCCCACTTTGGGATCTGGGTTTGCACATCCCAATTTAGGGTCTGATTTTGCACACCCCAGTTTGGCATCTGGGTTTGTATATCCCAGTTTGGGATTTCTGTTTGCACACCCCAATTTAGGATCTGGGTTTGCACACCCCAATTTAGGATCTGGGTTTGCACACCCCACTTTGGGATCTGGGTTTGCACACCCCACTTTGGGATCTGAGTTTGCACACCCCAATTTAGGGTCTGATCTTGCACACCCCAGTTTGGCATCTGGGTTTGTATATCCCAGTTTGGGATCTGGGTTTGCACACCCCAATTTAGGATCTGGGTTTGCACACCCCAGTTTGGGATCTGGCTTTCCACACCCTGGTTTGGGATCTGATTTTGCACACCCCACTTTGGGATCTGATTTTGCACACCCCAGTTTGGGATCTGATTTTGCATATCCCAGTTTGGGATCTGGGTTTGCACACCCCACTTTGGGATCTGGGTTTGCACACCCCACTTTGGGATCTGGATATGCACACCCCAGTTACACCAACACTCAGAGGAGCAGACAGTGCAGCCTCAGTGCAGTCCATCCCAGGAGCAGCTTCTCCAGAGGAATTCTGCTCTGCAGCAGGATCCCAGCACTGCAGCAGGACAATCCCCATCTGTCAGCAGCCCGTCCTGGGCTCTCATCACCCCTGAGCTTCCCTGCAGCTCCTCTGGAATTTGCTGTCCCGAGGCGAGGAATTTCTGACCCCCCAGCCCTGGCTGCTGTTCACTCCTGTAAATCTCTCTGCCCTCCATCCAGCCCTGCCAGATCATTTTGGAGATAGGAAAAGTGCCTGGATTTCAGTGAGTTTGGGAAGTGTTTTTTTTGTTATTTTGCTGTTAAAAAAATAAAGGTAGGGAGTAACTTTATGGAGAAGGGTCTCGGTGGTTTGGAAAATAAAAGGATAATCTGATGGATAAAGAAAGAAAAAAACTTCCATAAATATGGAAGTTCAGCTGGTGCTGAAATGGAGCGTAAATAGCATTTTTAGGTCCATCTGGGAGCAGCTCCATCCCTGTGCCCTCCCCAGGGCTCCAGTGGGGCTGATGGAGGCTCCAGAGCTCTCCTTGTCTTCTTTCCCTTCCTTTCTGCCCCTCGTCCCCATGGGCTGATGGATTATCCCAGTTTTTTACTTTTTTTCTTTTTTTCTTTTTCTTTTTTTTTTTTTTTTTCTTTTTTTTCGCTGTGAAGAGGCTGGAGGCACCTTTGAAAGTCAGCAGAAATCCTTGCAGGCTCTTTTTGAGCTCTTTTTGGGCCTTTTCAGGCCATTTTTAGGCTCTTTTCGGGCTCTAGTTTGGCTGTTCTTAAGCTCTATTCAAGCTATTTTAAAGTTCTTTTTAGGGTCTTTTCAGCCTCTTTCTGGGCTTTATTCAGGCTCTTTTCAGGTTCTTTTTATGCCTTTTTCAGGTCCTTTTTTGGACCTTTTTAGGTCCTTTTCAGGCTCTTTTCAGGTTCTTATTGGGCCGTTTTCAGGCCATTTTCAGCCTCTTTTCAGTCTCTTTTTAGGCTCTTTTTTGGGCTCTTTTTAGGTTTTTTCCAAGCTCTTTCCAGGTGCTTTTCAGGCTCTTTTCCAGCTCTTTTCAGGCTCTTTAATGTTTTTTTTTCAGGTCGTTTTTGGGCTCTTTTCAGGCCTTTTTCAAGCTCTTTTTAAGCCCTTCTTAGGCTCTCTTCAGCCTCTTTTTAGGCCATTTTTAGGCTCTTTTCAGCCCCTTTCTAGGCTCTTTTTGGACTCTTTTTAAGCTCTTTTCAGGCTCTTTTTGTGCCCTTTTTAGGCCCTTTTAAGGCTTTTACCAAGTTCTTTTTTGTCTCTTTTCAGCCTCTTTCTAGGCTCTTTTTGGGCTCTTTTTAGGTTTTTTTCAAGCTCTTTTCAGACCCTTTTAGGGTCTTTTCCAGCTCTTTTTAGGCTCTTTTTAATGCCTTTTTCAGGTCTTTTTTGAGCTCTTTCCAGGCTCCTTTCAGACTCTTTTAAAGCTCTTTTTGGGCTCTTCTCAGGCTGTTTTTTAGGTTCTGTGGGCTTTTTCCCAAATCCCAGACCGTACATTCACCAAGGACACGTGGCTTTTATCTGCCTTTTTTTTTTCCTCTGGCCAAAGCTGGAGGCCAATATCTCTGAAAAAAAGGGAAAGAATTAATGTGGGGCCTCAGGCTAAAAAACTCTCAGGTTTCCTTCTCAATCACAAAGTGAAGCAAAAGGATCCATCTGCCAAAAAAATACCCCAAAACCCCCAAAAAACAAACAAAAAAAACCCCCTCCACCAAAACCAAACCAAACCAAAACCAAAAAAAAAAAAAAAAAACAACCAAAAAACCAAAAAAAAACCCCCAAAAAAACAACAACAACAAAAAAACCCCAAAAAAAACAAACAAACAAAAAAACCCCCCAGAAAAACCCCAAAACAATACCCACCTCCAAATTTCACAAAATAAACTGGGAGGGTTGTAAGAAAAACCGCTTTGGAAGGGGGAAATAAAAAAAATCTCTATTCGTTTTATTCTAATGGCTTGCTTTGGTTTTTCACCAGGAAGTGCCTCTGCAGGTAAAATAATAAATTAAAATCGAATATTTATTATTTTTTTAATCCCATTTGTTTCTCTGAACTGCAAGGTGGAAGTTTTGGCCTCTTTCATGGGATTTTATTTGGGATTTTTGGTCCATTGAACCAGATTTCACCAAAGATAAGGACACCAAACTTTGTCTTGCCTGGATGTCCAGATCCAGCTTTTTAAATCCCTGATATTCCCAAAGATTAAGCAATAATTAAACCTCTGGAAAAGCTTCTCCTCATAAATATTTTGTGGGGAAAAAAAAACCCCAAAAAGTGTGGTTTGAATGCCTGGGTGATTCTAATTATTTTCCTGCAGTTGCACTGTGTAATTCTGTCTGTATTTGCTCTCTCTAAAGTGATATTTGTGTATTAGAAGGCAACGAGCCTGGTTTAATTAACAATTAATAAATGCAATTTGATGTTATAAATGTTAACAGCGGTAAAAACGCTCATAAAGGATAATGTTAAAATGTAATATTTAAACAAGTAGATAAATGTAAGACATATTTTATGTCTAAGAACATAAAATAACTGTAATAGGTATAAAATAGATAATAATACATAAATACAAGACCTATAATGTATTATATGTAATATTTAAACAAGTAGATTAATGTCTAAGAACATAAAATAACTGTAATAGGTATAAATAGGTAATAATATATAAATACAATATGTATATAAATATAAGATATACAAGACATAAGATGTGTTATATGTAATATTTAACCAAGTAGATAAATATAAGACATTTTTTATCTAAGAGCATAAAATAACTAAAATAGGTATAAAATAGATAATATAAAAATACAATATATATATAAAGACAAGACATATAATGGATTATATATATTATTTAGGCAAGTAGATAAATATAAACCAGATTTTGCATCTAAGAGCATAAAATAACTATAATAGATATAAAATAGATAATATAAAAATACAACGTGTATAGAAATGCAAGTCATATAATGGATTATATGTGATGTTTAAACAAGTAGATAAATATAAAACATTTTTTATCTAAGAACATAAAATAACTATAATAGGTAGAAAAATAACTATAATAGGTATAAAAAAAGATGATATATGTAAATACAAGATGTATATAAAGACAAGACATATAATGGATTATATATAATATTTAAGCAAGTAGATAAATATAAACCCGATTTTGCATCTAAGAGCATAAAATAACTATAATAGGTATAAAATAGGTAATAATATATCAATACAATATGGAAATATAGTATATATATATATATATAAAATAAAATATGTATATATAAATAGTATTTTTTCTATATGTAAAATAAATAATGATATGTAAAACTGTTAATAAATTTTAAGGTAATTAAGCCAGGGACATGTTTATCATCCCAGCCAGTTTTGTGTAACTGCTGGCATTGAAAATTTAAATTCTGGGACATTAAAGGACCAAAATATCCGTTGTGAACTAGAGAAGGGAAGGGGTGACCAAAATTCTCCCCACTTTCAATAACAAACAGTGTTGAATTTTGAATTTGCTGCAGTTTGTTTTTCACAGTGACTTTAAAAAAAACCCCAAAAATTACCAAATCCACTTTTCCAGGCTGGTCCACAATGTGTAAATCAGGGGGAAAATTGGAAATATTGCCCAGGGATAACACAAATCCACATCATAATGGGCAGAAAAAAAGATAATAATATATAAACAGAATCTGTATATGAATGCAAGACATATAATGTATTATATTTAATATTTGAACAAGTAGATAAACATAACATATTTTACATCTAAGAACATAAAACAACAATAATAACACAGAAATATATCTATTTCTATATAAAATAAAATATATGATATGTAAATTAGATATATAATAATAGAAAATAACTATCTTTGGTTGGTTGGTTGGTTTTAAGGGTTTTGTTTCGCTTTTGGGGGGTTTTGAGTTTCTGGGTTTTTGGTTTGGTTTTTGTTTGGCTTTAGGTTTTGTTTTGTGTTTGTTTTAGTTTGGTTTTGGGGCTTTATTTTTTTTTTGCAATTTAACCCCAAAACCCAGAAAAAACTACCAAGAGGAGGATGAAGTCGAAACTTTTTTAATTTTTGGGGTTTTTTGTGGTTTTGCCTGTTTGTTTGGTTTTTGTGGTTTTGTTTTTGTTCTGGTTTTGGGTTTGGGGGTTTCGTTTTGGTTCGGTTTAAGTTTTTGTTTGGTTTGGTATTGGTTTTCTTTTTTTACAGTTTCACCCAAAAACCCAGTAAAAACTACCCAGAGGGGGATGAATTTGAAAATTTTTTGAGTTTTTTGGGGTGGGTGTTTTTTTTGGATTTTTTTTTGTTAGTGTTTTGGTATTGCGTTTTTGTGTTTGTTTTAGTTTTGGTTTTTGGTTTTGATTTTGTTTTTGGTTTGTTTTTTATTTGGTTTTGTTGCTGATTTGGGCTTTTGTTTGCTTTAGTTTTGATTTCTTTGGTTTTGGTTTTGGGGGTTTTTTTTGTTTGTTTGTTTTGTGTTTTGTTTTTGCTTTTGTTTTATTTTGTTTTGTTTAAGGGTGGGGATTTTTGGGTTTTTGTTGTTGTTTTCTTTTATTTTCTGTTCCAACCGTGCAGGGGAAACCCTGGGCTGACCCAAGGGATGGATGTCACCGATGTCACCGATGTCACCCTGCTCTGGGGACAGGCACCTGCCCGGGAGCTGAACTCCAAAATGAGCAGCAATTACCCGGAATTTCCCCAATTTTCTTCCCTATCCGCTGAAATCCAAGAGAGCAGGAATGTGCTGTGAGGTGATGGAACCTCGATAGTCCTCAAAGGCTCAGTGTCCCCTCCCCGTGTCCCCTCACTGCTCCCTTTGTCATCCTCAGCCCCAGGAATCCGCCCAGATGGAGCGACCTGTGCGCAGGGAATTGTGCTCCTGCCACTCCCAATCCCTGTTTATCGCTCTAATTAGAGATTCAGTCATTTCCCCCATATTTATTTCTGTCCTGGAATGGTTTTAAACCCCCCCCAAACCCGTTCCTGGCGAGGAGGGGCGATCCCAAAGCCGCAGATTTCCCCAAGTGGTGTAACCCAAGCGTTGGGCACCGAGAGGGGCCCACAATGGGGTCATTCATGGCCTTGGAGAGGCTGGAAATGATGAAAGGGGCAGTCCCTGCTGGCTTGGGGGAACTCAGGGCTGGGCTCTGCTCCACAGGTGTGGAGGAAAAGGGATTTGGGGAAGGGGGAAATAGGATTTTTCATTCCAGGCAAATAAAATCTGCTGCCAATTCAAGAATTTCGTAAGTGCAAATCAGACACGTTAAATGTATTTAATAATATATTGTGTTTAATAATATTCTGGATCAATTGGTGTTCATGATTCGTGCTTCCAAGCAGCTTTTCCCACCACCCCTTCCCGTTTGGGATGGGATTCTTTGGGATGGCAGAGCCAAAACTCCTGATTCCACTCGGGGTGGTGACACCACCTCTGCCTTCCCTCTGCCAGTGAGATCCAGGCTGGATCCTGAAGGTCTGAGTTCCCAAATTCCCTGGGAATGACAATTCCCTTTCTGCTTGCAGCTTTGGGGCTCAAACCCCTGGAGGAAAGGGAGGCCCTGAGCATTTTCCCCGTGGAATTCCTGGCCACGGGAAGTTTGTGTTTAGTTAAGACCAGCTTTGCTCAGGCTCTGGCTTTGCACAAGTGTGGTTTGGTCAGAGCCTGATTTACAATATAAAGAATAAAAAACTCTCTCTTTTTTTTTAAATTATTTTATTTTTATATATTTTATATATTTTATATTTATTTACATTTATTAGAATATATTATTATGAGTGTATATTTATATTTTTTATTTTTTTTTTCTTTCTTTTAGAAGAAAAAGAAACAAAACAAAAACAGTTCTCTGGCAATTTCCAGGAGATTTTTGAAATTCAAAAACCCCCAAAACCTTCACCTGTGAATCAGTCCAGGCTGAGAGAAGGATTTTTTTGATTTGCAGGTGCTGCAAACGTGAGCAGTGTTTGATTATGAGACAACCTCTCCCTCTCTTAAAATGCCCCTCCCCTTGAGGTCCAGGAAAACAGGATTGACTCCTTAAATCTTGCAAGAATCCTTCCAGAAATTCCCCCCACTCATATAATATCCCCCATAAATCATTTTTGCATGAGCAAATTGCTCTGGAAGGTATTTTGTTTCATGTTCCCCTTCCCCCTTCCACTTTCTGCCATCAATCTTGAAGACAGTGATCTCTTTCCAGCCTTTCAGATTAACAAGATAAATTATTCACTAATGTGTTGGGAAAACGAGTCTGAACTCCCAAACACTGCTTGGAGTGTCCTGCATCCCTGGAAAAGGGATCCTTGGGGCTGCTGGTCCTTCTAAAGTTGCTCTAAAAGTCTGGTTTGAGGAGTTTTTGCTGCTCTGGGAGTGTCCAAGGCCAGGCTGGAGGGGGTTTGGAGGAACCTGGGGTGGTGGAAGGTGTGGGGTGGTGGAAGGTTTGGAATGGTGGAAGGGGGAATGGTGGAAGGTGTGGGGTGGTGGAAGGTGTGGGGTGGTGGAAGGTGTGGGGTGGTGGAAGGTGTGGGGTGGTGGAAGGGGGAATGGTGGAAGGTGTGGGGTGGTGGAAGGTGTGGGATGATGGAAGGTGTGGGATGATGGAAGGTGTGGGGTGGTGGAAGAGGAATGGTGAAAGGTCTGGGGTGGTGGAAGGTGTGGAATGGTGGAAGGTGTGGAGTGATGGAAGGGGGAATGGGATGAGCTCCAAGGTCCTTTCCAACCCATCCCATCCCATGGATCTGTTGTGCACAGGCTGGATCCATGTCCCCTGTCAGCCCTCCGGGACCTTTCCCTCTGATCCTGTCGGGAGATGTCCGTGGGTTGAAGAGCTCCTGCCCTCGGACCTTTCTGTGATGTGGTGAGGTTTGAGCTCTTTGCTCCTCCTCCCTGGGATGTTTTTCCTTCTCTGCTGGTTGAGCCCTTCCCTCCCTGTCCCCTTCCTGCCCTGTCCCAATTCCATGTGGGTGTCTGCAGGGCAGCAGGACAGGGAGGTGAAAAACAGGGAAAAGCAGGAGGGAGAACGTGAGGTGAAGGAATTGGGGCAGATCAGGATCACCAGATCTGGGAAAAGGAACACCTTTTCCAATGAATCTGCTCCAGAGGCCAGCTGGGCTGAACTGGGTTGAATCCCAATCTAAAATCTGAGAACATGGAATGGTTTGGGTTGGAAGGGACCTTAAAATCCATCCCAACCCACCCCTGTCATGGCAGGGACACCTTCCACCATCCCAAGTGCTCCAATCCCATCCAACATGACCTTGGACGCTGCCAGGAGACCTGGGGAGTTCATCCCATTCCTGACCAAAACCCTGGACTCTCCCATTCCTGAGCCACAGCTGCTGCTGTTTGCCAGAGCATTACTGACCCTTGAATCATAATGATCCCAAATGATCCTTAAATCAGGAATTGGTTTTTTTTCACCCATTCTGTTTTCCATGGAAAAAAAAAGTCATCTTGGTGATGAAGATTTTTTTCTCGGGTGAAAACCAGTCCGGAGAAAATGAGTTTCCACTGTGCTGTTTTAGGAACAGGATCGTTCAAGTGGCAGCTAATGAGCTTGAAAATGTGCCAAAAATGAAAAAAAAAAAAATTATAAGCAGGAAAAAAAAAAGTGCGAAAAGGGTTTGACTCCCACAGGTTTCCACTTCCAAGGAAGGAATAAATCATATTCACCATTTGAGATTTGTAGTGGAGATTTGAGAAAAAATATAATTAAATCTGAATTTTTAATTCCTGGGAAGAACCGCAAAAACACATTTAGATTTTTTTTTTTTTTAAAGATATCTGTGCATTCCAAAGAGGAGGAAAAAAAAATTGGGAAAGCAGGATTTTTACAAATCCTCAACAGGGCAAAGGGCTGGAATTCAGCGGGTTGTGGAGTTGGGAGAGTTCTGTGTCGCCCAGTTACTATCGGGGAGGGTTGTGGGAGATCTCATCTCACATTCCTCCCTGCTCCTGTGGATCCCTGCTTCATAAATCCCCTGCTCAGGGATTTAATCCTCCCTGCTCCTGTGGATGGATCCCTGCTCCTCCCAGCTCAGGGATTTAATCCTTCCTGCTCCTGGGAATGGATCCCTGCCTCTCCCTGCTCAGGGATTTAATCCTCCCTGCTCCTCTGGATCCCTGCTTCTCCAAACTTGGGGATTTAATCCTCGCTGCTCCTCTGGATGGATCCCTGCTTCATAAATCCCCAGCTCAGGGAGTTACCTTTGCCCTGTGTAGCCCTGGTTTTGTACCTGAGGTGGTTTGATTTTCTGAAATTCTTTTCCCGAAGAATTTTCTGTAAGCAAAAGACAAGTTTTTGTAGTTGTAACTTCGTTTTCATTCCTCTCCCCAGGGAAGACTTCTCCTTGATGTCCCTCTGCTCTGACCAGTGTGATTGAAGAGGTCAGTCTTTATGTCACCAATCGAATTAATCTGTGTCAATTGATGAGGGACACCAAGGAGAAGTCCCTCCTAGGAAAAGGAATGAAAACAAAGAACGGTTTACAAAAGCATTCCTCCTGTTCACAGAAAATTCTTTGGGAAATAATTTCAGAAAGCCGAAACACCTCAGGCATGGACCCAGGGCTACACAGGGACACTTTGGTCACCTTCTCCTGCATCCCAGGGCTCAGTGAGGAACAGGGAATGGCCAAGGAGTCTGGAATCATCACTTAAATCATGGAATATTTCAGGCTGGAAAAGGTCTGGGGTCATCAGGTGCAGCCACTGGCAAGGCCAGCACTGACCTTGTCCCCAAGTGCCACGTCCACGTGGCTTTGTCACCCCTGCAGGGGTGGGGACTCCACCACTCCTGGATCACTGATCCTGGATTGGTATCCCAGAAAATCTCTGCTCATCCCAAAAAAAAGATGCTGGAACAGCAGGAAGAAAACACAGCTGGGCTTTTAGAGCTCTGCCACAGTCAGTTCTCACCACGAGGGTGAAATAACTGCATCAAATCCTGCCCAGGCCATCTTTGCCTCCGAATTCCCAAAGTTTAGCTCATCCTCTCTCATAAAGATTCCTTTTCAGCCAAGTTGGGAGCAGCTTAAAGGCAAATTGAGGGAACAAAGATGGGATCTCGGAGTGACACCTCTTAATGAGACCTCGGAGGCTCTCAGACTTTCTCATTAACCCGCAGCAGACGCAGACACCCAAAAATGCCACGAAGGTTTTCTCCCCCAGCCCAGAAACAGCCCGTGCTCAGGGTCTCCCACATTGTCCCTTGGCTCCTTCCCAAAGCAGCTCCTCTTGGCACACTGCAGCGATGGGAATGATCTCGTAGGAAGAACAAAGTGCATTTTTTTTTCTTTTCCCTTTCAAAGGAAATAATAAATCTGCTGTGGGCTTTCAAAGCCAGCTGACATCATCAGCAGCAAGGCTGATTTTTTTTTTTTTTTAATGTATTTTGAGAATGTAGGAAGAAGACAGATTTCAGTTTGGAGCATCTGATGTTTGGACCATTCACATCTTGACTCTAAAGATGTGCAAAGATTTTCCCAATGGATTTTTTTTTTCTCTTTGTTTGTGTATTTTCTTTTTTTTCTTTTTTAATTAAGCTAAAGAAAAAAAAAAGTCATTGATGGAATTCAATTATAGGAAAAAATAAATAATATTATAGAATATAAAAACTGTATTTATAGATACATAAATATGTATTATATATTTATGGATAAATATTATAAAAATTTGGAAGGCTTTATAACAATTATTATTTTGACAGAATCCCAGGATGGTTTGGGGTGGAAATGAAGTTAAAGCTGATCCCATTCTACCTTTGCCATAGGACAACTTCCATTCTCCCTGAGTGTTCCAAGCCCCATCCAGCCTGGCTTTGGACACTTCCAGGGCTGGAAATCCACAGCTGGAGGTTGATGCTGAATAAATTTTAGTGTTTGACTACTTCAGTTCTGGGTGGAAAGAGCAAAACCAACAAGAAATCCTCAAAAGTTGTCCAGAACCCCTTAGGAGCTCTCTGGGGTTTACATTTTTTCTGTCAATCCCAGAGGAGGAGTGACTGGAACACAGAGCCACGGACTTCATTCCCAATTTCCCAGCAGGAATTCCACCAAGCCTCCAACCCCTCCTCTCCTTCAGCTCCTGATTAGTTTTCACTCCAGGAATTAAACTCCTGGCGCTCCTGGCAGATTATCAGAGGGAAACGGGGTCTCTTTCATTCCTGTCGTTTGTCTCCCTCCTTTGGCAACGAAAATGAGATTGTGGGGGAAAGATTAACCCCTCTTTACACCATTCATTATCACTTTTCTTTTTTTAAAAATTATGATATTTTCAAGGCTTTTGTTTTTTCCCAGCTGCTGCTGATCCAGAAGTGCTCCTTCTGTAGAGCATTTTCCTTCCAGGAAAAAAAAGTCTCACAGCTGGAGTTTCCACACTCAACTCCTGCCTCTGGAATTTTCTTCCTGGCCCAGGAGAGCCTGGCAGAGCAGGAAAAACACCCTGGGAGCTGTTGGCTGAAATCTCACTCTCGTTGGGCACGTTAAAATTGGAGTTTGGAAATTGTGGGGCGTTGTTCAAACAGACCACACACCTCCGAATCTCCAGCCCCATCCCTGAACATTTACACGTTCCCACATCTTCTCTGGGCAACCTGGAATTGTTTAATTGTTTCTCCATGTATTTTGCCCCTTGAAATATTCCTATTTTTTTCCCCTCCAGCTTTCCTTCCCCTGTCCATCTTTCTTACCTCGCTCTTCCCTGGAATATTTCCCTGTTTATTTGAGGTATTCAAATATTCTTTTTTTTTTTTTTTTAATTGAACTAGAAATGTGTGAAATTTTGTTCTATCACCCATTTTTCCTCACAGGGATGTCCAAGAGGCATTGTATTTGGGAATTAACATGGAAAATTAAGAGACGTACTGAATTATTTTTATTTTTGCGGTGCTTTGCCTTTCAGGGTGTTAAACTGGATGGAATAAGAATTCATAATGATCAGATTATTTTTTTTTTTCCCCTCTGTTCAAATGATTCCTAAACCAGGAAGCCTGGAGTGAAATGAGGGAGACAGGAATTCCCAGTTTATCCCGTTCTCCCTTCAATGCTGGGATTTAACGACGTGTTCCCAGTTTTACTGCTGGGAAAGTAATCAAACTCTGGAGACCAGCAACACCACGGGTTTTTCCTTTTATTCCTTCCGCAGGACTGGAAAATTCAGTCCTCAGACTGCTCCTCGTGGCTCTGAGTATCTGCTGGAGGTTATTAACCGCTGTTAATTATGTCACTAATTCCGGGTGAAACCCAGGAGTGTCGGGACATGCAGGAGCCTCAACCCCACGTTTGCAACGTCCCTGTGAAACACCAGAAGTTTGGGATTCACCTCCAAAGGGGTCTCGTCATGGGATCTTCTCCCAAGGGACTTCGCCGGGTGGGATTTTGGTGGCGGATTTTGAGCTCCAAGTGTCCCAACTCAGTATTTTGGTGGTTTCTCGGATGTAATTTTTCACGTTTTGATGTCGATTTTTGGGCTCTTTCTCTGTGGCAGTGGTGGGTCTTGGTGATGCTCCCTGGGGTCAGCACACGAACTCCTCAATTCCTGAGGTCTGGAGGAATTAGGGGACACCAGGGGGGTGATCATTCGGAAAATCTCGGGATGTAGCTCTGGGATTTCTGGGATTCCAGCACACAGGACCAGGTCATACCCATCCTCTCATCCACCAACTCCTTCTCCTCAGGGCTGCTCCAACACCCAGCTCCAGTTCTACCAGCCCAAAGTTCTCCAAAATCTTGGTCTAAATCCAAAAGTTCATAGAGAATTAATCCCACTTTGGGGATTACCTGCAATAACCAAACTGGGCTTTTTTTTGCCAGAAATGCCAAATGCTGTGTGCTCTTTGCTTCAGCAAAGGTTTAAATGGGATTAAAACCACCAGAAGACTTTAAGAAAAAAAAAGGATACAGCAAAATGTCGTTTACCCTGACGTGTTTTATTTGATGGTGATAGTGGAGAGCTATAAATAGCAATAATAAGTTATATTTAACAGCAGATTTAATGACCTGAGACACAGATAAAGCCCAGCTTTGTGCTAGACTGGGCTAAGTCTGGTGAGCACAGAGAATGAAATTATTACAGTCCCAGTTTAGCTCTTTGCCCAGTGTTTATGGGGAATTTGAGGAATCCTTTCCAGCAGCTGATTGTACTAAAAAAAAAAAGAAATAATCATCTTTCATCTCCCTCAGCCATGAGCTGGGCATTCATGAGCCAGAGATGAATCAAAGCCATTGAGAGCTGTGGGACACTGCTGGGGCTCATTGCTGGCCGATTGGGGAGCGTCTGAAGAGGTGTGAAAATGAAAATCTCTTTTTGCTGAGTGCCCAAAGGCACCACCTCTAGGCCATCCCTGAGGGAGCAGATGTCCCTCAGATGAAGGACAAACCCAGGATTTGTCCTGCAGATATCCCTCAGATGAAGGACAAGCCCAGGATTTGTCCTCAGCAGAGCTCAAGTTGCCCTCTCTGAGCATGAACTCTTCCATGCCATATTTTAGATGAATGAGTTCATAATTGCTGTGAATAAGTGGCTTTTGATGCTCCAGGATTTCCCAGTTTGGCTTGAGACAGTCCAGCACCCACTGGGGCTCTTCTGGTGGATGCTGCCCCAAATCCCCCCAAATCAGGGCTCAGACTCGGCTCCTGGGAGAGAAAAAAAAAAATCTTTCCCAAAGAATCACCCAGTTTTTTAAAATTTATTTATTTTTCCAATGCTTGACATCAAGAACTCCTTTAATCCTTAAAAGGCTGTCCAGTTTATTTGGTGACTGAGGTGGTTTTAGGGGTGATCCTCACGATGGGGTTCCACACAAAGGTTGGGGATCACACAGGCTTCAGGGAATGCTTCACCCCTGAGGATCCTGCTGGAAGGAATTGATTCATCTAAACCCCTGCTCAAGGAGACATCATGACCTCCTAATCCCCCCTGCAGGAGCACAGAGCTTTTGTGGCCTTCCCCAAGGTTTGCAGCCCTTCTAATCCTGATTTTCTGGGCAAGGATTTCTTGATTCCGGTCAAACTTTTCATCTCAGAGCCTCTCTGCTCCTGTTCCCCTCAGCAGAGCTCCTGGGTTTGTTGTCATTGATCCCTTGGGAGGATCCATGAGCTCTGAGAGCAGCAGGCAGATTGTTCTGTTGTGTTCGTGGGATCTGGATAAATCTGGGAATTTCTCCGGGGATAAATCTGGAAATGATGAGGGTGTGTCATTAAATGCCCTGTGTCAGGTGAGGGGTTTGGGTGTGAAGGGTGATTTGAGCTGGATCTGGATAAATCTGGGAATTTCTCTGGGGATAAATCTGGAAATGATGTGGATGTGTCATTAAATGCCCTGTGTCAGGCGAGGGGTTTGGGTGTGGAGAGTGATTTGAGCTGGATCTGGATAAATCTGGGAATTTCCCCAGGGATTAATTTGGAAATGAGTGGTTAAATGCCCCGTGTCAGGTGAGGGGTTTGGGTGTGGAGGGTGATTTGAGCTGAGTCAGGAGGGTGCCCACCCTCTGTTAGCAATGCTTAGGGTCTGTTCTGCTCGTCCAGTCTCCAAAAGGAGATTTCTTTGCTCCACACATCTATTTTTGGGATGAGGTTGGCCACCTCCTCCCTCTGAATATTTGCTGGGCCTCAGCCACTTCCACAGCTGCCACCTGATAAAATCCAGGGAGATGCTTCCTCTCACCGAAAGAGGGGAGATTAAATTGGATTGTAGGAAGGAATTCTTCCCTGTGAGAGCTGTGGCTGTCCCTGGATCCCTGGAAGTGTCCAAGGACAGGTTGGAGCAGCCTGGGATAGTGGGAGGTGTCCATTGTATTTATATACATATTGTATTTATATATATATTGTATTTATATACAGATTGTATTTATATATTATCTTTTTTCTACCTATTATAGGGATTTTTTATGCTCTTAGATGTAAAATATGTCTTATATTTATCTACTTGTTTAAATATTACACATAATCCATTCTATGTCTTGTGTTTATATACATGTTGTGCTTACATATATTATTGTATTTATATATTATATTGTATTTATAGATTATCTTTTTTTCTACCTATTATAGAGGCTTTTTATGATCTTAGATGTAAAATATGTCTTATATTTATCTACTTGTTTAAATATTACACATAATCCATTCTATGCCTTGTGTTTATATACATGTTGTGCTTACATATATTATTGTATTTATATATTATTGTATTTATATATTATTGTATTTATATATTATATTGTATTTATATATTATCTTTTTTCTACCTATTATAGGGATTTTTTATGATCTTAGATGTAAAATATGTCTTATATTTATCTACTTGTTTAAATATTACATATAATCCATTCTGTCTTGTGTTTATATACATGTTGTGCTTACATATATTATATGTATTTATATATTATTGTATTTATATATTATGTTGTATTTATGTATTATCTTTTTTCTACCTATTATAGGGATTTTTTTATGATCTTAGATGTAAAATATGTCTTATATTTATCTACTTGTTTAAATATTACACATAATCCATTCTATGCCTTGTGTTTATATACATGTTGTGCTTATATATATTACCTGCATATGGAATGGGATGAGCTCTTTAATGTCTCTTCCAACCCAAACCAGCCTGGATTGTGGAATTCTTGGCCCAAGCAATGCCCTGTCTCGTTCTGGGGCTGCCACAGCTTCTTTCCCACAGGGAATTGCCAGCTCCTGCCCTCTCCATCCCAGTGCGTGCTCAGCACTGAGCTCTGGCCTCCACACCCAGCCCTGACTCAGTCCTGACACCCCAAATCTGCCTCTCAAATCTCCTGCCCGAGCACTTCAGGGTCCAGGACCAGCCCAGCCCTGCTCCTGCAGCGGGGCAACGACAGGGATCATTCCACACAGGGATCTGTTCCTTTATTCACAGGGATTTGTTCCTTTGTTCACAGGGATCTGTTCCCTTATTCCCTTAAAAGTCTTCCCAAACCTCTCTATTCATTGTCATTTTATTTATTTCATTCATGTAATTTGTTTTATCTTTATTGATTTCATTTTATATTCGTTCTTTATTCTTCTAGGCCTCCTTCCAGTCATTTTTTTTTCCAGTCCTCCTCCAGCCTTACTCTGAATTTTTGGACACAGTGGTCTGAGGGGGTTTGTCCTTGACCCTGACTCAGTGCTCAATTCTACAGCGTTTTTCATGAGAAAAACCCCAAGGAATTTTTTAAAAAATTAATATTTATGCTTTAGTAACCTTAAGAGGAAAACATGGACACCTCCAAGATGTCGTGTAGGTAAAAAAATAAGTGATAAATTCCAGATTTGGGATGGACTTTGCAGCTTTTTCAGGGAGTGAACCATGTTTTGTTTCAACCTTCTGTTTCAATTTATTTTTTCCATATTTTTTCCCCCAATGTTTTGTTTTAATGTTCTGTTTCAATGTTTTGAACTGAGCAAATTTTGGGAGAAGGTTCCTCCTCCAGAGGGTTGTGGGGCACTGGAACAGGAATGAGCAAAGCCCCAAGGCTGCCAAAGGTCCAGGAACTTTTGGACAAGGCTCTCAGGAAGGATTTTTGGGGTGTCCTGTGCAGGGCCAGGACTTGGACTGGATGATCCTCGTGGATCCCTTCCAGCACAGGATTTTTTTGGGATGATCAATAGAATTATGCAGAGGAGGGAACGTGGCAGAGCTCAAACCCCAGAGGTCAGGAGCGCCCCAGACCTGTCTGAGGGAAGTTCCATTTTGGAGATGCTCTTCCCAGGAACATCGGGAGAGGAAGCAGGAGCAGCAGGGAGCAGGAAAAACCGGTGGAGGCCCTGATTTGTGTGCTGGGAGCGAGGATGGCACTGGGAGAGAGGTGCTGGGGCTTCTCCCAAGAGCGTTCCTGCTCCTCTGAGCAGCTCTCAGCTGCCAGGCACCGCTGATTTCATAGTAATGGATTTTTTTATGAATCGGTGCTCAGGCTGTTTTGAATACTCTCTGCTTTGAATACTTCCTGCATGACTAATTAACGTCCCGAAATGAATGAGGTGGTGCCTGTGTGTACAAACCCAAACCCTCCAAGGTTTAATCCCGGAATTCTCGAGGAGGGGACACCTCCCGTTATCATAAAGCTTTTTTTAACCGAGCTGGGATGTGATGTCACGGTCTGGAAATACGCGCAAGAGGAGGATTTTTTGTTTGTTTTGAGCTCATCCTGCCGAGACGCAGTGTGATGATAAAACCTCATCACCGTCCTTAAAACCTGCGAGGAGGAGAGGAGATAACAAACGCCGCTGGAAGCTGGCAGCAGATGAAACCCGGCAGCCTCGGAATTTTCCTTGGGTGACGCTCAGGAAGCTCAGAGACGCTCCCGGCTGGAGCAGGAGCCTCGGGAAGAGCAGCACCAGCCCGGCATGAGCAGAACAACGGGAATAAGGTAAAATCCCACCCCCTGGAATGCTGGAGCTTCGCTTCTGGCTCGCTGGATTCCTCTCCTTGCCGGCTGAGAATTCCCTGCGCTTTGGAACTCGTCCTGAGCTATCCACACGTTTTTAAATTTATTATTATTATTTTTCCCCCCCTATGCTGGAACAAAGAGGAGCAGGATAACCCGCTGGTTGTTTGATCTGTCCGTAGCAGCCCGGAATAACGCGGGATCTCCTTTTGAATGGAGCACCGAGGGAAGCTGGAGCTCAGCACAATTCGCTGCCCGGAGATCCTAATCTCGCCTTCCTCGCCGGGCGGAGCGGCCGCTGCCGCTCCATGAGCTCCCGGCACGGAGACGAGCCCAGCCTGCTCCTGCATCCCTGGATCAAACATCCCTGGATCAGACATTCCTGGATCAAACATTCCCGGATCAAACATTCCCGGCTCCCGCATCCCTGGACCCGCATTCCTGGATCTCTCATTCCCGGGTTCCGCATTCCCGGATCCCACATTCCCGGCTCTCACATTCCCGAATCTCTCTTTCCCGGCTCCCACATTCCCATCTCCAGAATTCCCAGATACCTCATTCCCGGATCCCGCATTCCCGGACCTCTTATTCCCAGATCCCTCATTCCCGGACCCCACATTCCTGGACCCCACATTCCCGAATCTCTTATTCCCGGTTCCCACATTCCCAGATCCCTCATTCCCGAATCTCTTATTCCCGGTTCCCACATTCCCGGATCTCTCGTTCCCGGCCCCCGGGCTGCCCCGGCCGCCGAGGGAGCGATGGAAAATCCCTGAGCCAGCGGCTGGAAAATCCGTGCGGCAAAGGTACGTCCCTGTGTCTGTGTAAACACCCAAATCCCTTCTTTCCACCCCTTTTCCCTATTGTTTTCCCCATTGTTTTCGCTATTGTTACAGCGGAAAAAGCGATTTATTTTTCAGTCGGGAAGTCACTCGGGTGGACACGTGCTTAGCAAAACAAACCCGTGTCTGTGTCGGGTTAAAGAGAAAATGTCCCGTTTCCCTTTCCCCTTGGTTCGGCGGTTCCAGCTGTATTTATTTAGGGACTCCTCGCTTCCCTCCTGGAGCAGAACCAGCCCCGCGTTGGCGGCGGGATGAGCCCCGGGAGGAGCTGCAGGAGTTTTCCAGGAGCACCCCCGTGTTTGGAACCAAACACCCTTTTTTTTTCCCCAAAAAATTCGCTGTTTTTTGGGGAGCCACAGGCACAGGAGAGGGCTGCCCGGGTGTTTTTGGCTCGGGAGGCGCTGCCGGGGCTGGTCCTGCGCCGCTCCCCAGCGGGGCTCTGGGGTTTGGCAGGAGCCTGGCAGTGCGATTATCATCGGCTTTAATTTTTATTCATTTTCCCGAGAGCCTCCTTATGGAAACGGGGCTCTTCGAGGGTTGTTTTCCCAATGAAAGCGAAGGGAATAATTATATTTGTTGGGAGTGAAAGAGAATCGCGGCGCTGTTTCCTGTTCTTCTTCTCTGTTAATTAAAATACGCTGCTCTCTAAAAAAAAAAAAAAAATCCTGGAATATTTTGGGTTGGGAGGGATCTTAAAGCTCTTCCTGTTCCAATCCCTGCCGTGGGCAGGGACGCCTTCCACTGGTTGCTCCAAGCACCCTCCAGCCTAGTTCTGGATTAAAATAAATTAAAAATTGAATTAATTTAATAGAAAAATAACTGTGTTTCCAGTCGTAGCCAGTGTTTGTGCTCTTTCCTGCTGAAGTGGAGGGAATATTACCATTTCCTTAATAATTATTAAATTCTCTTCCTAATCATCACTCGCCAATACAATGAGCAGGATAATTCTTTTCTAGATCTATAGCATAATTTCTATATAATTTATTTCTATACCATAATTTCTCCTATATTTTTGGAATTTTCCCTTGGCAATGGGCAGAGGCAGGGATGAAAACCTGCCCAGGCTGTGGGAGTCCCTGCAGGAATATCCATCATTTGTAATCCACATTGGTTTATTATTTTTTCCAGTGTCAGGAGCCCAGGCTGTGGTTCATTTTTTTTTAAAATCACATCAAGATTCATTTTCATTCCACACCAGCTGCCAGGCTGATGGATTGGGAATTTCCAGTGGGCAGAACTAGCACGATAAATGTATTTTCTACATAAAAAATAATTATTCTGTTACTTCAGAAAGTTCTTTCTGTGGGAATCGTTGTAACCCACAGAGATCCCAGTGGGAAGCGGGTGGAAATCCCCAGTGTGACCATTGGCACACCCTCACAACAACCTCTGCTAGATTTTTCTCTGCTTTTATTGCTCGTTTGGCACCGAGATGGGAGGGCCTGGCTGGCTCGGAGCTGGCTCTGGTGGTGTCAGGAGGTCAGGGGGCTCCACATCCCACTCCAGCCTCGCGGAATTGTGCAGATTTCAGAGCTCTGCGTAATTTTCCTGCTGTGGAAACTCCGTGGAGCTGTTCCCTCTGCAGCCAGGAAAACACAAATATTTTCTATTTTTGCTCGATGGTGGTCAGTGCTGAGCTCGCAGGGTCCAGCTCTGTGAGGGACAGGGTGTAGGGATGAGGTTTCTCCGCCAGATCCGCATTTTCCCGGCGGCAGAACGAGCTGGAGACAAATCCTCGCTGGGACAAATGATCCCAAAATGATTTAGCTCATTAGGACTGCTGGGATAAAATGATTCCCAACGTCCACTCGTTAGTTATGCAAACACCAAGGACGGGGTTTAACCAAGCTTTGCCCTTGGGTCCAACCCCGCTGCTGCCCTACAGCCCCTGGAGGTGCCAGCAGGGAGGCAACCCAACCCTTCCCATTCCCACTGGAATTTTTTTTTTTTTTTATTTTTAGGCCAGTGCTGACAATAAAAAAGCCACCTGAAAAGTCCTGCTGGCCGTGTTACAGTGGGACACTTGTTCCCTGTAAATCTAAAGCTTTATTTATGCGTCAGCGATCCGCCGGTTTCATTATTTGGGGCTCGCGTGTCTGATCTCCGGGCTGATTTCCCGCCACTCTCTGGTGTAAAAGTGAAGGATAAGTTACAACAGAGCTTGGAAATGGAATTGATTATTGGCTCTCAGCTCTGCTCATCAGCAGGGTCGGGGTTTTCCAATGGAAACCCAAGTTGCATCCCACGATGCGTTGATCAAGGCGGTTTCTCACGGGTGAATAAAGGGATTTAAGGAGCACCGAAAGGAAATGCTGGACGTCCCTCAAGGTGATTTTTAGGACCTGAGGGCGGGAAGTTCTGACCCCCCTCCTTTTCCTGCCCCACGTTCCCCTCACATCCATCAGATTGATGTGATGGAACGGGCAGGGCGAGTCCTCGGGGTCAAGTGATCCAAGGGCTGAGCTCAGCCCTGGAGAGCTCTGGGGAGAGCTGGAAGTGTCTGCTGGTGCTGCTGCTGGTCTGGCTCCACGAAACTCACTCAGCCAGACCTATTTAGTGAAAATGAACTCATTTAGCTCGAAAACAAACTGTTATTTCAGCCCTGGGGCGGCTGAAGTGGGCCCTGGGTGAAAGGTGCCGTGTCTGGGCTGCTGATTGGGATCTGCCTTTGGAAAGAGATCTTGGCTTGGTGGGAACACAAAGAGGAGGTGGCAAGGTAGGATTTCTGGTGGCTCTTTGCCAGCCTGGAGAGATTTTTTTACCTCACACAATCCCTCCTTGTGGTGTAATGGGAGAGGAGGAGCAAAAGCACAAATAAACCCCATGATTACGACACCGCTTTTTAAAAATTACTTTGAATTCCATGATTTATTTTTTTTTTCTAGTTTGAACGACCAGGCTTGCTGGAAATCCAGCCTTTTTTCATAAAGTGAATAATTCCTCATATTTTTTTTTCCTGTCCTAGACCCCGGTGAGTTTTCTGTGTTCTTTGTGTCGTGGTGTGACCTACTCAGAGAGGAGCAGAGTCCTTATCCCTCCGTGGCCATATGTTCCCAGAAATAATCATGGTTTTCCATCAGGGCCGCTATTTGGGCTCTCCCCTGTCCACTTGGCTGAGTTTTTATTAATCTGCTGTGGAAATTTTATGGCGTTCACAAGGAGAAATGTGTGTCTGGAGGCAGGACTCCTTCCACCACCAACAATAAATAATTGTTCACCCCATAAATATCTATTTTGGACATCTGCACACCCAATAAACCCACGGCTTATCCCTTGGCACGTGTTAAAACGGGGAAAAACTCAGTATAAACGGGCGTTTGTTCATTGCCCAGTTGTGCCTACGTGATCCCAGCTCAGCCCCTTCTGCAGTGATTCCCTGTGAATCCACAATATTCCCATTTATCGGGCTGCCAGCAGTGCCAGGGCAGGGAGTTAAGACTGGGGCTGTCTCCCAAGGGATGCTGCAGATGCACTCAGCTGTGCCTCCTCCCAGGGCTTGGCTTCGCTGGAAAACTCGGGAAATCCTTGGTGGGAGCCTCAGAGTTGGGATGGATTTGGGATGATGCCGTAAAATATCCCTCCTGCTGCTCCACCGGTGTGTATTCCTGAGTAAGCTCTTCCAGGGGCTCCCTGATTTTATATCGCTAAATATTTTATATTGACTGCTAAATATTCTATATTGACTGCTAAATATATATATAAATTGCTAAATATTCTACATAATCAGCAAAATATTCTAGATGAACTGCTAAATACTCTGTATTAACTGCTAAATATTCTACATAAACAGCAAAATATTCTACATAAACTGCTGAATATTCTAGATAAGTTGCTAAATATTCTATATAAACTGCTATTCTATATTAACTGCTAAATATTCTACATAAACTGCTAAATATTCTAGATAAGTTGCTAAATATTCTGCATGAACTGCTAAATATGATAGGAAAAGATGAGAGGAATTGCCTCCACTACAATTAAAATTGGATCATGTTTTCCTTTTATGTCTTTTATTCGTTTAATGCCAATTATTCCAGTATTTTATCAAATCTTAGCGTGTTCTATGTAATTTTGAGGTGTTTTTTTGGGGTTTTTTTCCATTCTCTTGCCCTACAAGCGCCTTTAATAGAATTACACCAATTCCTCTCAGGGAATTCTGCCTGCAGTTATTTCCTCTCAGCCAAGCCTGAGCTTTTGTGTGTCTCTGCTTTCATCTCCTGAGCTGCTGTGCAGACGAATTACAGCTCTCAGGCAGGTGCCCGACTCGCTGTGGGATGATCCCTGCGGATACCTCAGGGATTTGGCTGGAAAAATGGGAAAGGAAATATTTCAGCATCGGGACAGAGGTTGCAGAATTCCTGAGGTTTGTCCCCAGGTGGGAGTCGCCCTGATAAGGGATGTGTGGTACTAAAGTTTAAAAAATAAAAATTATAAATGCAGATTAACAGAAGAAATTATTGGGATTCAGGATTGGTTTGAAGGGCGGGGAATAAAATGACTCTGGCAAAGTGGGAGTCATGGAAGGAGAGTGTTTTCCTGCTGGTTTATATCCAGAAATGCTGAAGGCTGCACACTCCTAATCTTGCCTAATTTTGAGCTTATTAAATGTGGGGTTTTAAGTGCCCTGGGGCAATTAAAAAAAAAAGTCTTCCAAAATATCTTTTCTCAGGGAATTTCCTGAACTGCTGCTCTTTGTCCTTACTAATTAATTAATTAACTAAATTACTGATTTTATTCTCCTCACTAAATAATTGGAAATTTTTTACCTCCAGCCCCTGTTCCCTTTCACTGTCATCATTCCTTTATCCAGGCAGAGATTCCCAGCTGGAATCACCTCGCAGGGTGAGTCCAGTGTTTTCCAGCTCTGCTCCTGGAGTGCAGCTGGTTTCAGCTCATTGTGCCACAAAATTCACACTCCTGTTAAGGAAATTGGGAATTTTTGGGTCTGGCTGGTGGGAGGAAGGGCTTGACACGCTCATTTTTGGAGATTAATCACCTGTAGGATGGATTTTTAATGTAAATATTGTGTGACTGGGAGAGAGGGTGGAGTTATGCTGTAAATATATGCCACAGTCACCTGAAAATGAGGTTGGGAGGAAGGAGAAGGACAAGCAAACCAAAATATTCTTAATTTAAAACTCCTGGATTTCTCTTTGCCAGCTCCTTTAGATTTTAATTTATTTGTTATTCCACATCAACAAACACAATTTTTTTAACAAATGAAGCAAGTTCCATCAGGTTACTCTCCGGATGTTATTTTTGAGGAATTGAATAAGACACTTTAAAAAAAAAAAAAACAAAAAAACACTTTAAAAATACTTACTAGATTTGTTAATAAGATAAATTTGGGCAGATGTGCATCAGCAGTGTTCCCAAAGAGCCCTGGTGGGACAGGGAACAATGGCTCTTGTCCCCAGAAGAATGGGAGCCCTTGATGGGACAGCAGCATCTCCAGACCTCGCTCTGTGCATCTGCTGCTCAGGTCATGGGGTCTCGTGGGGCTTTCCTGGCCACGATCCCAAAAGGCAGCACTTTAATCCCACATCCCAAATATTGATTTAATAGGGGCTGTGCACGTGCAGTTTGTTTAGGGTCGATTTGTGTAGTTGTGTAAATGATATTTGCCAGAGCGTCCCCACGTAAGGCTTGAGGTGAATCTAAATATATGAAATAAAATGGACCATTTGAACTTTTAGATTTTACTGGTTTTTTTAGATTTTTTAAACATATTACTGTGGGTTTTTAAAATATGAATTTAGGCTAATCTGTTATGGTTTTATGTACATTTAAATACTTGATTCAGTTGAATTTATTTTTGCACCGTTTATTTTCTACCGAGCTCGTTGGTCTCGTGCACCACCAGCCTTTCCCCAACCTCCAATATTTCACCAAAGGCAGTTTGTTTTCCTGGGATTCTCACGTTCACATAACAAGATTCTAAAGCCAAACCAGTGCAGGGCTGGATCTCATGGAAATCCCGCCTGCTTTTAGGGCTCTCCTCTTTCCCAGACGTACATTTGGGGCTAAACTGCCGGGGGCAGCAGATGCCAGTCTGCAGATATTAAGAGTTAATATCTCTTGAGATGTCTTCATGCTCTTAAGGAGCTTCCAGCCCTCTCCAGGAAGATCCAAGGGGCCGGCGAGGGCGGCGCCGGAGGAGCGGGTGAGCGCGGGCTTGGGATCCATCCATAAATATCCAGTGTGGACCCTTGGGATACCCGCTGGGATTTTTTTTTTTTTTTTTTCAAGGAGGTTATTTGGTGGATAAGAGGTTTTTGGGGTGTCCGTGGAGGAGGAGGGGATGAGGTTTGTGGGGAGTGGAAAGTTTGGGGATTCCTCACATGGCAAGGGAAGGTGGAGCGGCCTTGTCGTCCTCATTTTACCTCCTGTCTCTGCTGGGTGAGGAGAGTGTGTCCATCCAGAGAGAAATGAACAAAAAATGCATCTAAAATACCTGCTTTATCCATCTAAAAGATCTATTTTATTCATTAAAATGTCTACTTTATCCATCTAAAACATCGATTTCATCCATCTCAAATATATGCTTTGTCCATCTAAAATATCTACTTTATCCATCTAAACTATCTATTTTATCAATCTGAAATATCTATTTTATCCTTCTAAAATATCTATTTCATCCATCTAAAATACCTATATTACCCATCTAAAATATCTACTTTATCCATCTAAAATACCTATTTTATCCATCTAAAATATCTGTTCCATCCACCTAAAAATATCTATTTCATCCATCTAAACCATCTATTGAATCCATCTAAAATATCTGTTTTATCCATCTAAAATTATTTTATTTAACTATAAAACCTGTACAGAAATACAAAGGTCTCTGTATTGGTCAGGTGGCCTTCAGGGATTGAGAAGGTTTTAAAAGTTGTTTTTTCAGCTGCAGTTTCAGTGTGGAAGTTTCACTGCTATTAAGTTATTTTCAGATTGTATCTACCATGCACTGCTTAGACATTTAATAGGGTACAAAACATCTTTGGGGCATTTCACAATATTTTAAAAATTAATATCACCATTTTCCTTTTTTTTCCCCAGAAAACAGAGATTTTAAACAACTTCTCCCTTGGGTTTAGCTCTAATATTCAAGTGGGAAAAGGGAAAGAGGTGTTTTTTCAGTGGTTTTTGTCTTAGGGAGTGTTGTTTTGGGTTTTTTTCTTTTGTGGAATTGCTTTCTGGAGCAAATTGAGGCAACCAAGATGTGTTGTCAAATGAATTCATATTTACCTGCTTTGAGTTTTATATACAGTAAAATATTCCATCTGGAAGTGACATCTGCTGTTGTTTGGTTTGGTGTTCGGACAACCAAGCCTTGGCTGTTTTGGAAAAATAAAAATCTTGAGCATAACCCAATTTAAGAGCAAAATCCCTGCGACATTCCTGGCTCCAAGGACACCACGAGCCCCGTGTCTGAGGACGCTGCTTTTTACAACTTTGGATCTTATCCTGGTTTATAATTAAATTTTTTTTCCACAGTTGAGACCCTTAAAGGTTTTATGTCTTCCTTTCTGTGCTGGATTTTGGCATTTTTGGGGTTGGGTTTTTTGGTTCTAGTGGGGTACTGATGGGAGTGCAGGGGTTTTTTTGGCTGAGGAAACTGGAGGATGTTCCCATCATGGGATGTCCATTAACTTCCCAACCTTCCCTTCCTTTCCAGCCTGGCCAAACTCCCTGATGGATCCAAGGGAGAAGTTGTGTAACTTGACAAAAAAAAAAAACAAAACCAAAAAAAACCCTCTTTTCCCTAGGAAACCATGCTGGAAATGGGATCTGAAGGATGGAAAAGGGGGAAAAAGGAACACCACAGGCTGGATCCAGTGTTTTTTTTCCCTTGTCTCCAGTGAAAGAGGACTGGGGGAACCATGAGGTGGGATTTGAGGTGGGAGACCCCCGTGGATGGAGCTGGGCGTCGTTTCTCCCCTCACCTTGAAAGTCTGGCGGCAGTAAAACTTTTTAGCACTTGTAATAATTGAAAAGTCCTGATTTCCTCGCTGGAATTAAATGCCTTTTAGTGGATTAGTTCGAATCGCATCCACTAAGAGCTTGATCATCTGCCAGCCCCAAGAGTTGGGCCAAAGCTTTGTAAATTAATGAGCTCAAGGTGATTAGGACAGGTTGGGTGCTTTGGGCCCTGCACCAAATTGTGCAAGGTGTGCAGCTCTGGGCGTCTGTCACTTCTTTTTCCCGTTTTCCTTTGAATTCCTTGGCTGGGAAGGGGGTTTTGGGAAGGGGATTTTCCTGGCTTGGCTGCCAAAAACATGAAGGGAATCATGTGATGCCACATGAAAATTATATTGAGGTCCCAAAAGTTGTTATAACCACACGTGTTGCTGGGATAATTCCAGTTCCAGTCTCAATCCGAGGGTATTGATCTTGTATCCAGGATCAATCCACAGGATGTTTTATGGGAAGAAGAAACATCTGAAACCTCTGCAGGAAGGGTTTTTTATGTCTTGCAGCAATGTTTTTATGTGGCTTTTGTGAATAGAAAAGTGTCTCGGGACAAAATATTTTGGCACACCTTTATATCAAGTGTGAGATTTCCACAGGGTTTTGTGGCTCCTGGAGCATCTTCCCCATGGATCCTTGGCTTGGAGTCAAGGAGAGGAACTGAGCTTTTATAACCCAATGGGAAAGGTTGTGGGGAGGGCTTTAGCACACACTTTACCTGTAATTTCTTTTTAAAAATGTGGAAACTTGCAGTAAACCGTGGTTTTACTCAGAGGCAGGGGGGACTCTGGTGTTTCCTAAACTCTCAGGTGATGGAAAAATGAAAAGTGTGCACTGCACATCCAAATTCACTCTGGTATTCGTGGTGCCAAGGACATTTTGGTGGATTTGAGAGTGAAGGGCTCGTTCCTGAGGCTGATCCCACAGCTCCCTGCTGGTTTGCATCCTGCATCTTCAGGAAACGGGAGCAGCTCCAAACCGCTGAGTTTAGTTTTGTCCTGTTTGGTTTAAAATTCCTGATAATCAATTGTGTTCATCGGTGTCAGTGTTTGCCTTCAGTTTTTCTTTCTGATCAATCTCCAGGGCAGAGGGTTGGAATTAAAGAATTCTCCTCCATCCCAACCATCCCATAACTCAGATTATCACTGCTTTTCCAAGGAATATTTTCCTCGCTGTCCTTCCCACGTTTCTCTGAGCACGGTTGATGTTGTTGGGCATCAGAAGCTTTCTGGAGGGAGGATTTTTTTCAGGGTGATCTGTCCTGAAAAGATTCCATGAGCTTCCAGCAGCTGTCAGCAGGATCTGGCAGGGATGTGCCAGCACTCCTGGGTCTGTCTGAGTTTTCTGCTCATTTGTTGGATTTTTCACATGATTTTTAAGGGTTTGGGGTAAGAATTTAATATCTGCTTGTTCTTTTCAAATCCAAAATCTCTGCAGCTCACCCCATGGGATAATACAGCACTTCCTGAATTTGTTTTGGGTCTCAGGTGTGTAAAATTAAACACTGAAAGAAAACATCACCATCTCCAGGGCTTTGGCTGCTGGAGGGGAGAGAGAAATCTGAGTCCAGCCCTTCGTGGGTGGAATTTTCTGTGGCCAGTCCTGGGGATAATGAGGTGAGAATTTGGATTATCCCTCAGGTGACACCCCACTGCAGAGCTGCCTCCATCCAGCTCTGGGCCCAACATCAGAAGGTGCTGGGGAGAGTGCAGAGGAATCCATGGAGCTTCTCCAGGACTCTGGAGCCCCTCTGGAGCCAGGCTGGGAATGTTCCCCTGGAGAAGGGAAGGCTCCAGGCAGAGCTGGGAATGTTCCCCTGGAGAAGGGAAGGCTCCAGGCAGAGCTCAGAGCCCCTGGCAGGGCCTGAAGGGGCTCCAGGAGAGCTGCAGAGGGACTGGGGACAAGGGCTGGAGGGACAGGACACAGGGAATGGATCCCACTGCCAGAGGGCAGGGCTGCCTGGGACATTGGGAATTGGGAATTCCTGCCTGGGCTGGGATTCCCAGAGCAGCTGTGGCTGCCCCTGGATCCCTGGAAGTGTCCAAGGCCAGGCTGGAGCAGCCTGGGATGGTGGGAGGTGTGTGATGGGATGATCCAAACCATTCCATGGTCACAGTTGTGTCTCCAGCTGTGGCTGGAGGCTCCATCTCCCACCTCATCCCGTGTGCTCCAGGTTTTGGGGAACGAGCCTCTCGTTGGGAATGTCTGAGCTGGAGCTTGTGGCAGGATCTCTGAGTGTCTCTGATTTAAACACAGACACATCAGCCCACAAGAGCCCACCCTGGTTTCTGCTCCGTGCGTGCAGGAGCTGATGGTGTGATAAGATGGGAGCTGTGCCTGGAGCTGGACATGGAGGTTCCTATGAACCCTCAGGGCAGCCTTGGAAAAAAATGCTCTTTTGTTCCCAGTTTTGCACAGGAAGCTCATTTTGGCTGCTTTTAATATCACTGGCAGGGAGTCAGAACTCCAGCTCCATGACCTCATATCTCTGGCACAGAGCGTGGCTTGGAGCTCCACAAACCAGCCCCTGATAATAAATGAAAAAATGTGAAATATCTGCGAGTCTGTCATGACAGGATGAGGTTGTACAGCACATTTTTTAATTTCTTCCCTTCCGCTTCGAGATGAAAAATGAATTTTTCTTAGCTCTGATCAGGATTCCAGAGATGAGGAAGCCCAGGGTGGGGAAATTCTGGGTTTTGCTCTGTCCCTTCTGTAGCTGTTGGGGCTGAAAATCCCCCTGATGTCCCAGAGTGGTGCCTCCAGCTGGGCTGGGACCTGCTGATTTATCAGGGAATTGTGGCCATGAGGCGTCAATGTGCTGACTTCCAGAAATTTAGGAAGGGATCCTAAAGCTCATCCCATTCCAGCCCCAGCCACAGGCACCTTCCACCATCCCAGGTTGCCCCAAGCTTGGCCTTGAAATTTTACTTTATTTTTTATTATTTTATTTTTGATATTTTAAAATAATTATCTACTAAAAAAAAACAAAAAAAAAAAAAAAAAAAAAAAACAAAACAAATAAAAAAAAACACACCCAAAAAATAAAAAAAAAAACAACAAAAAAAACCACACACACACCCCCCCCCAAAAAAACCAAAACAACAAAAAAACAAAACCAAAAACAAAACCCAAAAAAAACCCCCAAAAAAACCCCCCAAAAAACCAAAAAAAACCCCACCAAAAAACCCCCAAAAACCTATAAAGGAAAGACTTAAGTCGTGGATCATTTTCTATTCTGAGGCAAACAATTTTCATGGCCAGGCTGGGCAAGATTTTAAGATTTAAAATGTGCTGGTGTGGAAGAAACAAATTCCCTGTGGAGGGATGAGACCTTTCCTGATCATCTGTTAATAACAGAGCAGAATGCCTGGATTACAAACACAAAACCAAACTGTTCAAGCTTCTCTTTGTTTGGTTTTTGGAGTTTTTAAATTTATTTCTCTGACATATAGACCTGGAGGAATGCTTTTGGCAATTCTGGTAAACAGAGAAAGAGCAGACACCTGAGCAGAGGTGAGAAACTGCTCCCAAATTAATTCCTGGTGTTACTCCCACTGCTGGGGGACTTTAAAGGAGCTCAGGGAGATCCTGGCTTGGTTCTGCTCACCTAATCCTGCTGCTCTGGAGCTCTTTGGTTTCCTGTCCTCTACAGAAACATGTATTTTAAATTCACTTTTTCATTTGTGAAGGGTTTTTATGGAGAAGATGAGGCATTTGGATGGCAAAGGAGGTGCTGGACCTGCTCTGGTTGGGCTCCAGCGCTTGGGAGCTCAAATGAAATAACTCAGGAATTGTGGTGCTCAGAGCTGTGGCCTCAACTATGAGTTTGTGGGTAGGAGGGGCCAGGTTTTCGGAGGATTCCAGGTTTTCTGCAGGATCTGTGTCCTGTGGGAGCTGCTCCCACTCAGCCTTTGCAGGAGGATTTTCCTCTCTCCACTCATGGGGCTGGGATTTGGGGCCAGAGGGAGCTTTCCTGCAGATTTAAAAGAAAACAGAGTGCCTGAATCATCTTCCCCTGGGAATTTTTGGTTTCCACGTGGTTTTGGAGTCATTTATTTTGAAATATATCAGCAAACCTTCCTGACTTCCACTGGGCAGCCCGGCCCAGAGCCTCACCACCCTCACAGGGGAGGATTTTTTGCCAATATCCCATCCAATCCTGCTCTCTCTCAACTTACAGCCAAAAGTTGTGGCTGCCCCTGGAGCCCTGGCAGTGTCCAAGGCCAGTTTGGATGGAGTTTGGAGCACCCTGGGATGGTGGGAGGTGTCCCTGCCCGTGGAATGGGATGAATTTTAAGTCCCTTCCAACCCAAACATTCCATGATTCCCTGATTTTATATTATAATAGGGATTGCAATATTAAAATATAGGATAATTATAATGACACGTGCTTAGATATAACAATAAATGATAATATTTTTGTATTTAATCATTGCAACCAGCTCTGACACACTGGCACCGCCAGCTCCAGGTCTTCGTTTCCAATAATGACCAATGCTGACCTCACTCCTGAGCTCCCTGGAAGTGCTCAGTGCTTGGAGTTTGCAGAAAAAAAGAAAATTTCTTTTTCTAAATATCTTTCTTCCCTTATTAGTTTGAGGTATTTGCATAATTAGACGTCATGGAAATTAAATCAGTGTTTCAGCGCCAAAAAACTCTGTCTGTTGGTGAGCCTGGTCATTGCAATTTTCAAGTAATCTATTTTTTAATCTATAATATCCTTGGAAAGGCCATCATTCCCTAAAGGAATCTTGACCAGATTGATGTTTTTCATGAGGCCTCAGTGACACATACAAAAAAAAAAATTAATTAAAATAGTGGCACAGAAAATAATTTGGAATTCCTTTTATCGAACCTGTTCCCATGTATCCTTTGGACTAGTGGGATTTTTTGAATTTCCAGCCCATTTTCTAGTTAGTCTGTTGGCTTTAGGGAGAAAATTTCCATCCTACTTTAATCTGGGCTGATTTAATTTGATTTTTTTTTCTTTTCTGGAATTTTCTGGTCTGGCCAGGTTGTGCTCTCTGCTCTGTCTCACATAGGCTGTGCCGATCCAGGGGCAATCCTTTGGGATTCCCAAGGTTCCTTCACCTTTCTGGAGTTGGTTTCCCAATTATTAGGGAGCTAAAAAAAAAAAAATCAATATTAATAAAATACAACCGTGTCAGCCAAGTGCTTGAGTTGGAAAACGAACCGCAAATCTTCGGTTCAAATACTTCAGGTTTAAAGGGATTTCTATTTTTATAAAAAAATTTAAAAATTTATTTAAAAAAATTTTTAAAAATTTTATTTTTAAAAAATATTTATTTTGTCATAAATATTCTTTTGTGGTAAAATATGGAAGTGTTTTTTTCCTGCCAGGAAAAAGCAGGAGACGGAGCCCTCGGAGGGTGGTTACTGACATTTGTTACTGTCAGCGTGGAAATCACTGGCAGGAAAAGGTGAATTTGTGAGGAATCAGCAGCTGAAAATCCGTGTGTTCTCAGCATTCAGACAGGGATTCCTCCACAGGTTTTGGAGGAATTAGGATGAGAGTGGAGCTCAGAGCTAATGAAAGCCAGTAAATCACAGGGGAAATGTCAGCGGTGACACCACCCAAGTCATGGATCGTGGCCCGTGGAATTCCAGGTGATTCATGAGGGAAAACGAAGCCATGGTGAAATCAGGGGCGGCAGATTTGGAGAAGCTTTTGTGCTTTTAGCATGTTTCTGGGGGTGAGTGTTTGAGGCAGAGGAGTCGGGGCACGATTTTGAGGGATTCTTCATGTGAGAGATCATCTCTGGGCTGGCAGACTCCTGCATCCCTGGCGCTATTCCAAACAAAACCTTGGGAAAGTGGACTCTGTAATGCCAAGGGGATGAGGCATTCAGACCTAGCAAGAGGAGATGAGGAGAGGTTTGAAGTTTAATTAGCACCAAGGAAGGGTTCGGTTTTAATTGATACTCCACAAAAAGCTTCTGTTTTCCTCGTTTGGTTGTGGGGTGAGGTGGGAAGAGATGTGGGGCCTCCAGGGCCACCCAAAGGAGAACAGGAGAGGGAATTTGGACAAAGGCTGGAGGGACAGGACACAGGGAATGGATTCTCACTGCCAGAGGGCAGGGCTGCCTGGGAGATTGGGAATTCCCAGATTGGCTGTGGCTGCCCCTGGATCCCTGGAAGTGCCCAAGCCCAGGTTGGATCGCCCTGGGATGGTGGAAGGTGTCCCTGCCATGGCAGGATGGTGGGATGGGATGAGCTTTAAGGTTCTCTCCAACCCAAACGAGTGTGAGATTCCATAAAAATCGTTCCAAGCTCTAGGGTTTGTCCCCATCCAGGACATCCCATTCCCTTCCCACCTCAGCTCCTGTTCCCTTTCCCTGCTGCCCTTGGGCAGTGTCCAGCCCTTTGTCCTGGCTGTGTTTACTGGGCTTCATTGCCCTGATTTTGATGTTTATTTTCATTTTTTACTTTTATATCACCCAAACCAGGGTTGGCCATCCTTACAGGCCCTGGGCTATGGCCACGTGACCCTCAGGATTTAACTCATCAGCATTCCATGAAGTTCCTCAATTATTTTCCTGCTCCTTTTCATCTGAGCCCATTTTTAGGAAGCTTTACTCATGTCAGCACTATTTAGGCCACAAACCAGAAGTATTCTGCTTATTGTGAATAAAATATTGTTATTTTGGGAAGATTCCAGATATCCAGGCACTGTAGTTTCAGAAAAATTCATTTTTTCTATCTTTGGGCACTGCTGTTATTTGCAGTTAACCCTGAATAAACACAGCAAATAATCCATGAGTTCCAGGGAATTATTTCTGGTGGGTTGAAGCAATAATGGGATGGAAAAAAAAAACCAAACCCCCCCCCCCCCAAAAAAAAAAAAAAAAACACAAAAAACCCCAAACAAACAAACAAACAAAAACCACCCAAAACAAAACAAAAAAAAAAACAAACAAAAAACCAAACCAAAACAAAACAAAAACCAAACCCACAACCAAAACCAACAACAACAACAACAAAAAAACCCCAAACAAAACAAAAAAAAACCCCCAAACCCCCAAAAAACCCAAAACCAACCCAACCACAAAAAAACCCCTAAAACCCACCAAAATAAGAGAAAGAAACAACAACAAAAAATCATTTTCTGACATTGCTGAAAAATTAAAATATTTGCTTTTGGCTGAAATCCATGAGGATGAGGGCCTGGTTCTCTGCTGGCAGAACTGTTGAGTAGCTTGATTTATTTTATTTATTAAATAAGTATTAAATGATCTATTTACTCTGCTGCTGTCAGACAATTCTGGACCACGGGAAGATTTTCCTGTTTAGCTGTGGAATATACCAGGATTTTTCATTATAATATTGTGTTGTTACCCACACTTTTCATTATGTGATAAACACACTTTTCATTATGTGATAAATTAAAGTGGATTGGCCGGGTTTATCTACAAGTGAAATATGGGAGGGGTAAAGGACTTGTATGAAAATTGAATGAAAAATTAAATATACAAGGAAATGGGTGCTGAGGGAGTGCAATATCCCTGCTTTATTCCTAGAATTTTCTGCAGTTAATGCAATTTATAAATTGTTTCCTCCAAGCTGAACTTGGAACAGCAAAATTGTTCATTTTAGCTTCAGAAAAAACGAACTAAAATTGAAATTAATTTGGTTATTCAGAGCATTTTGTCCATTTGTAAATTGTTATGACATAAACGAAAAGGAGTGACTTCCTGCACAAGGCTAAAGAATTTTCTGCGGGAAGGCACCTGCACTGCTCAGCTTTCCAGGACTTTTATGTGATAAAAACCAGGGAGAAATCCAAAATTTCCATCTCAGGAATATCCACTGAGACCCCTCATTGTGGTGTTGGAAGTTTGAAACCATCCTGGGAGCAGTGGCTAAAATGGGGATGGAGTTTTATAGATTCCCATCGAACTGGGAATGGGTTTTACCTTAATTAGCCTGCTTTTTAATCATCAAGTTGTAAAAATAAAGGAAATAAATGTCTTTTTCTGGGAGGAAGAGTGGCAATAAATTTGCCTTGGAATTCAAATAACACTGGAAATTGTTATGGAGCAGAGGGAGGGTCTGTTTTGGGTTCTGCTGGGTTGTGTTTTTGGAAAAACAAATTAAAATCTTCATGAATTAAGGATTTATTTACTCCATGGATTAACCAGGCAGCTGAAAGTACATTAATTGGTCAGTTTTCATTTGGGTTTATTTCATAATATTTAATGACATGCAGCTTTTCTAATTTATACCAAATAAACAACACATTAAAACTGGAGCGGGTTAACTTTGAGTAAAGCTTTTGGAGGGAAATATTTGGAATTTGGTGTCACAGGATAGAAAATACAAAACCAGATGAAATTTTGCTCTTTAAATTCAACTAATTATGGCAATTTCTGCGAAGAGATTTACGACAAAATCTGTTACAGTCCTCACAGAGCGAAGTGTGGCAGCAGAAATAATAAAATAGAACACGAAACTCATTTATTTTGATATGGAAACCGACTCAGATAAATTTGGGTTCACACAAACATCAGCTACTTTGTCAAGATAAAAATGAGAACAAGGTACTTATCTAAAGGATCCGTGTACGAGGCTCGGGTCGTTGGTCATTAGATTTTACGGAGATGTCGGAATTGTACAGTTGGGACTGGCCGAGCCATTCCCAATTCCCAAAATTATTTCCCTGAGGGTTGCCGTGGCATCTTCTCCGTCCAGCCTGGTTTGAGGTGTGCTCTTTGGAGCTGTGGGAAGCAGAGGGGTTGTCCTCCTAAGAGTCCTCTCCTTTTGTGGCTTCCCTGGGTTTTTGGTGTCTTGTGCCAAAGGGAATTCATGTGCGGGTCAGGAAATAAAAAAATGGGATGAACTCTGGGTGAACTGTCAGGGGAAGGGAGCCCTTCCATGGCCTCATCCAGGGCTGGAAAAACGACACACGGTGTACGTGCATATTAAAATATTTTTTGGGAAAAAATACGGCGGGAATCGGGAAAACCGGGATTCATTAATATCCCGTAATTGGGGAGCGGCGAGGGATAATAACGGCGCAATCAGTGATGGGTCAAAACACTCCTCAGAGGGGAGAAGGCCGAAATTTTGGCTGGGTTGATCACAACAAAGCCTCATTTGCTGGAGGTGACGTTGGCACAAAGCTCGTTGCGGGCGGATGCGGCTCGGTGCCTAATCTAGCATGGCAAATGTGCGAGGTGATGTCCCAGAGGAACTGTCACAAATCCCGCCGGAGAGGCATCAGGAGAGCGGGCACACAATGGCGCAGATTGATGTCTGGCTTTATTAAAGCACAGTTTGGCGCAGGAGGGACAAACTCCCTCTTTCATGTCCCCCCGTCAGCCTCTAATCAGAGAGTTTCTTATCAATACTTTTGGCGCAAAGATACTGAATGCAGAATCCCAAGGGAATGAAAAAAAATTCTTTTGGAGGCGCCCTTTTCACCAATTAGATTTGGGAGATGTCACTAAGCTGGGGTTTAATTTGGCCCGAGCACGCTTGGTTAATTGGGTAGAACTCATTTTTGTAATCAGGAGGGTTCGGAGCTCTGGTGCTCTACTTTGGTCTCCCCCCAATTATTCCCTGTAACAGTCTCACAGCCAGAGACAGAATCCTGCCCTATGGGATTGTTTGGAGACTTATTTTCCCCACCATCCCAGTGTCCTTCCCTTGTGATTTTTTTTACTACCTGAAATATTTGTTGCTGTAGCACAAATAAAATGCTCCAGGAGTTTACCCGGGATGACCTTGGGCTCGGCGGCTGTTCCTTTGATCCTTTAAAAATACTGAGCATCCTCCTGCTCCCAAGGTTGTCCTCATTTTCTTAATAATAAAAATAGTAAGAAATAATTATAAAAATCTAACCTTAAAAACTCATCCCATTCTGTTAAAAATGTTGTTCCTATGTACCTGCCAAGCTGAGACATGGACTAGAAAAGTGTTTTCTTGATGGGTTTCATGTCTTGGTTACAGTTTAGATAATTTTCCAGCTCTTGTCATCAACATGGAATACATTCTGGGTTTCTTTTTTTTTTATTTTCCTTGTTTCTTGGCATTGTTTTGGATGCATTTTATTTGTTCAAGCTGCAATATTCTTCCCCTTTTTCCCAGTAACTGGAATTTTAAGTAGTTTTTGCTCAGTTTAAGTAGGAAAGATGGTCCAGGATGATCCCAATCGCTGTTTCCACACAGAACAAAATTTAATTTCATGCATAGACTCTGTTCCTTGGGACTTCACTTTGATTGTCCCCCAGAGAATGTCACCATCCTGCCCTCTTCCAGTGCTGTCACCAGCCCTGGACCAGCAGCCACAGCCTCCCTGTCCTGAAATTCCTTCCCTGGGTGTTCCCCTTCCTCCTTTTGCCACGAGAGTTTCATGAGGAGGAGGAAAGCCCCGTGTGATCCGCAGAAATCTCATCCCTGCCTTGGGAAGAGGAGCCCTTTCCGCTGGCCCAGTGAAATATTTATTTAGGGAATAATTTAGCCTGTCTCCTCCCCTCGGCCACTGGAACTCGGCAACTGGGGGTTTTGCTTCTTATTAGCAGGAAAATCCCAGGATTTCTGTGTGCTCACGCCTGGTTTCCTTATCCCATCTGTGTGGAGCCGGGCTGTCTGGGGGCTCTCCAGGCACTGAGGTCAGTCTGTGCACTGAGGGGCTTCCAAAATTCCCAATCTGAGCAAAACTCTCATCTCCCACATCCCCCTGGATTTTCTGTCCTTGTTTCCTCTATTGCAAGCTGCGCAAAAACTTGGGAATAGGTCTTGAAATGATTTGTTGGATCATCCTTGTCCATTTTCCTGCTGATTCTGAGGTGTTCATGGTCACGGGTTTGACTGTTCAGTGTAATTTAAAGGAAGGAAAAGTGGTGTCCCTGCACCACATTCACAGAGTAAAATGGGTATGAATTATGTCTAACTTGGAATATTTCACCTGCTCAGCCTGACAATTAATTTGCAGAAATTGTATTTTTCTATATCATGGTCTGGGTGAATTTTAAATTCACTTTTATTCCCTTAATGCAAAATATTAAGTGTCTTAGATATTCCAATAATGCATCGGTAAATAATTTTTGGTAAATACATTTTGTGAATAAATACAAAAACGTACTTATTCCATCCCTGTGTTTTTCTGGAGCCTAACTATCCTGAGGATGAACAGAAGCGACGTTAAAAGATGGAAGGAGCTAAGAAAAGTTTCACTGGTGGGACTGAAAATATCAGTGATTCAGGTTGAAAACAGGAGCCGAGTGCTGGCTGTAAAACAACCTTGGGATCACATCCTGTGAAAGATTAAATTGCATCCGAGGGAAGGCGGCGTCAGAGGGAACATATTGTCCCCCCCTTCACTTCCCCAGGTCCGGGGCTTTTAGCTCAATGAACTCCAGGCTTTGTAATTAGCAGCAAGGCGATTAGATGGGCCACGTTCCTGGGAGTAATTAGTGCACTAATTGTGTTTGATTGTTTAATTACTCTTGCTCGCTGTAATTGAGGAGAAGCAGCGAACCTCTCTGCAAGAGCTCCGAGAGGTTCCATGGATACAAGGGCTCTACTACATCCCATTTTATGGAGAGGGGGACACACATTTAACCATCCCTGGGGTGAAACTGCCAAGAAAATCCCCAAAATGGCACATGAAAAAAAGCTGGATTTGGAGGCAATTCATTAGAATTCCAGGGTTTTTTCATAACCTTTTGGCATGTGTGGGTGGAACCAAAAGAAATAAGTAGAATAGACACAAAAAGGTCAAGCAGGATAAAGGAGAAAGGGGGGAAAGGCAATTAGAGCTGGAGAAGTTGCAAATACTCCTTGGGATTGTTGTCTGGTGGAAAATGTTCCATCTCCATTCCCATTTGTCTTTGGACAGCAATGACACAGGCAGAGAGATGAGCTTGGACTCGGAAGCTGGAGGGAGACGAAAATTAATCCAAATATTGTAAATTGAGTCATGGAAAGTCCAAACCTGTAGCTTTGTGTGACCTGGAAGAAGGGCAGGAGGAAAATCCGCGGAGTTCTTTGGCAAAGTCACAGTGGGGAGGTGCGTGAGGTGGAACTCCTGGAGGGAAAGCTCTGCCTCCAGGAACAGCTCTTCCACCCTGTCAGGCTGCTCAGAGCTCCCACGGCTTCGTTTCCCACTGAGGAATAATCATCCTGAGGCCGTGGAAGGCTGGCCCAGCTGACCCTGCACAGCGGAACTCGCTGGTGCCGCGGCGGTTTCTCACAGATGGCGCTGCCTGCCCATGCTGTGATCGCTGCTTTGGGGCTCAGAAAGTCTCCTGCCTGCTGAGAGGGAACTTTTCCTGGCTTTGGCTGGCTTATTTCACTCAAGGAAGAGTTGATTTCGGGAGATCTCTGAGGTGGAGGCCCTTCCAAAGGGGAAGGATAAGAGGAAATGTTAGGATGAAGTTGGTTGGAACCTCGCAGGAACTTGGAGGTGTGGCCAAGACGGCGAGGAGGAGATGGAGGAGGAAGGTTGAGATGACGTGTCAGAGAATCATCAACCCCCTGTGAGGGAGAATCATCATCCTCCCACCACCCAGGCGACTTCCCACTGCGTTGGAAATCCTGGGAGAGCAGGGAAACGCTCCATCTCCCGTGGGCCCTGAACACTACAACCTGTGCCATACTTGCATGAGGAGAACCACAGAAATATCCATGAATCGGGAATTCCTTCCTCCCTGGCTTTGGCTGAGTGTTTGCATGGGAAGATTTGTCTGACTCCTTTTCCCCCCATTTTTTTTTTCCTCCTGGAATGGTGTTTTCCCTGCAAACTTGCAGCCGGCTCAGCTCATGGGATTGGTCACGGTCAGCCAGCCGAGCTTGAGGAGGACAGAAGGGACAAAGCCATCCTTCAAAATAACTGTCCCTTCCATCAACACTTCTCCCCTAAAACCAGAGCTCTGATATCCAGCCCTTCCCGGGAGGAGGATTGGGACCTTCCATTGTCCCCAGCTCTGGTGCCAACGAGGCTGAGATGTCCCGTCCCTAATGAGACCTGACAAAGAGGGGACTGAGCTGCTGCTCAGGGCCTCCAGCGGTTCATTTCCACCGTGGAGGGGCAAAGGGCAGGCCGGAGTCATCCCGCTGTGGAGCGGGAATGGGAAGGGCCCTTCCCGCCTCCGAGGTGCGGGTGGAGCTGGGTGGATTGAGGTAACCACGGGGATTTCTGTGTCAGCGCCCCGGCCCTTTCACAAACACACCCATGATCTAAATGTCCTGTGACTGTGGCCCTTTCACAAACACAGCCATGATCTAAATGTCCTGTGACTGTGGCCCTTTCACAAACACACCCATGATCTAAATGTCCTGTGACTGTGGCCCTTTCACAAACACACCCATGATCTAAATGTCCTGTGACTGTGGCCCCGCCGCCGGCAGAGGATTCCGAGAGGGCCACGCCAGCTTCCATTAGGTGGGGATGAGCGTCTTGGATTTGATGCCTTGGGAAGGCTGAGCTGGAGCAGAGACTGGACACAGCTGGAGAATAAACTGGGGATTTGTTGAAAAGCCTTAAAGACACACCTTGGGCAGGACAGAGCCTGGCCAGGGCTACACCCAAGGGTGACCCAAAATGGTCATTAAATGGTCACAAAATGGTCACAAAATGGACCCAAAATGGTTACAAAGTGGATGCCCAGTCACACGGTCTCACACTTTTATAAGTTTTGCTCCATTTGCATATTGGGGTTTTTAATTGTCCAATTCCAGCTCCAGGTGATGAAGTCTCATCCTTCTTGTTCTCTCTCTTCTGTTGCCCGCCCTTGTTTGTGCTTTTGGGGCTGAAAATTGTCCTTGGTTTGCAGCAGGAGAAGGATTTGTTTTGCCTCCATACTCTGTGCAGAGCTGAGTGACACTTAATATGAGGCTCAGAAGTACATCAGTTTGATGCCTCGAGTTTTAGCTTTCAGTTTCACTAGTTTTACCCAGCGTTAGATATTTATTTCCTATTAGATATTTATCTGTTGTTAGATGTTTGTTATTTTTAGGTGTTTATCATTGTTAGTTGTTTACTATTGTTGGATATTTATCTGTTGTTGAATACCTGTTATTAGTAGGTATTTAGAATAGAGACTCGACAAGAAAAGGCCTTGTCAAGCCTCTAAAAGGGGGAAATGATGCCTTGAGTTTTATATTTCATTTATTCCATGTTCTGTGGTGCCCAGGGAGCAGCTCTGAGCTCACAGTCAGTGTCACTCAGCTCTGCACACAGCAGGGACACAAAACAAATCCTTCTCCTGCTGCACACCAAGGACAACTTTCAGCCCCAAAGCACAAACAAGGGTGGGCTGGAGGGAGGGACAAGAAGGATGGGACCTCACAGCCTGGGGCTGGAATGGGACAATCCAACCCCAAGGTGCAAATGGACCAAAACTTATCAAAGTGTCAGACCTCGTGACCATTTGTCCATTTTGTGACCATTTTGTGACCATTTTGTGTCCATTTTGGGTCCATTTTGGGTCACCCTTGGGTGTAGCCCTGGTCAGGCTCTGTCCTGCCCAAGGTGTGTATTTAAGGCTTTTCAATAAATCCCCACTTTATTCTCCAGCTATGTCCAGTCTCTGTTCCAGCTCAGCCTTCCCAAGGCATCAGGCTCTGTTCGAGGAGCCAGGGGAATTCAGAGGGGAAAAAATATCTGCCCATGCCTTGTGTTTGCTCTTCCAGCAAAGGTTTAGCCCTGGAGTAGCTGTTAAAGCACCAATAATTCTTGAAAATAAAAGTTTTGTACAAAGTTCAGCTGTTTTGGCCGAAATCCCTGGACTAAAAGGAGCTTAGGAGTGAATAAAAACCCCTTTACCCCCTTGGTGAAGCTTCTTAGGGCTTATAGGATTCCAGAAGAGAATCCATTGCAGAAAATTAGAATTTTGTTGGATTTTGGGAACCAAACCAAATTTTTTATCAAATGTCTGCAGGTTTTAAGACAGTGCATCCATATCTATATACCTATATTTATATCTCCTTCCTTACTTTTTATTTTTATGTGTGAGTGCAACACCAGAGGAAATGAGTATGCTGAACACTGAATTAAACATATAATTAATTGAATATTTAAGATGTAATTATTGGATATTGAGTTCTTAAGTTCATATTACTTAATTATTAACTTAATTAACTAATCTTTAACTTAATATTACTTCAATTCGAAGTATTTTTGCCACTACACTCTCTGTGAAATATCATCATCACCTTAAACATCACTCCCATGAAAGTCAGAACTGTGTGTTCATACTCAAAATATTCATGGAATATTAAATATTTGGGCTTCTGGCACTGGGAATTTCTATGCTTGCAGAAATTCCTGGGTTTTGCCCTACCTGTGTGTATGGAACAAACAGGTGGAACGTGGTCACGGTGACAAACGGTGACAATAATGGTGGCAGGTTTGATTTGCTCACTGAGGACTTCCTACTTCCCTAAATCCCACTGTTTAAAATTTTTTCCCCTGCTTGCCTTGCTCTGGACAATTTCCTAACGCAGAGGATTTTAAAATCATAATCCTTAGCCTGTAATTAAACCTGTTTCAAACAGAAAACGGAGATGGGGGAGAGAATTCTCTCTGCTCCTTCACCGTTTTCTTGCCGCTCATTAGAAGCTGGCAATTAAGGCCTTTGCAATTACCAGGGGAAGGATGTGAGTATTTTGAGGGAGCAGCTGGAAGGTTTCTGACACCCTTTTTTGCAGCTCCAACAGCCACTTTTCCCAGCTGATGGCTGAGCAGGGGCTGGGTGAACATTTGGCCCCACAAAAGGGGACACTGGGACAACCAACGTCCTCAACTGGGAGCCTTTGATCAGCTCTGCGAAAAAAAAACAAAAGAGTTTTGTGCTTCTGATGAGCAAGCCCAGCAAATTCCTGCCTCGTTGGGAGGGGTTCCTGCCGTTGTTTCAGCAGCCTTGCTGTGTTCCGACTTAAAATATCCTTGTAATGGTTGGATTTGATGGTATTGGAGGTGTTTTCCAGCCTTGATGAGTGTTTGTCCCTCGTGCTGATAATTTGTCAGTCACAGGCTGCTGATGAGAGTTGGTGCTGAGCTGCGACGAGCTCCTCTTTTTTGGGATGTGAATCCTCATTTTTGAGTGCTGTAGGTCACTGTAGATCAAATCCTCATTTTTTTTTTGCTCCTGACAGTCTCACTGCAAACTGTTGATGTCTTAAAATGAAGAGTGGGGCTTGTAAAACCTTCCTGGTGTAGTTTGGGATAAAAAAAATATTCCCAAATTCCAAATTCTCCCTCCAGATCCCTCACCAATGCATTTCTTTCATCTTCGGCGTGGTTGGGAGAGGTTTGTTTTGCTTCCTGTCTGCTTCTGATCAGGATTTTGTTCTCCCCTGGCTGAGAGGGGTCTATGGAGTAAATCCAAAATTCCCTCTTCATAAGGTTAAAGCAACAAAGTTTAAAGCATTGGGCTGTGCGTTATCTTTTTTCCTCATATGTTTTTATGGATTTCACTGTGTTTTAATAAAAAACCTGTTTGCAGATAACAGCAGGGACAACAACAACCTTTGTGCTGCTGGTCCTGGGTGGATTTCTGCTGTGGGACAAACATTTGGAAGGGACGTCCCCAGCCCTGTCATATCTTTCCTGAAGAAAAAAAAAAAAAATCAACAAAAAATGTTATTTATTAGTTAATAACCACGACATATTCAGAGCTGCCTAGGGATTATCTGGATGTTGCAGAACTTTTGGTTGATCAGGGTGGAAAAAGCTCATCCCAAACCTGTGTGTTCTGGACGGATTCCAAAGGAAACCATCGGCTCCTGCTTGGCTCAGCAGCCACATCCTTTCAGGGTTTTCCCATCCCATCCAATTTTTGAGGCACTTTTGATAATTTTTAAGGGTTTATGATAATCTGAGCCGTGGATTTAATGATGTATTTGCCCCGGTGGTTAATAGGTTCTTCTTAAATTAATTCAGTCAGAAACATCGGAAACATTACTGTTTATTAATGGCGTCATAAAGGGAATAAATCCCTTTGGAGCATGGATGAGGAAAATCCAATGTTTGCAGCTCTGAGGCTTTTCCAAGAGGAAATCAGTAGGAACCTCGCAGGACTGTGGGGATGTGGCCCAGCCAGTGAGGAGGAGTCAGGAGGAAGTGGAGATGAAGTGTCAGCAGGATCACCAACCTCCTGTGGGACCAGCCAGCTTCCCACTGCACTGGAAATCCAGGGAGATCCTTTGGCCAAGCCTTTTCCAGGGCTGTTGATGCCAAAATAACGGAGGAGTTGGACGTTCCAGGGTTGAGCTGTGGGGATGAGGTGGTGGCCAGGTCCTTGTGGGTTTGCTCTGCTCGTCCCTGCTCTCTGCCATTTCCTCGTGGAAAGAAGGATTGGGCATGGGAATGTCTGCCCAGGGAGGTGGTGGAGTCACCATCCTGTCGGGACACAAATCCCTCTGGGCCCCATCCACACAGGCCCAGGGGTGCTCAGAAATTAATTAAAACTGTCAGAGAAACTAAAACAGATAAAATACTCCTGCACTCGATGATGTCAGAGGTGTTTTCCAGCCTGGTTAACTCTGGAATTCTGTCTCTGCCCAGGTGGGGATTGTTGGCCACCACATGAGCAGGTGCTGGCCGGGCCAAACTCCTGCTCTTGATGATTTCAGAGGTGTTTTCCAGCCTGGCTAACTCTGATTTTGTGTCTCTGCCCAGGTGGGGATTGTTGGTTCAGGTGCTGGCCGGGCCAAACTCCTGCGCTCGATGGTCTCAGAGTGTTGGAGAGGATGAAAGTTTAGCAGGAAAGTTTTACTGAAGTGAATGCTCAGCAGAAAGCCCTTTAGAAATGAGAGCTAGTTTTGATACAGGAGAATAAAAGAAGCCTCAAGCTAGAAACTGCTGAAGCAGCAGTTACTGGATAACCCAAGGAAGCAAAGGGTAAGCTGAACTGAAAGGAGGTTTTTCAGCTGGAGCAAAGGTATGTTTGACCACAAACAAAGAAAGATATTTTTACCAAGCAAAGACAATTCCCAAGAAAAGCAGGGGATACCCAGGTAAACAGACATGCTGATGTAGCAAGTAGAGAAAAGATTTAGGAATTTTCCACTGCAAGAAAACAGAAACTTTAAGCTTGAACTGTAACATATAATTTTGTGATTGGGTAGTGCTAACTGTTGTGTGGTCATGGTAATAGCTGGGATAGGTTTGGTAAAGGTATTGGGTATGATGCTGATTGGTTGTATGTATTAAGATACTCTGTAAAGAAAAATATATAATGCATTGTGAGGAGAATTGAAGTGGCTTCAGGTTTGCCAAATGCTGACCCACGACCCAGGACTGCTGTGACACCATCTATGCAATAAACATTTGAAAGAGCTGCCTGATGTCCCAAAATCCTTCTGAAATCATCGTTGTCTACATCAGAGGTGTTTTCCAGCCTGGCTGACTCTGATTTCGTGGCCCTGCTCAGGTGGGGATGTCTCTAGACTGACACAAAAAGAACCACACTCAGGCAGTCAGGTTGTCAGGGCAAAAACAGAGAGGTTTATTTTTTTCCTTGGGTTTATATAGATTTTGGACAATGACCAGGGATTGGGCAATGAGGTTGACACCTCTCCAACCACACTGGTCAAACTAGAAGCCCATCAATTGTCCCTCCTCCAGACAGGTGTGTAAGCATCAAGAACAGTTCCCAAAACAAGAAGGACAGCTGCCATAACATCACTTGAAAGTCTGTGAAGAACTCCAGTACAAAAATGCAAACATCAGAAGGCTGAAAAAGATCGAGGTGACAGTGGAGGTTCTCAGCCACCGCATGAGCAGACGCTGGCTGGGCCAAACTCCTGCATTTGGTGATCTCAGAGGTGTTTTCCAGCCCAGTTTACTCTGGAATTCTGTGTCTCTGCCCAGGTGGAGGATCTCAGCCACTGCATGAGCAGGTGCTGGCCGGGCCAAACTCCTGCATTTGGTGATCTCAGAGGTGTTTTCCAGCCCAGTTTACTCTGGAATTCTGTGTCTCTGCCCAGGTGGGGAGTGTTGGCTGCCACATGAGCAGGTGCTGGCCAGGCCAAACTCCTGCACTTGGTGATCTCAGAGGTGTTTTCCAACCCAGTTAACTGTGATTTTGTGACCCTGCCCAGGTGGGGGTTCTCAGCCACTGCATGAGCAGGCGCTGGCCAGGCCAAACTCCTGCACTTGATGATCTCAGAGGTGTTTCCCAGCCTGGCTAACTCTGGAATTCTGTGTCTCTGCCCAGGTGGGGAGTGTTGGCTGCCACATGAGCAGGTGCTGGCCGGGCCATGGCCTGGCCTCCGGGGCTGTTCCTGCTGCTGCTGCTCCTGTCCGGGCGCGCTCCGGCCGCGCGCAGCCGCGACTTCACCGCCAAGGACATCGTCTACCTCCACCCCTCCAGTGAGTGACCTCCTCCCCGGGACAGGGACAAGGAAAATGTCCAGGTTATTGATGAGGGTTATCTCCTGAGCTTTGAGCTTATGGATTTGCACTCGAATTCTCACAGGAACCCAAAAGCCGGTTCCAGTCATTGTTTCCGTGGTGTCCTGGTTTAGGGCAAACTTGGGAGGAAACCTCTGAATGGGGCTCCTCTGGAGAGCAAACCCAAACGGCCCCTCCCCTAACTGGTCTGGGAAAGAAATTCCTTGGAGAAAATGTGGAAAAAATTATTTATTTAACAAACAAAGTGCTCATAAGCATAAAGGAATGAATAATATGAAAGAAGAAAAGCTTTTGTTGTTCTGGAGTGAGATGGCAAATTCAGGAAGCCCTTTGCTGTGGGTTGTAGCTCGGCTTGCTCAGTCTCTTATGGCAAATGCTGAGTGAGGTGTGAACTCCTGATACTCCTCTGGGTTTTTCAGCCCAGGACAGCGTTAAACAGTCCCCCAAAAAAGAAAAAGAAACAGTCCAGGGAGCTTCTCTATTTCAGCTGGCCCAGGCTAATTAAAAGCAAAGAGATCTCTGTGCCCTTGTCTGTCTGTGCCTCAGACACAGTCCAGGAGCAGAATGTCCAGGAGTGAGAGCAGTTTCTTCAAAACAAACTCCACGCTTCTTCTTTCCCAGAATCAGTCTGAAAGGCACAGAACTCACTATCCAGCACAAAAAGAACAGACTTTTGGGGATACAAACATAATGAAGTCACCCCAGGACACACGGTCCTCAGAGGATATTTTCTGTTTCTCTGTACCTCATTTCACCTTGTCGTGTTTCCTTCGTTTCCCCCCACTTCTTCTTGAACCACAGCTGTGTGTGCCTTTGGCCCTGCCTTTAAGCTGGTTTCACATGGAATCGTGGAATGGTTTGGGTTGGGAGGGGCCTGGTTTGTGCAGTCACCACTCTCACAGGGTCACGCTGATGTGGAAGAAAAAGGAAAACCCAGGGTTTTGTGGGAGGTGTCCCAACACGAGCTGTAAGGTCCCTCCCAGCCCAAACCATTCCAAGCTCCTGCCTTGACTCCAGTACCTCCTGGAGCAATGGAATTGTGCATCTTTAGACCTTCCCTCCCCAGTCCGTCCACTGAATCAGTCTTACTGAATCCCGTGAGAACAGGGTGCCTGTGGAGCCGTCCCTGCCTTCCCTCCCCACAAAAAACTCACTGCTTCACGGGCTAAAAGATTTATATTCTGTGCAGGGAGGCTGAAATTGCTGTTTTATGTCATAGCTGTGACCTGTCAGAGGTGTAGAGTGAGAGGGATTCATTTAAATTATTGTGCTGTCCCAGCCCCAGCAGAGTTGCTGCTGGGTGATTTTTTTTATTCCTTAAAAGCTGAAAGGAAACAAGCAACGAAATCCTCCTGCTTCACCTCCCATTCCTACACAGGATCCTGCCCAGAGCGAGGGGAGGAGGTGATGAAGAGGAGGGAGGGTGAAGATGTGGCCCTTGGGGCTGCAGAGGTTCCATTTACTGATAAATGTGACCTCTTCACCATTTGGCCTCTGAGAAGGTGGCAGCACCTGGAGGATGGACTGAAAACGTCCCAGAAGTGCTGCCAGGAGAGCAATTAAGGAATTAGCTCTCGTTTGGTGAGATTAATTAGGACAGAGCTGCCGTTCAGAGCTGGAGGTTCAGCAAAGTGGTTTTAGTTTCCTTTGGGGCCTTGAGCTTGCCTTCAACAGGAGCAGCTCTTTCCTTTGCTGGGACAATTCCCAGAGTGTTCAAACCCACCTGATATTTTGTTATCAGCGCTGATAGACCCGCAGTGTTGGATGTGAGCTCCGATTCCAAGGGAATGAGCATTCCCAGCTCCCATTAACTCCCTTTGAAGTCAGCACCGGCCACTTTGGCTGGGAAAACACAGCTGGAACGAATCCACAGGGACCTAAATGTGCTTTTCCTGCTGCGGGGGAACAGGGTTTCACAAATCAGAACCAACCTGCTGACACCGACAGGAAAATTTGGAGAAATTTGGATTTGAAGAGAAAAAAAAAAAAAAAAAAAAAAAAAAAAAAAAAAAGAAAAAGTTGCTGTTTTCTCCTAAAAAGCAGCACAGAACCAGATTAATTGGGTCGTTTTAACTCCATTATCTATTCCTTTGAACTCCATTAGCCGTTCCTTTTAACTCCATATCTCCCATTCATTTTAACTCCGTATTTTCCATTCATTTTAACTCCATTATCCATTCCTTTGAACTCCGTTATCCATTGCTTTTAACTCCATATTTCCCATTGCTTTTAACTTTAATTTTTCCCTTGCTTTCAGCCACGCCGTATCCTCATGGATTTAAGTGTTTCACCTGTGAAAAGGCCTCAGATAATTACGAGTGCAACCGCTGGGCTCCAGATGTTTACTGCCCCCGAGGTAACCAGCCCCATCCCAGAAATCCATCCCACCCCCTTTTTCCTAGAAATTGTGGAATTTGGGATTCTGGAAAAATAATTTAAGTTTTTCGTGTCTCGTGGCAGCGGATGAGGTTGAGGAGTTTGAGCTGTTCCCTGTTTTTCTCTGGCTCAGCTGGGGGTTAAATCAGGCTGGGGTTGATTTCTTAAAATCCCAGAGAGGTCTGGGTTGGGAAGGAGCTTAAAGCTCATCCCATTCCATGGCAGGGACAGCTCCCTCTATCCCAGGCTGCTCCAACCTGGCCTTGGACATCTCCAGGGATCCAGGGACAGCCACAGATGCTCTGGGAATTCCATCCCAGCCCCTCCTCACCCTCACAGGGAAGAAATAATAAGAGATTTTTTTTTTTTTCTCTCTTACTGGTGAACCAGTTCTGGTTGTGTTTACTTCCCTCCCCTGTGGCACCAATCCACATCCAGGGCAGCCACAGCTGGAATTTCCATATTTTCGGTGGTTTGATTCCCATAAATCCTCTTGGAGCCTGAAATTGGGAGCAGCTCAGAAAAAAAACTTTTAATACAAACCCTCAAATATCAGATCTGGGCACTCCTGAGCTCCCCAAATCTCCCTCTCCTTCACCAGCTCTCCTCCAAGACCCTCACACGACATCGAGATTATCCACAGCCCCAGTGAATCCCATCTAGTTGGGTTGTTTGGGGAGAACTTTGCCTTTGGGAAAAAAAAAATTCGTTATTTTGGAAGGATGAAATATATTTATTTTGGAAGAAAAATAATTATTTTGGAAGGAGCTGACCCCAGTGTGTGTGTCAGACCCGTTATCAGCCCCAGAATTTGCTTCCTTTGAGCTAAAATCAACAACAATAAAACCTCCCAGGCTGGCTGGCACGGGATGAGATTAATATTCCTGGATATTCCTTGGTTTTTTAGGAGAAAAGGGGAATGGATTTTATTCCTTCTTGTGGATTTTGTGTGTGGCCTTTGGGGAGGTGACAGCCGTCCATGCTCATGCTCCCTGTGCCAGGAAAATCCCTCTCCCTGAGATGATTCCACACACACACAAAAAATTGAAGGAATAAGGAATAAAAGAGCCTCAAAAGGGTTGTGGGGTGGTGGAAGTTTTATTTATCCCGTGTGGGATCTGCCAGAGCAGGAGAGAGGGAGCCCAGGTTGGCTGGGAATGGCACTTCCAGCAAAATCCTGGGATAAAGCTGAGCTTTAGGGCAGGAGAAGCTGGAAAACATGGAAAATTCCCTCTTTTCCCCTCCTTTTTTTCCTCCTTTCCCCCCTCCTTTTTCTCTCCTTTTTCTCTCCTTTTTCTCTCCTTTTTCTCTCCTTTTTCTCTCCTTTTTCTCTCCTTTTTCTCTCCTTTTCTCTTCTATTCTCTCCTTTTCCTCTCCTTTCCCTCCCCTTTCTCCCAGGTGCGAGCACATATTCAGCGACATTATACAAAAACACATTTTTTAAAAAAATTGAAAAAAATTTTTTTTTTTTTTTTAAAAAAATCCCATCATTTAATTAAAATCTAAGACATTTTTTCCCCCTCTCTCTCCTGCCGGCGTGTTCTCAGGGAAGGGGAATTGATCCAATAAGGAGTTTCCCATGTTTTTCAGGGACCAGGTACTGTTTCAGCCAGCACATGATGAAGGCCAGCGGGGAGAGTGTGTCTGTCACCAAGCGCTGTGTGGCCCTGGAGGAGTGTCTGAGCACGGGCTGCACCTACCTCAGGCACGAGGAGTACAAGGTGGGAGAAACTGGGGGGAAATGGGATAATTGGAGCTTGGTTTGGAAACGTAACGGGTGCGAAATATAGGGAGAAATTAAATCAAATCAAATTAAATTAAGTAATATCATATATGAGAAAATAAAAGAAAATACGGAAGTAATATATATTATATCGTGTTATATTATATTACATTATATCACATCACATTACATTACATTACATTTATATTATATTATATGACATTTATATTATATTATGTTATGTAATATTATATTATGTTACATTATGTCACATTATATTACATTTATGTTATATTGTATTATATTGTAACATAGTGTATATTATATTAATGTAACATAATTTGCGTGTTATATACTATATATAGAGTACATATTCTAGTATATATTCCAATTATTATTATTATTATTATTATTATCTAGCACGTATTCTATTTGTATTGATTTTATATTACATTCTGTGATAAATTTAAATATTCTATAGATAGCATATATATTGTATATAATATATATGTACAATATATATAAGTATGAATTATATGTACATATAATGTACATAATTATTAGATCGTATTTATGTTATATGTATATATTATTATACATATCAGGCATCTACATCATAGATTATATGTACAATAAATATATTTTATGTATTATATTAGATTAATGTAGATATAATTAATTAGCTATGTACATATAATGGCTTTCCCTGTTTTCCCTGTACCTTTTCCCTGTAATTTTGGCATTCCCTGTACCTTTTCTCCCTGGAATTCCTCATTCCCTGTTTTCCCTGTACCTTTTCCCTGGAATTCCGGCATTCCCTGTATCTTTTCTCGCTGGAATTCCTCATTCCCTGTTTTCCCTGTACCTTTTCCCTGGAATTTCGGCATTGCTGTATCTTTTCTCGCTGGAATCCCTCATTCCCGTTTTCCCTGTACCTTTTCTCGCTGGAATGCCTCATTCCCGTTTTCCCTGTGTTTCCCCCCGGAATTCCCCGTTCCCAGGTGTGCACGTCGTGCTGCGAGGGCAGCATCTGTAACCTGCCGCTGCCGCGGAACGCCTCGGACGCCGTGTTCGCCACTTTGTCACCGCTCAGCGCCACAGCGCCGCTGTCCCCGCCCGGCCTGGGGACACCGCTCGGCCTCGGGCTGGCGCTGCTGGCACAGCGCTGGCTGGGCGCCACGGCACGGGGACACTGACAGCGACGGGGACAGGGACAGGGACAGGGACAGGGATGGTGCCATGGACAGCCACGGCGCGGGGACACTGACAGCGACAGCCATGGGGACAGGGACAGGGATGGTGCCAGGGACAGCCACGGCACGGGGACACTGACAGCGACAGGGACAGGGACGGGAGAGGGACAGGGACAGTGACGGTGCCAGGGATAGCGACGGGACAGGGACAGTAACAGGAGAGGGACAGTGACAGCGACAGGGACAGCGACAGGGACGGTGCCAGGGATAGCGACGGGACAGGGACAGTAACAGGAGAAGGACAGGGACTGGGACCAGGATGGTGCCATGGACAGCCACGGCACAGGGACAGTGACTGCGACAGCGACAGGGATGGTGACAGTGATGGTGCCTTGGACAGGGACAGTAACAGGAGAGGGACAGCGACAGGGATAGTGCCAGGGACAGGACAGCGTCGGTGACAGTGGAAATGACAGCGACAGGACAACGGCAGTGATGGGGACAGTGACAACGACAGTGACAGGGATCGTTCCAGGGAGAGCGACAGGACAGGGACAGTGTCAGGGACAGGACACGGACGGGACAGTGACAACGACAGTCACAGGGATGTTTCCAGGGAGAGCGACAGGACAGGGACAGGGATGGTGCCAGGACAGGGACAGTGACAACGACAGTGACAGGGATGCTGACAGGACAGGAACAGGACAGGGACAAGGACAATGACAGTGACAAGACAGAGATGGTGCCAGGGACAGGGCAGGCACGGGACAGTGACAACGACAGTGACAGGGATGCTGACAGGACAGGAACAGGACAGTGACGGGGCGGTGACAAAATAGACACAGGGATGGTGACAGGGACAGCAACAGGGACAAGGATGGTGTCAGGACAGGGACAGGACAGGGACGGTAACACGACAGTGACAGTGACAGCAGCAGGGCCGCGCTGCCCCAGCTGAGCCAGCCCTGAATCCCGCCTGGATTTGGGATAATCCCGGGTTTGGGCTGGAGCGGAATCCCCGCGGGAACTCCCGGACAGAATTCCTGAAATCCTGCACCAAGCCCGGGATCACTGTGGGAAAGAGCCCTGGGGCTGGAAAAGCCCGGCCTGACCCGGGTAAAGTCTGGTTTATCCCGGGTAAAAATTCCGGTTTATCCCGGGTAGAGCTGCCGCTGAAGTGTTCCTGCTCCCGTCGTGGATTCCCATTGGGAACAGCCCTGCTGGCCCCTCATTAACTGCGCTGTCCAATTAACACGTGCTCATTAACACAAACTCGGGCGCCTGCAGAATTCCCGCACCTCCAGGACGGGCAGGGACTGGCAGCAAGGAAGGGAAAAGGAGAAGATCCCTGAAAAACCTCTGGAATTCCCGAAATGAACCGGAGAAATCCCGAAAATTCCTCATTCCCAGCGGGAGGAGGATGAGGAGCTGCTGCTCACCGGATTCCCACTGGTTTAGAGGAAGAATATTCCCATTTTTTTCCCCATTTTTCCCCCCATTTTAACCCCAAATCCCACGACCTGAATGAGAGAAAAGAAATCCTGGGAATTTTATTCCCTTTTTATTCCACTGCTGGAATAAAAATTCCACTGTCTTTGGGTGACCTGTGGTGTTCGTTCTGCCCTGAAATCACGGATGCAATATTTAATTTTTTTTTTTTTTTTTTTTTTTTGGAAGTCCAGGAGGGTTTGGAAGTGCTGGGAAAAAGATTCCTAAAAGAGCTGATCTTGCCAGGAAAAAAAAACAAAAACCGGGATGGTTTGCAAATCAGCGAGCCTGTAATGTATAAATGTTCAAAATAAATATCTATAAATATAAATATATATTAAAAAAATTTTACATCGCTTTAAAAAAAAAAAAGAATCAACTTTGTCTTGCAAAGTCAGTAATAAAAGCAGGCTGTCATGGACTTGCTTTAAAACTGTTTTATAGTGAATTTTTTGTAAAATAATCATTAATTATTCTTTCAGGAGTGATTTTTTTCCCCCTATTCCTGCTCCAGGGTAACTTGAGCTCTATCAAATATTGGTATTTTTAGGCCCAAAATGATTTTTTTGGGGGGGATTTACAGGGAAATGCAAATTCCTGGGGAGGTGCCCAGGTCCTGAATCCATTTGGGATATCCTGAAAAATCAGGAATCTGCTCCTGGAAGGGCCCGGCCTGAATTTTGTGGCTTTGGGATTGAATTTTCTTGGAGGTTCGAAATTCCCGCACTTAATTCCAGGTGAAGGAAAGGCTCAGTGTGTTTTACAGGAGATTTTATTAAAAAAAATTATATATATAAATATAAAAAAATATATAGATATATATCTTTATAAAAATCAACCTTCCCCACTGTCTGTTTTTAGTTCTTTTTATATTAAAAATCAACATTTTTGGAGTCTCACCCCCAGAATTTTCTTGTCCTTTCAGGACTTCCTCATCCATCTCTGTTTTGTATTTTTTATTTTTAAATCTCTTTTTCTATGCAAATCCCACCTGGTTCTGGAAATTCCTCCCCCAAAAAATCAATCCCTGTTTCTCCTCTGGCATCTCCCTGGAGGATTAAAAAAAAAAAAAAAAAAAAAAAAAAAAAAAAAAAAAAAAAAAAAAAAAAAAAAAAAAAAAGGAAATTAAGGAAATTAATTTGTTGTTTTCCTTTTAAAAAGGGAAAATTAACCCCAGAAAATGCTGAGCTGCATCATTTTATTTTTTGGGGGGTATTGCTTGGAAATGTTAAATTTTTTGTTTTTTTAACAGGTGTAAATTCTGTACAAATATATTCTGTATAAATAAATGGGTTCAATATTCGCTGTGAGGTGTCTGATTAAATTCCAGCCATGGAATTAGAGAGGGAAAAAAACTCCCCAGAACAGGCTAAATGGGACAAAAATGATGGAAAATTTCTGACAAAATGATGGAAAAAAGGGAATTTCCCCAGAGCAGAGGGGGGAAACAGAAGCCAGAGACCCCCAAACTAAACAGGAATTCCTCAGATTTGTCAGAATCCAAAAATCCCCCAAATAATCAGGAATTCCTCAGATTTATGGCCAGTATCAAATAATTGGTACCAAATAACCCCTTGGAGCTCAGAAGGGGAAAAATATGGGAATGATTCATTATTTATTTTATTCAAATTTATTTTTTAAACTTATTGTTTATATTTAATTTATTAGATAGATTTATATAATATTCATTTATGTATATTATATAAAAACAAACTCTTATCTATAATAAGTTATATAATATATGCTATATTTATAATATAGATATTATATATATATTATTTAAATGTCTTTATTTAAATTCTTTATTTAAATTTATTATTTATTTATTTGAATACAATTCCCTAACAATATCTCCATTTGGGGAATTTTTTGGCTATTAGGACGTGAGGAAAAGGGTTGTGGATAAACAACAGGGTGCAGTTAAAATTCCTGAGTTTCCTTTGGGCTCCTGCCTGTGAGAATTAGGAATGTTTTATCCATGTTTTTGTCCCTAAATGTTGAATTTTTCTGATTTCTCTCTGACTCCAAAACGTCAGCAATGATCCCACACTTTCCCCTCACTCCTTAATTTCCTTTTCCCCCCAAAATCCCTCGCTCCTGCACCTCTTCCCACCTCAGCACCAACCTCGATTTTTGAATATTCCTGGAATTTTTTGCACCTCTGGATTTGAAACCCGAGGAGCAAAGGTGAAAAGAAAAAAGAGGGAAAAAAAAAATATTGAATTTCTGCAGGACACCAAAGCAATGCTGGGGAATGACTAAAATAACTGCACTGCAGCATTTCATTCTACTTTCATTTGTTCATTTCTTATTCATTCATTCTACTCTCATTCATTAATTTCTTATTAATTAATTTTACTCTGATTAATTGATTTCATATTTTAAGGTGTTTCAGCTCCAGTTTTTTTGGGGGGGATAAGACACACCTGGGGCTGAGCACCAAAACCTGAGGTGAAATTTGAGCTGGCACAAAATTAAATAAAATTAAATACCAAAGGTCTTAAATACAAAGGGTTTAAGCCCTGCTTGAATTCAGTGATTTTTTAAAAAAAAATCTATTTATTTGCTGTCTCTCCCAAGTTAAGCAAAGCTTAATAGAAATAAATATATTTTTAATACATATTTATATATGTTATATATATTTCATACATAAATCTATATATTTTTATATTTATATGTATATATTCTATAAATACATATTTATATATACTGTATGTATATATAATATAGAATATATATTTTCATATATATATTATATGTACATTATGTATATATTTATAGAATATATATCGTATAGATATTATTTCCTATATTTGTAAATATTATATATATCTATATATTATATACTTTTAATTTTAATTTACTTTACATACTTATATACTTTTCTATACTTTTCTATTTTTATATATTTATTTTCATATATTTGCATATATTATTAATAGATATTTTATATACCTTTATATTTTTATATATTATATACATATATATTTTATATATTTATATTATATATACATTATCTATAGTTATATATATATATATATATATTTCATTTTTTTTTTTTTTTTATAAACTGGAAATGCTGCACTTGTTGCAGGAACATTTCAGGAATTAAAGCAGTGACCTCCCAAGTGGCTGAGGAGAAAATTCGGGATAAAATCCTCCAGCTCCATCCCGGAATACTCTGGTGTTAATTAGCTGAGCAGAGATAATTAGCTGCGAGTGCAGCATTTCAACAATCCTCTTCCCACTGGCTGGAAACGTTTTTTTGGGATTTGCTGCTTGAACTTCCACTGGGATGGGATAAAAAATGAGCCCAGAGGAGGCTCCAGGGGGAAAAAAAGATGATTTTGGAAAAATCAGACCCTTCAGGATCATCAAAGCCTCACAGAAATTCTTCTCCTGAGCTCTTCTTTCCCCAGGAAGCAAGAATTTTGGAAAACTGGAAGTTGGTTTGGATTTTATTATCATAGAATAAAATACTAGGATTTTATTGTCATTTTTTGATTTATTTAGTATTCCAGGACTTTTCTTTGATAGGAGAATGTTCATTCCTGCAGTCTGGCTCTGCTGGTGGGAGGAAAACACAACTGGGAACAGCTCCAGTTATTTTGGGGGGAATTCATGAGAAAATTCTGTTTAGAAAAATGTCAGGAATTGGATCTCCCCCTCCAACCCTGAAATAAAACATGAATATTAACGAGCTCAAGGCAAAACTCCCAATATTCCCAAAATGAGATTTCTGGAAAAAACATTGGGAAAATCCTTTACAGCACAAAACTGAAAGAAGCTGAACTCAAAAATGAACATTTCCAAGATCAACTGGAATAACCCGAGAGCTCCCACACTTCCCAAAGCACAACAATGACAGGAATTGATGTTATATCTTCAGATAAAACATCAAATTTTCAAGATATTTTATCATTTATGTGAAGCATTCCACGATTTTTCCAACATTTCTCCATGAAAAGTCCCCACAAGCGTCCAGTGGGAAGATTCCCGTGGGGATTTTGCAAACAGACACGACACCCTGCACTTCTCCAATTCTTTAATCCTCTTGATGAGAAAAAAAAATTGGAATAAAATCCTTGAAAGTAACAGAGTTTTTATGGATAACAGAGGTCAGGGATGGATAAAATCCTTGGAAGGAACAGTTTTTTGTGGATAAGAGGTCAGGGATGGATAAAATCCTTGAAAGGAACAGATTTTTGTGGATAAGAGGTCAGGGATGGATAAAATCCTGGAAGTAACAGAGTTTTAATGGATAACAGGTCAGGGATGGATAAAACCCTTGGAAGTAACATTTTTCAGGGATAACAGAGGTCAAGGATGATTAAAATCCTGGAAGTAACAGAGTTCTTAGGGATAACACAGGTCAGGGATGAATAAAAATCCTTAAAGTACCAGACTTTTTATGGATGACAGAGGTCAGGGACGAGGCTCTGGAATCCCAGCACAAACCCCGTGACAAAGGGATCAATCCAGAGCCACCAACGCTGCAGAGGAGCAGGAAAATGCTGGAATTGGGAATGCAGAGCTCTCAGTGCTCCTCTGGGAAGGTTTCCTGGCCCCCAGCTCCGGGCTGGATGTGCAGAGGGGACAAGGACAGGCAGAGGCACTTGGGCAGAGCCTGAGCAGGGACAGGTTTGGGATCTGTGAGGGTGCATAAAAACCAAGGATGGAGTGAAAATTCCTGGCTCCTCATCCACGCTGAGCTGCAGCTCATTCCCGTGGGATAAAACCTGAAATAATCCCACTGCTCCATAAAAAACGGCTCCAGAACTGCCATTAAAATCTGAGATTAAAATCTGCTTTATTGCTTCATCCCAGCTGCAAGGCATTGAAATCCCAGGGATTTGGAGTTTTCTTCCCTGTTGTTCCCCCATCGATCTGATGGGGTTTGTGATACCTGAAAGAGCCTGGAAGCTTCCTGTTGAAACATCTTTCTAATTGCAATAATTGATCCTAATTGCTCCTTTTGCATTTCCAAATTCCAGAGGCAAGTCTAGATTGAATCCAAGTACAGGAAAACAACGATGAGATCCAAGCATTGGCCTATTATCTCTCTCTCCCTTTTTTTTTTTTTTTTTTTTGGTATTTAATGACCTAAGAAAGTTACAAAAGCAACTTTAAATTACACTGAGATATATAAACTAATTAAATATATTGAGCTAACACTAAGAAAATAAATCCCAAGCACCATGAAGCCAAAAAAACAATAAGAGATGAGTAATTCCAGGGTAATTAAGGACCTTTTATGGAGTCTCTGGATGAGTTGGAGACCACTGAAAGTTGACCTCATTCTCATTTTCCAACAGCAAATGAGTGATTAGCCCAGATTTGATTAAGTTCTGGATTCTGGGAGAACAATTTTATGACTCATTCAGGTTGTTTTTGGGGGGTTTCCTAATTTCAGGAGTGGTTGGAAATTTCAGTGGCATTTTCAGATTGATTTTGAATATTAAGTCACCCAGTGAAAGAATCGTCAGAGATAAAAATGGCAAATTCAAAAAAAAAAAAAAAAAAAAAGAATTCTTTTCAATCCACATTCCAAAGCCACCTCTGGTGAACACACATCCCCCCAAAACAACTACAAATAAATACCAGCTACTTTTTATTCTCTAAGAACACTTGGAAGTGAAGAACTCCTGATGATGCTGAGGGAAAAGAATCCCAGTGAAAGAATTATCGGAGATCAAAAATGGCAAATTCAAGAAAAGGAAATAAGAATTCCTTTCAAATCCACATCCCAAAGCCACCTCTGGTGAACACACATCCCCCCAAAAACAACTCCAAATAAATACCAGCTACTTTTTTATTCTCTAAGAACACTTGGAAGTGAAGAACTCCTGATGATGCCGAGGGAGGAGGAGAAAAATCACCCAAAAGTCAAAGGACACGAAGGTCCCAGGAGGAAGCTGAGGGAGGGCTCAGTCCCCACTGAGTTTCCTCATGATGGGGCTGTCGGGCTCAGCGTTGGTGAAAATGCTGCCCACGACCACGTGGGTGCCCCAAAGGTTGTGCCTGATGACTTTGCAGCAGCCCAGGTCGTCCACGGAAAATCCCAAGTGCCGGTAACGCTCGTCCGTCTCCAGCAGGGGGTTGTTGGTGTAAGGCCCGAAAAACTGAACAGAAAAATAACAGAAACAACAAAAAAACACAGAGGATTTGCCACGTGAAGGGTTTAAAATCGTGAAAGCAAAGCCTGAGTTCAGCTGTTGTTGCTCTAAGGCCCGAAAAACTGAAGAGAAAACCAACAGAAACAAAGAGGGTTTAAAATCTTGAAGGCAAAGCTTGAGTTCAGCCGTTGGAGGAGTTTGGAGTTGTTTGGAAGGTTTTGCTTTGGTTCTGGATGGAATTTGGATCTTTGGAGTTTGGATCTTTTGGAGTTTAGATCCCAACCCTTTCAACCTTGGAAATCTGCAGGAATTCAGAGCAGAACCCAGCCAGAACCAGCACAAACAACACAGAGACTAAGGACAGAAACTTCCTAAGAAACAGCAAAAAATGAACAATTTATGCAGGAAACTCTTACAGAAAATCGGTTAGAAGAGCAAAAATGTTGATTAAATGGGAAACAGATGTTTAAATTAAACAATTCCAGTTTTTTTCAGGTTAAATTAAATTATTTCAGATATTTCAGTTGCAAACAGGTATTTAAATTAAAATGATTTTTCAGTTGCAAAAACTGGTATTTCAGTTGCAAAAACTGGTATTTCAGTTGCAAAAACTGGTATTTCAGTTGCAAACAGGTGTTTAAATTAAACTGGTATTTCAGCTGTAAACCTAAATTAAAAGAGATTTCAGCTCTTTATCTCAGGAGGAAGTTTCTGATTTAAAAGCCTCTCCTGATTCTTGGCCAGGATGTTTCTGCTGGAGGTTGAGGACAAACCCCCACTCCCATCAACCCCTAATTCCTTCAGGGAATGGAAATTGTGGGAAGTTTTTCCACCCCTGAACTGTCTGTTCTACCTCATAACCATGCTCTGTGTGCCTCTGTTGACACAATAAATCTGGTTTTTGCAGTGTTTTTAAATAAAACCCCACTAAGATGAGCTTTGCCCCCATCCCTTTGAGCTGTGAGAGGCTTTTAGCAGAGCTCAGACTAAAATTCACCTCTCACTGAAAGCTCCCACTGTTCCAGAGGAACAAAAAGTTCATTTTTTTGGGGGGGATCATTACCAGGTGCAAAGAATTTTTTTTTTTTTAAATCTTCACCTGCCCAGGTGTCAGGGTTCCCAAGTTACCTGGGGATGGAATAAAATGCCCAAAGGATTTGGGGAATAAAACTTCTCCAATTCCCTAAACTCCAATTTAATTTCCTCACAATGTCCCTGCCCTGAGAGCTGACACAGAGTTGAGCTGCTGGTTATAATCCTAATTTCTGAAAGGGATTTATCCTGGAAAAAGTTGGATTTAAGTCACATTCCACACAGCAAGAACTTACTGCCAGTCCTGAGGATGGATCAATGAAATCAGCCCAGTAACCCTCAGAAGAAATTGCATAGCAGATTTCCTTGGCACCATTGATGAACTGAAAGGAAAAACAAAAAAAAAAAGGGAAAATAAAGGTATCAAATGAGGTTTTTACACCAAAAGAATCATTTCTAACTTGACCTGTTGTAAATAAAATCCTTTATTTACTTACAGTTCTAAAAATTGGATTTTCTCTGCAATTGGTGCCCTGTAGCAGCTCAAGGTTCCAAATTTATAAAAATCGGGTTTATTTGGGTTCAGTCTCTTAAAGGTCCAAAATAAGGGAAATTTACCTCTTACAACAAATTCTGTGTTAGTTCAAAATGAAGGAAATTTACCCTTTACAGTAAATTTTGTGTCAGTTCAAAAAAGGGAAATTTATCTTTTACAACAAATCCTGCGTTAGCTCAAAATGAGAGAATTTTACCCTAATTTACCTCATTTTACCCAAATTTTATTTTACAGTAAATTCTGTATTAATTCCAAATAAGGGAAATTTACCTTTTACAGCAAATTCTGTATTAGTTCAAAATAAGGGAAATTCATTGTTTCCAGTAAATTCAATGTTAGTTCAAAATGAGGGAATTTTACCCGAATTTTACCCTCATTTACATCATTTTACCCAAGTTTTACTTTACAGTAAATTCTGTGTTAGTTCAAAAATGAGGGAATTTTACTCTTTACAGAAAATTCTGTATTTAATTCAAAATAAGGGAAATTTAGCCTTTACAGTAAATTCTGTGTTAATTCAAAATTATGGAATTTTACCCTAATTTAACCCAAATTTACCTCATTTTATCCTCATTTTACCCACATTTTACTTTACTGTAAATTCTGTATTAGTTCACAATAAGGGAAAATTATCCTTTACAGCAAATTCTGTGTTAATTGGAAATAAGGGGGATTCATTCTTTACAGCAAATTCTGTATTAGTTCAAAATAAGGGAAATTTCCCCCAGTAAATTCCGTATTTTGAAGGCTTTAATAATTAATAATGTCCAAACTGTAAATGAAATCCCAAATATCCCAATTTTATACAGAACATTCTGACCCAGGATCTCTTTTGGTGTCGGAACAACCCCCTCAGAATGAGGTTAATTAACACTTTGAGCTGAATTAATGCAAATATTTAGATCTGGCCGTAAAACTTCATTTTTTGGCTGTAAAACTTCATTTTTTTAGGCCCTGAAAGGAGGATTTTTCAGGTGAATTCTGCCAAGCAAACCAACATTTCCCTGTGAATTTGCTGTTTGTAACTCAGTGACTGGATTAGACTCGACAGGGAGGTGCCTGAGGAAGAAAGATGCCAATTAACACATAATTAAGACCAGATTAAAACGCCAAAGAGCAACAGCCCAGAAATAATTCCAAGAGAAGAACACCCTGAAAACGAAGGGAATTTTAATTTCTGTGTCATTTTAATGTTGATTCCTTTATTTTGTGGTTGTTTTAGAGCGCCCACGTTTGCATTTTAGGATATTCCCAGATTAATTTCAGGCATCAATGTGATTTATTTACAGATTAAACGGTGGGTTTGGGGCTATTTTACAGATAATAGGTAGAAATGTTCTTTTTTTGTTTTTTTTTTTTTTTTTCTGAGGTGCTGAGGGGGAATGAGCAGCAGTGAACAGCGACACTCGGTGGGGAAATGGTAAAATTATGGGAAATAAAGGGAATTTCAGAGCCCTCTAGGGGTAAAACACCAGGACAAGGTTCAGATGAAATAACAGAAGTGAAATCCATTAAAGGAATTAAAACTTCCTTTAAAGTAGGAAAAAAACCCACCAAAGAAATTGGGGATTTTCACATTTTTGACCAGAAAAAAGTGCTCAGATGAGACTCTGCATTTAATTAAATGACAGGAAAATAAAACCAGCAGCAAAATCCCACAAAATCCATTGGACTAAAATAAGTGAGTGAAAACAGAATGAAATAAGTGAGAAAAGAGCTGCTGGATCAGGACAACAATCAAGCACCTTTATTAATCTCCTGTAACGTTTTAACTGACTTTTGGCTCACCCCACTCTGCAGAAATTAGGAATTCTAAGCAGATATTTCACATAAAAGAATAAAAAAAATTATAAATAAATTTTATTATTTATAAATAACATAAAACTATTATTATATAATACACTATAATATAATAAATTATATTATATTATATATAATTATATAAAGTGTATAATTATATATTAAGTACAAACATATATTAATATATAACTCTATATTAATATATATCAATCTATATTATTAATTATAAAAATGTATTGATATGTTAGTATACATTTCTAAATAATATTAATATTGTACATAACGTTAATATTACGTATTATATTAATATAATACTGCTAATACATTAATATTAACATAAATATTGATATATAATTAATATAATACTCCCCTGGGGAACACTATCTTAATTATATAAAAATTAATATAATTTATTGATAAATAATCAGTATAATTATATTAATAGTGCAACAATAATTAATATGTAATTTAAACGAATAAATATATAAATAATATTATAATGGCGTTATGATTATATTAAACATCTATTAAATAATATAATTCCCCCCCTAGGGAGGAGGAAAAAAAAAAAATCTCCATTTTGTAAGCGAAAAGCATTAATTCTAAAACGCTTTAAAAACACACTACCAGAGGCAGACAAGCAGTGAGGAATGAAAGGATGGTGAACTCACATTCTCCAGGAGCATCTCCCTCTCCTCCTCCACCTCGTGGCTCCACACTGTCATGTCGTGTTGGCTTTTCTGGGTCACTGTCAGCACCGTCAGACGTTTGGAGCTCGCCTCCGGGAACAGCGACTCGAAATCTGCAGTGGGCAAAGAGCAGGCAGCCCTGCAACACTGTCCTTTCTAAAGGGGCTGAGGGCCCTTGAACTTCAGCCATTTATTGCCTGAATAAATTAAAACCAAAAGTTGGAGTGTTGTGATTCTCATGTGTTGTTTTGTTTAGCGGTTCCGAAGGATCTGACCAACATTTCAGGCAGATTGCCCTTTTAGAATTGGTTTTGTTCTCATTTAATTTGTCATTTCCTTCCTAAATAAACTGAGAACACAAATTGAAGTTTTGTGATTCCCATTTGTTGTTTTCTTCAGGAATTCCAAAGGATCTGACCAACATTTCAGGCAGATTGCCCTTTTAGAATTGGTTTTATTCTCAATTAATTTTAGTTATTTCCCTCCTGAGTAAATGAAAATACAAATTGAAATTTTTGTGATTACAGTTTGTTGTTTTATTTAAAAAATCTAAAGGATCTGACCAGCATTTCAGGCAGATTGCCCTTTTAGAATTGGTTTTATTCTCATTTAATTTGTCATTTCCTTCCTAAATAAACTGAGAACACAAATTGAAGTTTTGTGATTCCCATTTGCTGTTTTATTTGGTAATTCCAAAGGATCTGACCAACATTTCAGGCAGATTGCCCTTTTAGAATTTGTTTTAGTCCTATTTAATTCCATACGTTTCCTTTCCAAATAAATGAAAACACAAATTGAAGTTTTGTGATTCCTGTTGTTGTTTTACTTAGAAATTCCAAATGATTTGACCAACATTTCAAGCAGATTTCCATTTTAAAATCTGTTTTATTCCCATTTAATTTCAGCCATTTCTTTCCTGAACAAATAAAAATCAAAAGTTGGAGTTTTGTGATTCTCGTGTGTTGTTTTGTTTAGCGGTCCCGAAGGATCTGACCAACATTTCAGGCAGATTGCCCTTTTAAAATTGGTTTTATTCCCATTTAATTTCAGTTATTTCCTTCCTGAATAAATTAAAAGGCAATTTGAAATTTTTGTGATTCCGATTTGTTGTTTTATTTAAAAACTCCAAAGGATCTGACCAACATTTCAAGCAGATTTCCATTTTAAAATTGGTTTTATTCCCAATTAATTTCAGTAATTTCTTCCGTGAATAAATTCAAACACAACTTGAAGTTTTGTGATTCCCATTTCTTGTTTTGTTTTCCAAAGGATGTGATCAACATTTCAGGCAGATTTCCCTTTTCAAATTGGTTTTATTCCCATTTAAATTGTACTTTCCTTCCTGAATAAATTAAAACACAAATCAAATTTTTGTGATTTCAATTTGTTGAAATTCCAGTAATTCCAAAGGATCTGACAACTGGATTTTAGACAAGGAATTAAATCCAGAATTCCCCTGGCACTAAAACAACAACCGAAAATGACATTTGAAATTAAATATTATATACTGCCACCAGCAAAGCTTTGGTTTCCATTCTCAACAAAGGGATTTTTGTGATTATTTACCCTGAATTCACCTTTTCTGCAGCACACTCTGTGCTGTCAGTGGCAGGGCATTTCCTGCACCGCTTTTACACTTTAAAAGTTGGGATTTTCTTGGCTATAAATAAAATAAAATGAAGTGAAAACCTTTTCTCAGCAGCTCAGGACAGGCTTGCACGGCACACTCCACCTTGGCATTCTCAAAGTAGGTCTCAGCATTGTTGATCTGCTGCTTTTGGGGAGCAGCAGATCCCTAAAAAAGCCCAAAAATCCAAATTTTCCTCAGTTAATATCAAACAGGAATAACTCTGTACATCAAAATAGTGTTCAGTGATCAGAGGCACTTGAGCAGTTTCAGATGATTTGCAATGGGACTTCACAGATTTTATATTAAATATTAAAATAAGAATATTATTAAAGGACAATAAAGGACAATAAAGGACAATAAAGGACAGATATTAAAAGATAATAAAAGATAATAAAATAGATTTTGGTGTTACTTAAATCCACACAGAAATATTGATATTTAATAGAAATGCCAAAGTTTTGTATTTTATTGGATCTGTATTATGTTAAAGCAGAGTAAATATCAATACAGAAATATTATAGCATGTAACAGAAATGTAATATAAATGTAGAATATACTATATAATATATATATTTTACATAATAGAAATACAGGATTTTTTTGTTCATGATCTGAAATAATTATCTGAATTATTTAATACAAAATTAACTGATAAATTCCAGGCATTCCCCGATCTTGAATAAAATGAACTAAACCAGAATTTTCTGGTGGCTTTTCAGGAAAAAAAAAAAAAAAAAAAAAAGCCCTTTTTTTTAGGGTTTTTTAGGATCCAGCCAAGCTGAAAATAGAACCTAGGCAATTTCCAGAAGCTGATATTCCCAACCCCTTTGGGATCCAAATGCTCATTCACAAAATCCAGGACCCAGCACTTCTCCAATGGAGATTTTCTCCCTGAATCCCAAAATCTGAACATTCCAAACCCAGAGCCTGAATGTTGGGATTGTGCTGCAATTACCAATCGATAATTCTGATTGATAATGATGAATCTGATCCTCTTTTTGTGGGGTTTTTGGGGGATTCCTGTGGGAATTTTGTGGGGGTTTAGATCTAAACATTGCCCAAACTTTGTAAATCCTGATCCATCCAATAAAATCCTGAAGGAAACATTCAGTTTTACTCAGTAAAATTCAATTTTACTCATCTGAATCTCCTCATTGTGGGGCTGGGGGACTCCTGTGTGAATTCCATGGGGTTTTTAGGACTAAATATTTGCCCAAACTTTGTAAATCCTGATCCAGTCAATAAAATCCTGAAGGGAACTTCTAATTTATTCAGTAAAATTTAATTTTATTCTGAAGCTGAATCCTCTCCTGGTGAGGCTGGGGGATTCCTGTGTCAATTCCATGGGTTTTTTAGATCTAAACATTTGCCCAAACTTTGTAAATCCAGATCCACTCAATAAAATCCTGAAGGAAATTTCTAATTTATTCAGTAAAATGTGGGGAGACTCAGCAATCAGCAGATCTGGAGAGTGGAATTCTCCCATTAATCACTCCAAAAATGCTGCTTCAAAACAGCCTGACATCTTTTCTCCTAAAAAACCCAACTGTGGCACTTTTTGCTCAACCCAGTAAAGTTCAGATTTCCAGAAAAATCCCTTTTCCAGGCAGAAAGGAGAGATCAGTTCTGCTTTTCTCCCAGAAAAAGGTTTGTTCTCACCTGGAATTCATTGATGTATTGTGCCATGACAAACTCGTGCCTCTCACTGGCTGAGGGCTCTGCTAAAATATCAGGGAGGCTCTTGGAAGTTTGGGATTTCTTCTGGGAAGCTGTGCCATGGAGGTGGCAGTCGAAGCCAATGTTCCCAGGCAGTTGGAACCTCTGATCCTGGGGACCAAAAGGTCCCATCACCTCGTCTGGCCACACTGTCCTGGGACCTGCAGAGATTCCAGTCAGCAAATCCCCCAAAAACTCCACAAAAAAGGAGGAAAACACAAGGGAAAGGGTCTCTCCCACAAGAGGCAAGCAGGAAAACCCAAGGGAAAATGCCTCATCCACAGCAGGAAAGCAGGTTTTCCTTTGGGTTGTCCTCTCTCCCATATGAGGAAAGCAGGAAAAGTCAAGGGAAAACCCCTCTCTCACAGGACAAAAGCAGGAAAACTCATGGGAAAATGCCTCTCCTGCATGAGGAAAGCAGGAATACCCCAAGGAAAACCCTTCTCCTACAGGAGGAAAGCAAGAAAACCCAAGGGAAAACCTAAAGCAAAACCCCCCTCCCACAGGAGAAAACCCCAAGGAAAAACCCAAGGAAAAACCCCAAGGAAAAACCCCAAGGAAAAACCCCAAGGAAAAACCCCAAGGAAAAACCCCAAGGAAAAACCCCAAGGAAAAACCCCAAGGAAAAACCCAAGGAAAACCCTTCTCCCACACAAAGAAAGCAAGGAAACCCAAGGGGAAAACCCCAAAAGGGGGAAAACCCCAAAAGGGGGAAAACCCCAAAAGGGGAAAGAACCCAAAAGGGGGAAAATCCCAAAAGGGGGAAAATCCCAAAAGGGGAAAGACCCCAAAATGGGGAAAACCCCAAAAGGGGGAAACCCCCAAAGGGAAAATCCAATAGGAAACCCCCAAAGGGAAAATCCCAAAGGGAAATCCCAAGAGGAAAACCTCTCTCCCACCCCAGGATTTGATAAGAAACATCAGCACTGCCCAAATCTAAAACCCCACTCCCAAATTAGGATTTTAAAGGAAGAAATTTGGGTTTTTTTCCTCACATAAATCAGGGGGTGCAGCAGCCACGTGAGGCTCATCTGAGCCCGAGGATCCTGCAGTGGAAAAAGCTTTGGCATTCCCAATCCTTTTGACTAAGGAATAAAAGCCTGGCAGGTAGGTGACCAATCTGGCTCTGTTACAGAGCACCTGAGGAGACAGAAAAAAAGAAAAAAAAATCAAAATAATAATTTAAACACAGCTTTGGAAGTCACCAGAAAAATCCTCCCTTGATAATTGTATTAAAATTTTAGTTATGACCAGCTGGAACATCACTATAGAGAAGTATATGATTGTTGTTTTTATATTTTGCTAGTCCAAGCAAAGAAAAAAAGCCCTAAAAATAGTGGTAATTTTAATTTTTTTTTAAGCTTTAATTTTCATTTTTGTAGTACCACTTTTAAGCCTCTCACGTGAGGAAAAAGCCCTGAAAATTTAAGCTTATAAATAGAAATAAATAAAAATATTTAAAAATTATTTAAATATATATATAAACAAAAACTCAGTACCATAATTAAAGCTAAAACTAATTAGTTTAAATAGTTAATTATACAACTAAAACTAATATAAACTGAATTATGGAGAGGGATTGTCTCCAGGATTATTTCCATCCATGTGACCCCGGAAAACACAAATCCCACCTGGCACAATGTGGGTGTTTTTTATAAAATTCAACTTTTCAGGTGAGGAATAGCAATTCTTTGGAGAAAATCCCATAAAAAGGATTTTCCTCAAGTGCTGGAGGTTTGATTCTATAAAAATTTATGCAAGTTTACACCAAAAGAGGCACTTTCAGAAGTAACTTACATTAAAAAAAAAAAAAAAAAAAAGAGGATAAATGGTGCTGTTTGGAAGTTTAATATAAAAATTGTATTTAAAGTATCAGATCCTAAGGCAGCAGCAGGTTTCTCATCCAGCAGCTCTGTGTAAATATAAAATAATTTCTACCAAATTATGAAATACTTAAAAGCACATTTAATTTATGACTTCAATCGATTATTTAGAGTTCAAGCCTGCAGCTGTCTCATTGTGAAACAGCTTTAAAAGGTTCCTGGAACAACAAAAACCTGATCCCACTCGAATCACTTTTTTTTTTTTCCCCTATTATGCAAAGTCACTATTGAGATTAATTTCTGCATGATGACGATGTTATAAACAGATGTAAACAATTACAGCCGAGGTGTAATTAGCAGAAAAGAGCATTTTTCCTTATTATCAGCCTCACTTAACTGGGAGCTGTCACTAATTACAGCTCACTCAGGCAAATATTTGCACACCTGGCATTGCACAAGAACCAACAGCGAGGGAGATAAAGGAACCACTCATGTCCTCGTGGCGAGAGCAATAAAAACAAAAAAAAAAATCAATAAAAGGTGTTTAAATCAGCTGAGTGCTCCAGCAACGTGGAATTGCTTTTGGCTGAGGCCAGGAGAAGAGGAAAAGCACGGGGAAAAAAACCGGATTTAATCCTCAGTGATATTATTGCTGGGATATTGGAGCTGAGGGAGGGCTGGGTTGGGGATATGAGGAAAAAATGATGAGGTTTGACAGAAGCTGTGGCTGCCTCTCAATCCCTGGGATAATGAAAGAGGTCCAGGGTGTTGGAATTAAAGTAATTTTTTCAGTCTTTTCCCCCACCCAAACCTGTTTGTAACTCTATTTAATCCTCAACTCCGCCGTTCCCGGGATATCCACAAGACGCGGCGCCGCTCACTCACATTGGCCATGGCAGACGCTGCTCTCCCCTCGCTGACAGGCCCCGATACCCCTGCAAAAGAGCAGAGCGGAGGGGAGAGAACAGAAAACGGACAAGAAAAAAAATAAAGGAAAGGGAAAAGGAGAAGAAGAAGACGCTGGACTCCCCAGCCCCGAAGCCTCCTTACACTCCACCCGCCCCACACGGCCTCCCCCGCGCTCCCCCGTGCCTCAGGAGCGGCGCTGCCGGCAACAGGCACCGACAGCTGACGGGAAACGAGAAGGAAACGGAAAAAGCGGAGAAAAAAGCAGGAAAAAAGGAAAAGAAAAAAAAAACTCCCGGCCCCGCTCACCTCTTCCTGCAAAATGGCGGCGCTCACCCGCCCTCACCACGCCCTCTCGCGCGCCCCCAGGCTGAGCCAGTCGATGCGCCGACACCTCGATGGGCGCGGGGCCGGAACCGCGCGGAATCCGCCGCTCGGCGTTCGGTTGCTCAGGGCTGCGGGAGGGGCGGTGAGAGGCCGTGAGGGGAAGCGGCGATGGCGGCGGGGCCGGCGGGGCTGGGGAGGTTCCCGTGGGATCGGCGGGGCTGGGGTCGGTCCTGGCGGGGCTGGGGTCGGTCCTGGCGGGGCTGGCGTGTCCCCTCGGTGCTCCCGAGCCGGTGTTGCCCCGTGTGAGAGGCGGCGAAGGGCGCCCGTGGGTGCGGCATTACCCGCGGCGGACACCAGGGGGGAGTCACGGAGCGTCAGCCGCCCTCAGGCCCCTGCCCGTCATTCCTGAGGATCCATAAAGTGGAAAACGGGGAGAAAAAGGGGGAAAAAGGGGGTTTATTGGAAGGGAATTGAAAGGGTGGAGGTGATTCCGGTAAGGAAAAGCGCGAGGCTGTGGGTTCGCTGGGAATGGGGAGCATCAGTGACATTTCTGCCACAAAACTTCAGGGCAGGACCTCAAATAACTTATACAAGATAATAATAAAATGTTAAAAACTTTCTTCCATGGCTTCCCTCCCTGGTTTATTTTGGTTTTTTGGGGTTTTTTTTAATGGAAAAGCTCTGGCCAGGCTGCCCAGGGAATGGTCACAGCCCCAAGGATTAGAGTTATTCTTTTTTTTTTTTTTTTTTTTTTTTTTTTTTTTTTTTTTTTTTTTTTTTTTTTTTCCCCATTTCTTTGCTGTCTGTTCCAAACAGCGTTATTGCTTAAGGAAAGGGAATTTTAATCTCTCTCAAATAAAAGTTTGGGCGTTCCCATCCCTCGATGACTCTGCTCAAGGCCCTGAATTTATTTTCCTTCTAAACCAGAGGTTTCTGGGCGTTTATTTTGCTTTGCCACTGGTTTATTAGCAGAAATGTATTAACATAAACCAGTTCCAGAGGTTTCCATAGTTCAAAATCAGAGCAAGACATTGGATTCGTGTCCGTGGTAATAATACTCAGCCTTACAATGCCCTTACTGCATTTAATAAAGCTTCTGCTTTATTTTACCGGGATTGAGAGGAAATTGTGATATCCATTCCTAAACAATGTGAAGCATTAAGTAGCTATAATGTTGCAATTTCGATTTTTGGACTTGTCCGTGAGCACGTTTGCTCACTATTGGATGCCACTCAACCCTTTTATTAATTCAATGTTAGCACACTTAATTCTCGTTTTGCTTTGGAATGAAATGTTCGTGTGGAATGTCTGAACTTCAGAAAAAAAAAAAAAAAAGATGAGAAATGGGAGAAATTCAACTTTAACTCTTTACAGAATGTAATTTATGCCCTCTAATAGGAAGCACTCTGGATTAAATCCAGCCTCTATTGACTTGTCCTTAGGCAATCCCAATTTATCTGCTCTCCAGGGTTGCCACTTCCAGATACTCCAATCAATCCCTGAGTTATCAGCCCCTGACGTTTGTGGCCTGAATTCATAAAGATTCATTTCAATAAAGTTTCTAGTCAAAGGAGACTGCGAAATCAAACGATCCAATTACGGATTTATCAAATATTAATAAGGAAAAAAAAAAAATCTTCCAGATCTTTTGGATGCCGACATCCTTCTCCCCTGGTGTCAGGAAAGTAATTAGCAGCTGGCTTTGATTAAATCCTTCCCTGGGAGATTGCTGCTCTCGGTTTGAGGCAGAGGAAGGAATGCACACAACAGGATTCCTGATTCCTCCTTTGAAAGCCTTTTTTTGGAGAAATCCACGTGGGTTCAGCTCAGGGAAACTCCTCTGTGCCCAAAACCTGCAGCGGTTCCGGAGGTGAACCTCAAAGTTCACGACCAGGTTTTTTCCTGCTGTTACTGAGACGTTCCTTTTCCTCAGGGATCTCCAGCATGGGAAGGAGCTGCTGGAGAGTCCAGAGGAGACCGTGGAGATGGTCAGAGGGAAAGGCTGAGAGAATTGGGATTGTCCAGCCTGGAGAGGAGAAGGATCTGGAGAGACCTGGCAGGGCCTGGAGGGGCTCCAGGAGAGCTGGGAATGTTCCCCTGGAGAAGGGAAGGCTCCAGGCAGAGCTGGGAATGTTCCCCTGGAGAAGGGAAGGCTCCAGGCAGAGCTGGGAATGTTCCCCTGGAGAAGGGAAGGCTCCAGGCAGAGCTGGGAATGTTCCCCTGGAGAAGGGAAGGCTCCAGGCAGAGCTGGGAATGTTCCCCTGGAGAAGGGAAGGCTCCAGGCAGAGCTGGGAATGTTCCCCTGGAGAAGGGAAGGCTCCAGGCAGAGCTCAGAGCCCCTGGCAGGGCCTGAAGGGGCTCCAGGAGAGCTGCAGAGGGACTGGGGACAAGGGCTGGAGGGACAGGACACAGGGAATGGATCCCACTGCCAGAGGGCAGGGCTGCCTGGGGGGTTGGGAATTGGGAATTCCTGCCTGGGCTGGGATTCCCAGAGCAGCTGTGGCTGCCCCTGGATCCCTGGAATGTCCAAGGCCAGGCTGGAGCAGCCTGGGATGGTGGGAGCCCATGGAATGGGTGGAACTGATGAGCTTTAAGCCCCTTTCCAACCCAAAGCATTCCATGATTCCATAATTCTCTCTTTCTTTGGGACCCTGCTTTCCTCTTGGCACCTTGAGCAGGCTGCAGCACAGGGGAGATCCTCAGGAACTTGGGAACTTTCTCAGTCACCACCAGCCTCTGCCTGAAAACTGAACTCCAAATCTCATCTGGGATTCTCCTTCCATGCCCAGACTTGCTGGATTCCTTGCTCTGGAAACAGAGGAGCCAGAAACCAAAAATTTATAAAATCTAAAATGATTAAAAAATAATAAAAATAATGGTAAAAGCTGCTTTGATGCCCAAGACAAGCAAAAAGTGGGCTTTCAGCTGTTTCCTGTCTGCTCTTCCAGGAACCCAGAGAAGCTGTGCAAATTCCATCCTTGGAGTCTTCAGAACTCTGGGATGAGATCCTGGAATTGGACTGGAAAGCCCCAAACCCATCCTTCAAGTGGATATTTGCTGGTTTTAATCCCAGTTCCACCCTGGGAATCACCTGGAGGCACTGGGATTTTCCCTGGTGCTCTTTTCCCTTTGGATACAGAAGATGCTGGTTTAAGTAGTGATAAAAAACCCCCGAGACATCCTTCATTCCCATTGTCCATTTATCTGTGCAATAATGATGGATCGTGCCCGGTGCTCCCAATTTTCCTAATGGCACCCATTAAACTTCATTAGGAGTGTGTTAAACCCGAGTTCAAATCGTTGGCATTGATTTTTTGCATCTCTAAAACCTGCTGGCAGCATCGGGAACTGAGCCTGCCTGGCATTCCAGCCACATTCCCTACCTTTCCAAAGGGCAGGGACAGGGATTGGGATCTCAGCCTGTGGTCCAGGGGATATTTAGGATCACCCCACAGAGCTGACACTTCTCAGCCATCCTTTGTTACTGCCCCAGCCAAGAAATTTTTAACCTCCAAGCTCTTTTTAATTTTTTTTTAATCCATTTTATTCCCTGTATTTATTTTCCCCCACTCGTGTACTGGGGCTCCCACTTGCCTTGACCTGCCAAACCTCGGGAATGAGGAATGTCTGTTCCTGAGTGCCGGGGAAACGGGGCTGGAGAAGGGAGGAAAAGTTTTAACGTGCTCTTTTCCCACAAAATAAACATCCTCTGGCTATAGGAAGAGTAAACTTCCCCTGGAAATGGATGTGTTTATATGAACAATCCCTTTCTTCTGGCATTTCCAGAGATTTGCTGGCTACCACTGGGAAAAGAGGCTTTTAAGAAAGCGGTGCAATGACACCAGATAAGTCCTTTGCATGATTTGTTTTCTTTTTGGGGAAGCCATCCCCCTCTGGATGGATGGCTGTGAACCTGAAAGGGATTTCCTCCTTTATCTCAGGGCCTCGGGAATGTCCATCCCAATGGGCAGGGCAGGAAAAGGCCTTTCCCCAGAAAACTGCTTTGCTGGGGATTGACTGGGAATCCTTCACCCTGTATCTGTAATCCTCCACCCTGTATCTGTAATCCTTTTCACCCTGTATCTGTAATCTCCCAGTTTGCATTTTTTACTAAAGAGAGAATTTTATCCACCTTCCTAAACTGGGATGTGCCATTTCCAAGGGCATTTTCCATTCCAATAGGAGCCCTAATGCAGGATTATCCAAATGGATCTGAGGCTGAGGCAGACATTAATTCACCTCAGTTTGGCTTAAAGACAGGGAAGTCGAGCTTTAAAAGCTTTATAATTTGCTTTTGTAGGGATTAAACTGGAATATTTTTTCCTGGGAAGTGTGAGCTGCTTCTCCTTTCTCACTTGGGGTGAGTGAGGAGATTCCCAATTCCTTTTTCTCCGGGTATCCCCTTCCTGCAGCACCTCTGGGATAATGCCACATCAAGCAGAGGGGAACAGGGAATGATTGCAGGTTGGATGTTTTGGGAGATATTTATATTTACCACTGGTCCTACTCCAAGTTTATGGGAATTTATGGAATTTAGGTATCAATAATTCAGTGCTGAGGCTGTCAGCAAAGCTGGAAGATAGAAATTGCCTGGATTAAGTTTAATGTGACCTGGATTTGGTCCACACCGAGGCTGAACTTGGGAAAGGACTGGTTTGTATCAGGGCTGCATTTTCCTGAGGTCCCAACTCTTGCATGGAGAGATCCAGAAGGAGCAGGAGGGTGTGGAGCTTTGCTGGTGGCAAAGACACCAGGCTCAGCAGCCTGGAATGCTCCAGGTCCTGCTGGTCATCTGAGCCATCCGTGTGTTCTGGAATGTTCTGGAATTCCAGACTCTGGGTGCCAAGTGAGGAGACAGATTCCCCTCAGAACTGGATCAAAACCAGCTTTTTATAGGCTGCTCCTATTTTGGCCAGTCTTTATCCATCTGGGAAGTGTTAGAAAAAAATCTGAGGAGGCAGAATTCCTGCTTTAAGCCAGTGCCATGCCTCATGGGCTACTTATTCCACCAGAATTCCTCACTTATTAGGGTTTGTTGTTTTTTTAATAGATGGGGTGGTATTTTTTAACCCTCACGGATGGGAAGCGTGTCTCACAAAGAGGTTTATGGCACCGTGTGCTGCCTGTGAGTTATGAGGCTGTTCCTGTCTGGCAGGGAATGAAAGAGCCCAGCATCTGGCAGAACGTGAAACCAGAAATCACTGAGCCTCCCCCTCGGAGGAGCTGGGATGGCTGATGGATGTTGTGATAAAACGACTCCTTTGACGTGTGAGGCAGGACAGTTGGAGGCCCTTTCTGCCCAGATTTATGGGGTTTAACCAAACCTCCCGGCTGGGAAGTTTGAGGGAATCAGTCGTGGTGCAGGGATGCTGAAAATCCCTAAATATTCCTCTTCTGTGCCATGTTTTAGGAGCAAATCTTAGCTCTGTGAAAAGGGAGGTCAGAATCCCCAGAAGTCCAGGACATGGTTCAGAAAATCTCCATGCAAAGCCTCATCAGGATTCTCCTCACCCACATTCGGAGCTCAGTGGAGGTTGTGGAACACCTTCCAATGCCTCTGGTGAAACCTGGGGTAAAAACACCCATTGGGAGATATTTCCCATTAGGAATTCCCAGATATTTCCCCCTCTGACTCACTGAGTGAGGCAGATTCCAGGTGTGAACTCCCCTTTCCAGCACTGATTTGGTACTTGGGGGTAAAATTATTGCTGTAGAGACACCTTGGGTGGAGTCATGAGGTAAATAATTATTCAGATAATTATTCAGATTGCTGCTTTTTGTTCTGTCAGATACTTAAAGTTAAATCTCTTTACTCAGAGAATGTTTTTACTGTGGAGAACAAAACCCTTCTGCTGAAAAACCTGGTCAGGTGCTGTTAGCTAATTCTGTCACCAAACTCGTGTTCCTAATTTTTTGCTGATTTACCTCATTCACTTCAACACTTCTTTATCCTTCAGGAAGAATAAGGAGCAGTGCAATTTCCACAACACGTTCCTGGTGGGTTTAATAATCTCTTTTTTTTTTTTTTTTACCAGTTCAGGAATAACAAACAACCTCCTGACTTTGTCACTGCCAGGTTCCTTTTCTCGTGTCAGAATGACTCAAATCAACGACTGAAAAACTCCATTTTGCACGTGTCAACCTCCTCCTTTCGAAAGGTAACTCAAAATAAAGGCTCTTGGCTCTCTCACCTCGACTTCAGAGGGAAACATCAGACACTCCTCTTCAAGACTTCTGATAGGAACAGATGAGACCTGTGAGATGATCAAAGGGAGAGGGAAGTTTGCTGAAATTCCCTGTCTGTGTGATGGAGCCATGGAATGCTGCGGGTTCCCACCCTGCACGTCAGATTTCAGCCTGCAAAGAGCAGCCAAAAGCTTGTTTGGAGCACGCTTTTGTTTGCATTTTTTTTTTAGCTGTCAGGGTCTTCCAAATGATTGACTAAAAGGAAAATCAGCAGGGTTAACAACTGGTTGATCTGTGGGGTAAATCAGAATTATCCTCTGGGATAAATAAATGCTGAGCCAAAGAAATGGGATTATTCCTGGTTCATTTTGCTGACTCCCTGATGATTTATTTTATTTGTTTTTTTTTAATTTTAAATGTCACTTACCTCCCAGACAGATGCACAACTTTGACAACCCCAGGATCATTTCGTTGGAGTCGAATTAATATTTCCTTCAAACTCGTAGATGAGCTCCAAAAACCCAGAGAGGCAGCGATGTGCACACGATTTCCTTGAATTTGTAGGTTTTTTTTTTTTCCTTTTCCAACTCCACACAGCAGACCCAACATTTTGTGCTGTCTCCCAAATCTTTAGCTTTGACAGAAGGTACAAATCAGTGTCTGGTGTGTCTAACAAAAGGCAGCACCAACACATCTCTGAATATTCAAACTTCACATCTTTATTCATCTCCCTCTGAGGGTTCCAAAGTCGCTCATCACCAGCTCTGGGGATGAAGCACACGAGCTGTGAGCTCAGGAGAGGTTTCTCCTCCACGCAGGGGCCAAGGAGATGCTGCAGGTTGATGGTGAGATCATCGTTTCATCACCCCAAACTCAGCATCCCCCGGGAGCAATCCCAGCTCAGCTGCTCCCAGCCGAGCCTCAACAACTCGGGAGAAAGGAAAAAGGAGACTCCTGGCTCTGCCCGTCCTTCCTGCCCTGAATAAAACAACTTTTGGAGCTAATCAGTTCGAGGGAGGAAAGCCTCGGGGCGGAATGTTTTAGCTGAGTGAATCAGTTTGGTGTGGAGAACCAGCAGAAGGGCTGGTTTTTTAATAATATTAGGTTCTTTCTAAAAAAAAAAAAAGAATTAAAATTAGGTTCTTTTTTAAAGAATGTCTTTAAAAACGTCTCTTTTTCTGCTGTGCTGGCTTTTTTTCACCAGGGAGAAGCTGCCTTCGGCTCGCCCCTGGGAGCAAGATTTGGCTCTGGGTACACCAGTGGCTGCACCTATCTCCCTGTTCCTTTGGGAGCTTTTGGTGAATGAAGAAATTCATGGGGAAAAAAAGCCATTTCTGGTTATTCTGGGTGGCTTTGGGAAGGTCACCGAGGCCGGGCGGCTGCGGGCTGTGACATCTCTTTTGTAGCACATCGCTGCCTGCTGTGAGCATCCCATCCCTGCAGACATCCCGAGGACGTGCCCGAGTGGCTCCAGAGCTGTCACCCTCTGTCCTGACAGCGACAGGGCAGAGGAAATGAAGGCACCGCTCCCAGGGGCACCTCGTGAATATTTATGGTGGCAGGAGAAGGATTTCTCCACGGAGCTGCTCAGCCCCCGGGGGTGGGGAGGATCTGGAGCTGATTCTGCTGTTGCTGATTGATTTGGGAGCTGCCAAGAACCATCCAAAAAAAGCCAGAGGAGAGCTCTGGGTGCCCGGCAGTGATGTGGCTGTGACAGCCACCCCAGCCAAGGCCACATGTCCCTCGCTGGGCTGTGACAGCTGTAGCTGCTCGGGAGCTCCGGGGCTGGGGACAGCAGGGCACAGCTGGTTGTAACACACTGATCACTCCAAAGACACCCCAGGGGCGAGGAGAAGGAAGAAAGAATCAGTTCAGATCAGCCAAGGAGCTGCTTAGGCAACCCTGAGCTCCTTGGAGAGAGCCCAGCTCTGGCACGGGGTGCCCAGAGAAGCTCTGGCTACCCCTGGCAGTGTCCAAAGCCAGGCTGGATTAACCTGGGACAGTGGAAGGTGTCCCTGCCCATGGCACAGAATGGGACAAAACGGACTTTTAAATCCCACCCCAAAGAGTCTGATGGTTTTCTGCCCCCTCTGCTGCCCGTGCCCCTCTCTGTCCCTTCCAGCCCTTCTCCTTGCCCTTCCGTGCCTGTGGAGCAGTTTAACCACTTGGCAGTGTTTAAACCCAGCCCAGCATCCCTCAGCAGCAGCAAAAGCCAGTGCAGTGTGTTTGTGCACTGCCTGCTGATTGCCTGGGTCGGAGGAAAGTGGGTTAGACTCAGATTATTGCCTTTGTCCACGTTCCTGACCTTTTCCCTGGCATACTGCGTGGCCCGCGGGCGGAGGAAGGAGGATTAAAGGTTAAGGAACCTCTCTTGAAAGAGTTAGGATGCCTAAATGTTTAAAATGTTTCCTTTCCCCAGTAATTCCAATCTATATTAAAGCTAAAACCCTTCTGAGAGGTAATAAAACAGAGCAGTGGAGGAGATCATTGGGAAGATTAGGAAGAAGAGACTTAAGAGCTTACTCTTGATGCTTCTGGGTTTATACTTTGTTCTTGTTTTACTCTGTCAATCTCTTCCAGTGTTTCTCCCAGTGATTTTATTGTGTTTTAATGGAGCAGGGATGGTGCTGCAAACTCCCAGGGAAAAGCTTGTTGTCGTTGAGTGGAGGGGGGAAGAACATTCCTTTGCACATTTTTCGGTGTTCCTGTTATATCTCAAATTTAGAAAGTAACAAGAAGCAGCATTCAGTTTTCATTAATGCTTCAGGCTTTGGGGGTGGGTTTTTTTGGGTTGATTTTTTTTTTTTTTTGGCACATATGTTTTCATTTCCAGGCATCTGAAGGAGAGTTGAAATTCCTCCTTCCCAACCAGCACTGGAGGACACCAGGACCAGCAGATTCCTGGGATTTTGGTGCCAGGTAACCTCCTTTGTCTGCTTGGGTTATCCCCAAACCCAGCAGCAGTGGGAAGCACAGAGATGGTTTTTTTGGGACAAAGGGTCGTGCTGTGACTGCTTCCCTTATGTGAACATTCCTCCTGACACAGCCTGGCTGGTGGCCCACATTAATTTGCTCCGGAGGAAAAAAAAAAAAAGTAAAAAAATAAAAGAAAAAAAGGAAGAAAAGAGATGATATTCACATTCTTGGAGGAGTTGTGTATTCCATCTGGATACTGCAAACCTGTGAACCCTGTCCAAATAAAAAAACCTTGCTTGGTTTTTGTGCATCTTGTCGGTGAAATATATCCGAGAGCTCCCGAGGCAGGAGCGTGAGGGTGTCTCATGCCCATCACAAGGAATGCCCTTGGGAGACGCTCCTGTGGAGCATTTGCTCCCTGATTCAATCCCAGCAGCGTGGAATTCTGCCTGGGATGGCTCACAGGTTGGCAGGAATTCCGTAGAATTCCTGTGGAAATGTGTTTTGTCAGCTGGGGTGTGAGCAGCCCTCGGAGCTCCGGGCCCGGTGCTGCGCTGGCACTGGGGGGACTGGGGGATGCTAAAAGGCTCCTCTCCCTCTTAATTTCAGGGTTTCTATGGAAACAGATCCCGAGCAGGAATGGTTCTTCCCTGCTTTTTCTCATCCTGGTTTCGTCAGTGGGAAAAAGTGAAAGTTGGGATGAAAGCCAGGGCAGGCAGCAGTAGGTGTTGCTGTGGGAGCAGGTCCTTGCTGCTCACGCTCCTCTTCCAAATCAAGAAGAGGAAATCTCCAAATCTCTGTGTGGAAATAGAGACTCCAAAAGCTTCAGTTCTTATCTGGGATGTGATTTGTGAATTTTATTCAAAAAGTGACTTGTGTGACCATGACTTCAGGCAGAGCATTGCCACCAGCTGGAAGAGAAGGAAGCTGCTGAGTTTTCCAGATTTCTCCTAACCCCCTGACCTGGAGCACCTCGGGTTTCAGGAGTAAAACCCCAAACTCCGAGCACTGTGCCATTATGAAAATAAAATATTCTTTTTGGGAAAGAGAATTTGGATGAAAAGAGTTTGGGGGCCTGGCCTGTGTTTGTCAGGGAGATGAAAACCAGCAGCTTTTTGCTGTCTGAGGCATTTGGGTCTTGTCTTCATCACCACAAGAAGTGCAGGATGAAGAGGTGCAAGCTGGGGGTGAAAGTTGGGAAGAGCAATCCCTCTACAAGTCATCAGTGAAGCAGCTTCTTGGCAATAAAAACTTCAGGAATTGTTTTCCCTTTGGTGATAAACTTGGAAGTCTGGATGTTGAGTGCTTGGCTGGAGAAGGACCTGGACCTCTGGGGGCTGCATGACCTGCTGCATCCAATGGATTTGGTGCTTTTTATTTATTCCTAAAACTCCTGGTGGCTGTCACTCCGTGTCACAGCAGGGTCACAGGCTCCCTTCTGCTCCAGGCGTTCCTTGTCTTTGCTCCAAGGTGTCTCCACTAACGGATCACGTTTTGTTTCATACCTGTCTTGGCGAATCCTTCAGGCCCAGCTACCCCAGCACCTGGCAGAAATGAGGAATAAACTCCAATAATTTAGGTTGTTACTGGTCAAACTGGGCTGAACCTCTGAGAGGAGGGAGTGAAAAGGGAAGGAGGATGGTGAGCACGTGGACAGGTTCAATCCCAAACCAAACAGGAGAGTTTCTCACAGGTTGGCTTGGGGATAATTCCCTTTTTGGGAGATGACTCCTCTCGGTGTTCAGGGACAAAGAACAGAGCTCAAGGAGATGATCTTCCTGTTCCCTGTGGCAGGAGGGAGAGCTGGCCTTGCCCTCCTTGTCACCCTGAGAAGGGAAAGCAGAACTCTCCAAGGATTTTGAGGCTTTTCCCAACTCTTCCCTTCCAGAGCTGGGCTGGAAACCCTGATGGGATCTAAGCTGGGTGTAACTCTTATCAGCACCTGGTCACGGTGCTCTTCCACAGCCAGCTCTGCTCTGTGTCCCTGGTCCCATCCTCTCAGATCAAAGGGAGATTTCACTAGAAAAATCTCTGAAATCTCTGCTGCTTTGTTCACCCAGAAAAGAAAGAGTTAAACCCTTTTTTTTTTTTTTTTTTTTTTTTTTTTTTTTTTTTTTTTTTTTTTTTAAGGGCCTGCCTTGCTGTAAGTTTTGGTATTTAAAATTAATGAAGAAAATGAGAAAATAATGTGGCTCGGATTACTCCTCCTCAGCTGTTTTGCTTTTTCTGGCAAATTGTTCCTTGTAGACGTCTGGCATTTTATTTCTTTTTGGGATTTTTTTTTTTTTTTAAAGCACTGACATCTCTCATCGTGCTCTATATAACTCTTTCTTGGGAATTATGTGACGGGTGGATGGCCCCTCATTCCTGGTCCTGCTCCTCAGGGCATCCTTTTGCAAAGCCCTTCTCCCCCTCTTCCTTCCCTCCTCCAACCTGTGGGCGTCTGACTCAGAGAGCTGGAGACTCGTTCTGGAGTCTTCACGTGTAACTTCTCATTAATTAACTTGTGACTCAACATGTTCACGTTAGAAAAGATGGAATTTGCAGTCTTGCTTTTGCTTTCCCTGTTTTTTGGTGCCTCGAGGGTGAGTGGTAGAATCCCTTTGGAGACGGTAACATTGGTGGGATAGATCAAGTTGTGGTTGCCCCATCCCTGGAAATGTTCCACGTCAGGTTTGGAGCCACCTGGGCTAGTGGGAGGTGGCCCTGTCCGTGGCAGGGGCTGGAATGGGATGGTTTTAAGGCCTCCTTCCACCCAAACCGGTCTGGAATTCTCATTGTAGGGCTAAAGAAGGTTCTGGCCCCGGACTTGGGCTTGAAAGGAAAAGATCTGGAAGCAGCGAGGTTTTGCATGAGTGCAGCTGCAGTGGTGGGAACTCCTGTGCCCCTATTGCCCTGCTCAGTGGGGTTGGCTGTGTCTCCCAAATTCTCCGGGTCAGATTCCTGGCACTGAGCTGGCTGTGCCAGCGTGGTGGGTTGGGCATCTTCCATCACGTTGGATTGAGTGTCTTCCATCACGTTGTGGTGGGCATCTTCCATCATGTTGAGTTGGGCATCTTCTATCAAATCAGGCATCTTCCATCATATTGGGGGCCTTCCATCACGTTGGATTGGGCATCTTCCATCACGTTGTGTGTCTTCCATTATGTTGGGTTGGGTATCTTCCATTGCTTTGGGTTGGGCACCTTCCATTGTGTTGGATTTGGTGTCTTCCATTGCTTTGGACGTCTTCCACCATGTTAGGTTGGGTGTCTTCCATCATACTGGGCTGGGTCTTCCATCACATTGGGCTGAGGGTCTTCCATCAGGATGGATTGAGGGTCTTCCATCACTTTGGGTTGGGTCTTCCATCACGTTGGATTGAGAGTCTTCCATCAGGATGGATTGAGGGTCTTCCATTACTTTGGGTTGGGTGTTCCATCACGTTGGGTTGGGTCTTCCATCAGGTTGGGTTGAGGGTCTTCCATCACGTTGAGTTGGGTCTTCCATCACGTTGGGTTGGGTCTTCCATCACGTTGGGTTGGGGGTCTTCCATCACGTTGGGTTGGGCGTCTTCCATCAGCGACAGGTCCAAATTCCCACATGTCCCACATGCAGAAGGCCCAACCCCTCCAGGTGTCAGACTTGTAAATGAGGAGGTGTTAACGAGCGTGGGGGCTCCTGGCAGCAGCTCCTCCATTCTCCTGAGGTTTGGGAAGAGCTGGGTGTCCAGACACCTCCTCCATGGGAGCAGGGCAGGGGGGTGGTGACCATCCCAAAGGAGACATTTCCAATGGATTTGTCCCATGCCTACAGCCACCCGTGTGCTCTTCAGAGGGAACCTCCCTCCTCGTGGACTTAAACATCCATAAAACCCCCCAGGTTTCTCTTTCTTCCACTTTGCACTTTAGGAACCGTTGGAAAACTGAAGGAAGAATTGTTTAAGTGAAGCAATTGAGCTGAGCATCCAACTAACTGCAAGCCCAGGGCCAAACCTCTGACAGGAAAAACAACCCCAAACCCTCCTGCACCCAAATAAGACCAATAAAATCCCCAAAGTTAATCTTTAACTTGAGCTCGCAGGATTGGGGTTATTAAAGTTATTAAAATCCAGTTGTTGGAGGGCTGGGGGACTCAGTAAAGGAATCTGTGGCTCAGGGAGGAATTTTGCCCGGGGGGATTTCCTGGTTAATGCAGCTGTTGACTGGCAAATTGCTTCTCTGGGATGTTTCCACATGGAATTGCTGCTGCTGCTGCTGGAGGTGAAGGCAGAGAGTGAGAAAAACTGCCAATAATTCAACCCCTGTGTGGGATTCAGGCTCCTGGTGCACTGTCCCAGCTATAAATATTAAACCTGGATTTGGGATGGGATTTCAGCGTGGCCTGCTGGCTCCTCTTCCCGACCTCATCCATCTCCAAGCAGGAGGGGTGGGCTGCAGGATGCTGCTCTCCTCTCCTTATCCATTTTCCCTCTCCTTATCCATTTCTCCTCTCCTTCCATTAATCACTCTAATGGCAAACTGGGGGGAAAGGAGTTTAAAAATCCCTATTTATCTGTAGGAACATGTCAGAATCAGAGCCAGCTCTGCCTCACAGCGCCTGGAGGGGGTGGAAAGGCTCTGGATTTTGGGATCTGGGGGATGAAAGATCCCCCACTACTCCAAGTCTGCAGGGAAGTGACTTTCCAGGGTCACAGAGTGCTGGATTTATCCCTCTGAGGGCTCTAAACCCTCTTTGCATGGGGCACGTTTGAGTTATGAGTTGCAACTCCAGCGAGTCCCCACGTCTGGGCAGAAATGATCCCCCAGCTCATTGTAAATGCAGGCAGGCCTGCAGTAAATGGCATTCAATTAGCAGAAAAAAGCTTGGAAAACCAGATTTTCTTTGCAGTTAGGAAGGCTGGAAGAGGGGGAAGAGGGCAAGCCTGGGGCTGCTGAGCCAGACCTGGTGCCTGATTTGTGCTGCGCTGCGCTCTGGTTTACATTAAATTTTAGATTGTGTAAGATTGGAACAGTGTCTGACTGATTTAAGTTGTACCAGGCTGAATTGTGAGTACCAGCTCCGATAACTAAATATTTCTTGCCAGGCTGCAGAGCGTTCTCCTGTTAGACAGGAGATATCACCTGGTAATGTTTCCTTTCATGAGAAAATTCATCTATTAAACCAAAGTTTGTCCTATAAAAACGTTATTTTTTGAGCAGACAACAAGTTTTTTCAACCTGCCTACCACTGCTGTGGCTGCCTCATCCCTGGAAGGGTCCAAGGCTGGGTTGGACAACCTGGAATTGTGGAAGATGTCCCCGCCCATGGCAGGGGTGGAACTGGATGGGCTTTGAGGTTTCTTCCACCCTAAACCACTCCACGATTCCCTGATTTGGAGTTTTCACTGAGAACACAAACACTTCCAGCCAATACTTTTTATAAACCCCCGAAATAATTTCATTTTTTTGGAAGGCCTTTTCAGAGAAGGGGAAAAAAAAAAAAAACCCAACAACATTGGAAGTGCTTTGCTGGCTAAAGCTGAGAGAAAATTCTGTGCTCCTTAATTCCCTTGTAGAAATGTGTTTAGTTCCACAAAGGCAAAGGTGCTGCAGGTGTGTGAGGGGGTGATAAGTGCCGCTCACACACTCAGCGAAGCCATGTGGAAATAAACGACCGCATTCCCGACGATTTGAAACTCCTGACGGATCCCTTATGGGAAGGAAACAGCCAGTCCAAACAGACTCAGCCCTGAACTCGTGTTTAATGGATGAAACTCTCCAAAGCGCGGCAGGAAAAGGCGAAATCCGCGTTTGAACGGAAAAGTCCCGACTTTGCAGCCAGGAATTCTAACAATTATTGCACAGCGCTGGTTTCCTTCCCCTTTTCCCATCGTGTCCAGGCTGCTGTGATGGATGCACCTCACTCCCCGAAGGAGAGAATCTCCATCAGGAATGCAATCCCCCCCTTCCCCAGTTATTGGCAGAGCGCAATCATTAGGCTGATTCTCCTCCATAATGAGGTGTTGTGGAGTACAGCTCCATTGAAAAGCCTTTAAATAACGTTAGCATTGAATGTAATAACCTTCCAGGGAAATCAAATCCCTCGCCGCCTCTGGTTCTGCCTCCTGAAAGGGAATCAATTTTCTTTGCCTGATGGCTTTCCCCAGCACTTAACACGGGTGGGGGAAGGCACTCATTGTGAGGGTTGCCCAGGAATTGCCTCCTGAAGGTCAAATCTTAGGGGGAAAAAAAAAAAAAAAAAAAAAAAAAAGGGAAAGAAAAGAAAACAAGGTTTGGTGACCCCTATCCTGATGGGAAGGACCTGCTGCAGCTGCTGGGGTGGGGAGAGGGGCCGGGACGCTCATGGTAGGGTTTGTTTGTAGGGTTTTATTACGGGTACAATGAGTCTGTGTGTGTGTCTTCCTTAAAATTCCAATCAGGAGGGCAATCCTGGCCTGGATTTGGGCAGGGTGGCTGTTTGGGTGTCCCTGGTTTAGCTGCAGCATCCTTGGCTTGCACAGCCTGAGCCAGCTGGAGCATCCAGCACGTTGTTTCCCTCACTTTGGAGACAAAGCGAGGCAAGGAATAAATCCAAAAATCCCGCATTCCTGGCTGGCTGCTCCGTGGCTTCGCAGGGAAATTCCCAGCAAAGTGCAAAATCAGGGAGCCCTTTAATGCCACACTTAATTCCCCTCCTTGTGGAGCATCCCTGTGGCTGTTCCCTGGATTTGCTCCGCTCTGCAGCTGTGAAAACCGGGAATGAGCATTTTGGGGTGACCCCAGGAGTGCTCAGTTCCTGTAGCACAATCCCCAGGAAGTCAGGATGGATCAGCTTCCAAGGATAACAGGATTCGACCCGGGATGGATCCTCCGCAAAATGCAAAGGGCAGGGATTGTGCAGGACAGGGAATGAAAAGTCAGAGTGGGGGTTCAGGCGCTGAGGGGGAGCATTTCCCAGGAAAATCCCACTCGGAAATCGCTCTCCCCATAAAATCCCAACTGCAGAGTGTCACCATAATGCGCCCTAATGACAGGGAGGAGGGGGGGGGGCACTTTTAGAAAGTGGTTTTAAAAAAAGCTCTGGAATCCATCTGGATTCTCTTAGGAACAAGCAAAACCTCATCAGGGACCACTTCAAAGCCCATTTCCTCCTGCTTAAATTATCTCGTGTGCGCCTGCTGCTGCATGGACATTGTTCCATTAGGGATGAGTCTTTACTGTGCCTGATCTGAGCCAACTGCACCGTATTCCAGGAGTGTTTTCCAGTTTGTTGGAAAAGACAGCTTGGCTGGGCTTTGGAGGTGGATGTAGAAGGGAATTCACAGCCCTCCTGCTTGATGTCCTGCCCAAAGGCTTTGGGGAATGGAATTAATTGGGGGTTTTTTTGGGAAGCATGGTGTTGTTATAATTATAATAGTGTGAGCTGTTTTAATGGTGTTGAGTTTTAATTTATATTTATATTTATATATCCATATAGACAGATATAGATATAGATATATAGAGATATAGATGATATAGATATCTCCATCTCCATATTTATGTTTTTATTTATATCTATATCTACATATCTATATATCTATATATCTATATATCTATATATCTATATATCTATATATCTATATATCTATATATCTATATTCTTTATACATATATATCTATATCTTTATAGAAATAATGTATAGAAATAGTGTGAGCTATTTTAATGGTGTTGAGTTTTAATTTGTATTTATATTTATATTTATATCTATATTTATATCTATATCTGTCTATATCTATATGGCTATAGATAGGTATAGATATAGATAGATATAGATATAGATATAGATATAGGTATAGATATAGATATAGATATCTCCATATTTATGTTTTTATTTATATCTATATATCTATATATCTATATATCCTTATCTTTATAGAAATAATGTATGTGAATGTATTTTATCTACAGGCCATAAAAATTCATAAGGAAGAGTTTATACCCCCAAAACTTTGCTCTGCCATAAAAATTCATATTGTGTGGATGTTGAAAGCAATGAGGTTTTCAGGGAGCTGAAGTTCGCTCCTACTGGAGGTGAAGTAAAGCTGTGTGCATGATGAATTTTTAAAGTAATTAATGGGTGAAACTGAAAGTAGATTCAAATGAAATGATTTTTTATTTCTTTAGTGTCAACCTAAATAATTTCCTTATATCCCAGAGGAGCTCTGGAGGGGAGTTTTGGGGTTGGTTAATCCTATTGATGTTTAGCATCTTTTTATTTTCTCCAAGTGGATCAATTTTTCCATCTTGGAACGAGGCATCGGGAGGAAACATTCTGAATCTGCTAAATTCAGAATTCACATCTCATCCCTTCCAAAACACCGCTCTGCTAATTTTAAATTAATCCCTAAATTTATGCTCCACAGAAGGGAAACAAGTGGCAAGAACAGACTCGAATTTTTGGCTGAGAATTTCGAGATGCAGCCCTGGGGAGGAGCTGGAAGATGCTGGTGGATCCTGGGGAAGGGGAAGAGGTGACACCTGGGACATCTTGGAGAGGTTTTGCCCCTTTCCCACACAGATTCAACCCCTCTCCTTGTCCAAGCCCCATTTAGGAAAACAAAGAAAATAAAAACACGGCAGCACAAAGCCTGTCTCGAAATCCTCACAGTGATGCAACCACCCCCTGAAATAATCTGAAAAATTCCACAGAAAAATTCCTGTGTTTTCAGTGAGGCGTTTCAGGTATTATATCAGACTTGGATTTTTGCTAATTCTGTGCAGACAGAAAAAAAAAAAACAACCCCAAAAAACCACCAAAGCCACAAAACAAAGCAGGGATGAGATTTTCCCCAGCCCTTTTTGCTCAGTAAAGGGAATCGAAGATGAAACGTTTACGATGTGCCGCAAATCAATATCAGCCTGGCAAGGCTTTGACACGTTCCTACCTTTTGTGAAGGAGTAAAGAGGATGGAAAATACATGGAAAAACAATATTCCAGAGCACAGACACCTCCGTGTGTGATCTGATGGGGAGTGAGGGATGTGCCCCCAGCTGGGAACACGCCAAACACGACCCGAAGACAAAGAATTCAGAGCTGGGATGAACCAGCTCCCTGTGGGCTCCCTCTTATTAAAACAAATGATATTCGTGCTTTATGAAGTTCATTTATCCTACAGATGAAGAGTGAGGCGACTTTTATTTTATTCTGGCTTGAGAATTTTTATTTGCTTTAAGTCTCTGAATAGCCAAACCATGGTGAGGGCATGCAGCAAAGCCTCCCATATCCAGGTTTTTCCATGGGTGCCAGGAAAAGGCCAAGGGACCACGGCAATAAATAAAATCTGGGGGTTTTAGAAGATCTAACTTAAAACATAACTCTTGCTTCCCTGGTTTGCTGTAAAATGGGGGTCCCAGTGTGGTTCCTCACAGTTTTAAATCAGCCAGGGTTTATACAAGGGTTGGGAGGGATTTTTGGCAAGATGTTGGTGAGGTTTGACGAGGCTTTGACAAAGAACCAACAAAAATCAGTGGGTTTGGCTCACATTTGGATTTGCACGGAGAGTGAGGACACACAAAAACAAGGACATTTTGGCAAGGGCCAAATCCCTGCCCTTTTGGGTCCCTCCAAACACCAAATGGGAGCTGCTGACTGTGAAATACTTTTTGGGAACGAAGGAGAGGATGGAGCAGCTCCTGCTGTGCCTGATGGAGGGAGGCAGGGAAGAAGGGCTCTGGGCAGGGTCTCAAATGCTCCTCATTGTCTCGTAAACTCTGCTAATAATTTAATTAATCTAAGAAGAATAATTTTTAAATTAATTTAGGAAGGATTTCTTCCCTGTGAGGGTGGGGAGGCCCTGGCACAAGTCTCCCAGAGAGGCTGTGACTGTCCCTGGATCCCTGGAAGTGTCCAAGGCCAGGCTGGATTAACCTGGGATAGTGGAAGGTGTCTCTGCCCATGGCAGGGGTGGATTGGGATGGCCTCTCATGTCCTTCCCAACCCAAACCATCTGGAATTCTGTGATCCTATAATTTAATGAAAAAGGTTGGAAACCACTTGATGGAGCTTTTCCCTTGGGATTTTAATTCAGGGCGTTCTGGGTCTTACAGAACTGGTTTGGTGTCTAAAGGACCCAGAATTCAGGTGGTTGTGGTGCGTGTTGGGAATTTCCAGCATCCCTCACCTCACTGTGACACGAGTGATGCACTCATTTAAATAAAGCCACAATGGAAAGCACGGTTCTTATGGAAACCAGGATCTGCGTGGATGGCATTAAACCTCTCTGATTTACACACATTACTCACGGAAAGACGGACTCTGAAGAGCCCAGAAGAGAAAATGAAGGTGTGATTTCCTCAGCTGCCACTCCCGGGCCCGTCCTCTGTAATTTCAAAAGGCACAAACCCACTTCAAATCCTGCTGCAATCTTCCCGTGCCTTTGTCTGCTGTGACTTGTTACTCTCCGTCCTCCCGCCTTCCCTGCAATCTTCGGGCTGTTTAGGGCTAGGATAATGTAATCCAATTTTCTTTGTTGCCATGAAGGCCTTAATTAGGGCTCCACGGGATGCTGTAATCAGAGCAGGTCGGGTTTCCTGCTCCACATCCCTCAGTGTCCTCTCACAGGCCAGAGGTCACCCGTGGGATGAATTTTATCCGCTTTTTCCTCCGGCAACACAAATTGTCAGCTGGCTGGGAATTTTTCCCTTTCTCCGGTGTCACCCAAGTTTGCCTGCTTTTCATTGTTTGTACTTCATTCTCACGCAGCTTCAAGAAAAACTAGGTGGGTTTTTAGAACTTATCTATTTTGTTTACGTATTTCCCCTCTGGGAGGAGGAAGGTGATCGATGGTGATGTTCACCAACGAGGTCGAAGAGGTGGCAACTTGTGTAGCCAATCTTGTCAACGTGTATATAAAATGGAGTCAGAAAAATAAAGATCAGAACTTTCCTGCTGACCTTCCTGCTGCCTGCTCGTTCTTTGGTGTCCCTAAGGGCGACACTCTCTCTCGAGGTGATTTTCTGCAGGAATTTGGTGATCCCTCCTTCCTGCCAGCACTGATAGCATTGTTCCCATGTGGATTTTCCCCCTTTGGCATTTCGGAGGAAGAGCTTTCCTTTAGCCCAGCCCTGTGTGGTCGGTGAGCACAGAGTGAGCAGGGGCATGGCAAAAGTGTGGCAAAAGTCACTCTCAGCTTTGCTTAATTAACACTGGGCCTGTGTCTAAAGCAGGAAAAAAAAAAAAAAAAAAAAAAAAAAAAAAAAAAAAAAAACAACAACAACACGTTTTTTGGAGGTTATCTTGTGTTTTCCAGGGAAATTTTTATCAGAAATACATTTTTATTGCAAAGCTGGTGTTGGCTGGTGTCTTTGCGTGTGAGTCCAAATCACCTCCCCAGGAGCGGATGGGATGGGATGGGATGGGATGGGATGGGATGGGATGGGATGGGATGGGATGGGATGGGATGGGATGGGATGGGATGGAGCCAGGATTTGGAGGTACCTAAAACCTCCAGCATTTTGGGGATCAGGAGGATTTTTCAGCCTCAGCGTGGGCACTGAGAATCGTGGGATCAGAGAATCATGGAACCAAAGTATCACAAAACTAGAGAATCATGGAATGATTTGGGTTGGAAGGTCCTTAAATCCCATCTCATCCCACCGCCTTCCATGGGCAGGGACACCTTCCACTACCCCAGGTTGCTCCAGCCTGGCCTGGAAATGGATCCTGTGCCAAATGTTTTCCTTCTGGCTGTGGATTCCCAGCATTTTGTGTCCAGCCTGGCTGGAGACAGGAAGCAGGAATGCACTGGGAATGCTGTCCTGGGATGTACTCCTGCTCCACCTGAACATTGCCAGGCTCTCCTGGGATTGGGCTGGGCCGGTTTCTCTGCTGGAAAAGCAAATTAAATCTCCCCTGTTATCGGATCATTCCCGAAGTTTCTTTCCAGCGTGGCTTCCACAGACAAAGAACCTGAGCCTATTCCTCCCCTCCAAGCTCCAGGCTGGCTGAGGGTGGGATTTATCCTCCTGTTAAATGTTCCTGTGGGATTTTCCAACGCTGCCCTTTTAAAATAAAAGCCCAGCATAGATTATAGCTCTTCTCCAACTTTAATCCCTAAATATATTGGGAATTATTTTATTTTCCCAGAAATACCATTTGCCTGGTGCGTCCATGACCCCGGGGAGCGCTTTTAGGAATGTCCTTCACAAAGGGAATCCAGCTGGGTGTGAAATGAGCCCTTTTGTCCCTCAGAAAGGCGGGATGGGGGTCGGGGATCGATACATCCCTGCCTCTGGAATAGCCCGGCCACAGACCTGGCAACAATGGGAAAAGAGGTTCAAAAGATTCCTGCTGGATGCAGCCAACGGCAATTAAAAATAATCACCATTTTAGCAGGAGATGAAATTGCTCCTGTTTTAGTGCTTCAGCTGCAGCCCCGAGCCGGGAATGGTGCCCTTGGATGTCGTTCCTCTCATCCTAAAACCTCACAATAAAATCCCAGCTCCACACAAATCTGGCCAATCTCTGGAATATTTGTGAGCAAGGCTCTCCCATGACTCCAAGTGGAGTCATCCATCCTGGAAATAACCTGGGCAAAGCAGCCCTCAGATCTTTTTGTCATTTCAAATTAATTCATCCACGTTTCTCCAACTCCCAATTCCTTGTTCTGGAGTTGTTTGTTCATTTTCCTGCAGCTTCTGCTGTTTGCCAGCATTTATGGCCCAACGCAGGAGAGGCAAAACTCTGTCTCCAGCAGGGAAAACACCCCGAGTTATTTGCATATATGCAAATCGAGTGACTTTGCGGAAATTTCGGGAATGGGGACAGCTTATGGAGCTGGGAAACTCAGTGTCAGTGGGGAAAAAAAACAGGGGAAAAAAATCTCCTTTGCTCCACATCTTCTTTCCATTTGGAAGCCAATCCATGTAAAATATGCCATAATTGTTTCCTCTGCAAAAGAAAAAAGAAAAAGAGGTTGAATTGTGGTGTTTGTGCCGTTGGTTTCTCCCTGAACGTGGCATTTATTTTCCCATTTTATTGCCTTGCAGATGGAGAAAGTCTCTTTGCACAGAGCATTCATTCAGCTTCGAACCATGGTCTTTGTGCCTTCCCAAGTGGAACTGCATGAAATTCCTTAATCAAATATTCCCAGGAAATTTAAAATCCACTCAATCGCTGTTATTTCTCTGCTTACACAAGAATTTATTTTTCTTTTTTTTCAGAGGCTGACAAGCAGCCTGTAAAGTTCACTGCAGCAATTCCGAATTGCACGGTTCTGATATTTGGGGTTGATCCTGAAATGCCATCGAGGAGTCGTGCTGGGGCTGCTTTAATTCCTCAGGAAAAAAATTTCATTTAACAGTGAAAATGGAGGAGCGAATGAACTGGAAAGGGTTTTTCCCCTCCTGTTTTGTCAGACCAGAAGGAAGATGAGAGCTCCAGCCCTTCCCAGAGCTCCAGCCCTTCCCAGAGCTCCCTCCCTTCCCAGAGCTCCATCCCAGCAATGTCAGGGACATAAATCCCACTCACAGCCTCACGTGGATGTTTCCCCCTGCCTGCTTTATGGTGGATCTAATTTAAACCTTCCCAGATGGAATATTCCCTGTTAATTCTCACTCCTACTTGTGGGAAATGCATCCCTGCTCCTGGTCCTGCTCCCAGGACAGGGCTCACGGCCGCTGTGCCATCCCTGTGCCTCGGGGTGTCTTCAAACCATGAAGGATTTTCCAACTGAATTTTGATTTGGAAGCCGCCAGCTGAAGGCTTTGCATTGAAGAACTGAGCATTTGGGAAAGATTCCCACGCAAGTATCCCAAATTTCCTCGGCTTTGTTTCTCCCACAGACTCTCAGGCTTGTTTATTGGGATCCTCTTTTGCTTTGGTGTCACGACCCTGCCCTTTCCTTCCTCCTTCTGCTCGTCATTAAATCTGCAGATTATGACACGAGCTCATTTCTGCTCCGTGCGTTTTCCCCCTCCCCTCCTCTCCTCAGGGATGTGGGATCCATCCAAGGACAGCACAGCTCTTAAATAACACTTAGGAGAATACTTAAAGGGAGCCATAAATGGAATTGCTGCCGTGGGCTCGGGAATGTGCCGCTCATTCCCGCTCCGATGCCACAGCTCCCCAACATTCCACTCCTGGGCTGGTTTTTACATTCATTTACTGGAATTCCAGGGCTGGAAGGGATGTTCCTACTCCAATTGGTTGCTCACAGCCACAGCTTCCCAATATTCCTTTTCTGGATTGGTTTTTACAATTATTTAATGGAATTCCAGGGTTGGAAGGGATGTTCCCACTCTGATGGGATGCTCACAGCTTCCTAATATTCCACTCCTGGGTTAGTTTTTACATCTATTTCATGGAATTCCAGGGTTGGATCACAGCCACAGCTTCCCAATATTCCACTCCTGGGTTAGTTTTTATATTTATTTCATGGAATTCCAGGGTTGGAAGGGATGTTCCCACTCTGATGGGATGCTCACAGCCACAGTTTCCCAATATTCCACTCCTGGGCTGGTTTTTATATTTATTTCATGGAATTCCAGGGCTGGAAGGGACATTCCTGCTCCGATGGGGTGCTCACAGACGATATTAGTTTCCTGGACTAGTTTTTACATTTATTTCATGGAATTCCAGGGTTGGAAGGGACCTTAAGCTGATCTGATTCCAAGGATTCTTTGGCAGGGACACTTCCACTCTCCCACAGCCCACCCAGCCTTGCCTTGGACAATTCCAGGATGCGGGTGGGACGTGCAAAGTGGAATTTTTCCCTCTAAATCGTGGATTGGGCATGGAAGGAGGCAGCCTCTGAAAGATTAATGCAGCCATTGATCCCAGCAGTGCTGTAACAATCCAGCATCGCTCAGACATCTGAGGGCTGCCAGCATTCCCAGAGATAAAAGCTGGAGCAGGGAACGTGCGTCTGTCTCCGCGACGTCGTTCCTCGTGGGGTTTTATTTTTTTGTTCTCCCCAGGTAAAATAAAGGAAGGGGAGAATAATGAGGGTCAGGTGGCAGGGTTGTTATTTCGGCTGAACCCCCCTGGTAGGCTTCCAAATAATTTCCAGAGTTGCTGGGTAATCAAAGGCAGGAATGAAAACGGGAAGATCAAATAAATAACGTGGAGCTAATGAAACTCCATCCACGTGCTGGCAAATGTCAGGGAAAAAAAAAAAAAAAAACGAGTTGGACATGCAAATTCCTCTTCATCCTGCTCCCCAGGGAAAAGTTCAGACAGACTGAAGGTCATCTTAGACATTGTGATTTAGGTGTAAAGTGGTGCTGGAAGAAAGAATCCCAGTGGGAATCTTTCCCTTGTTTGCAGGATTTGTTCCCTGAGGAAGTCTCAAATCTGAAATGAGAAATAATGGGGCAGAAATTCCCAGTTCTGGGCTGGAAACTAGAAGGTGCCCACATCAACTGGGAGTGAACTGGTGGGGACTGGCAGTGCCCCAAATATATCAATAAATATGATATTATATCAATAAATACGATATTATATCAATAAATATGATATTATATTATATCAATAAATATTATGTTATATCAATAAATACTTTATCAGATCAATAAATGTGAGGGAAGGGAGAAATCCTCCTTTTTCCTGGATATCCCAAACCAGGATCTGCAATATCCTCACATACAGCCCCAGTTAATTGTATTATTTAATGGGGCACTCTCAAAAACACGAGGAGCAATTCAGGCCTGACAGAGGGATGAATTAGGTGATCTAATTCCCTAAAATATGAGGGTTTGGAATCCAGCAGGAAAATTTCCCCCTGGAGCTGCAGAAATGCACCTGTGTTCTTCTATTTTCAATTATTTTTCTTCCTCTTCTTTTTCTTTTTCTTCTTCTTCCTCCTGTTATTATTATTATTATTATTATTATTATTATTATTATTATTATTACATCGAAACATCTTTGATGAACACCTTGAGCAACAAATGTATAAAACTTTTAGTCCTCTTGTTTCTAAGAGCTGAAAAACACTCAGAGAGACATTGATGGAAGATGCGTAAGATGAGACTGAAAGGAATGAATATAACATTTAATAAAATGTCTGCACAAATAAACATGAATTTCTTGTTGGAAATAAAATTCCATGTATGAGAAAGGAATGCAGATTGCATAGGCATCAAAGCTTATTCAAAAAAAGAAATGTTGGTGACCCTTATTTAAGTCTGAGGGATCTGCTGGGATTTGTGAGATCAGTTCTCCTCCTTCTAACTCCTGCAAGATAATTGGAAGGAATTCCTTCAGCTGGAATTGGGAGATGAGAGAAGCTCTTTTCTGTTTATTCTATTTTAAAACCACATTTTCCCTCCCTGAAGTAGCTCCAGTCTCTTCCTTATGAAAGAATCATCAAATCATGGAATCATCGAGGCTGGAAAAGGCCTCCAAGGCTGAGTCCAATGATTCCCCAGCTCTGCCGAGGCCACCACTGACCCAGGTCCCCAGGTGCCACATCCACAGTTAAAACTGGCTTTTAAACCCCTCCAGGGATGGGGATTCCACCCCGGGCCAGGGCTGGATCATCCTTCCCATGAAGGAATTTTCCTGATATCCAAATTGAGCCTCCCCTGGCACAGCTTGAGGCCATTTCCTCCCATCCTGTCCCTTCCCTGGGATCAGAGCCCAGTCCCCACCCTCATTTCCCTGACCTGAAGGTCTGTTAATGGTTGGACTCCATGATTCCAGAGGCCTTTTCCAACATTAATGATTCCATGATCCTGTTCTTCATCACTTCCCTGTGCTTCCCATCCTTTTAACACCATTCCTGCTGCCTGGGGACGGCTCTCCACGGATTTAGTTCCACTGGGGATGAACAACCAGCCAGGTCTGGGGGTTGGAAAAGCCAAACCCATCCCTTTTATCTCATGGAAAAGGTCAGAGCTCCAGGGATCGTGTCCCCTTTATCTCATGGAGAAGGTCTGGAGTTCCAGGGATATCCCAGGAGGGAATTGTGTCCCCTTTATCTGATGGAGAAGGTCTGGAGCTCCAGGGATATCCCAGGAAGGAATTGTGTCCCCTTTGTCTGATGGAGAAGGGTTGGAGCTCCAGGGATATTACAGGAGGGAATTGTGTCCCCTTTAGCTCATGGAGAAGGGTTGGAGCTCCAGGGATATTCCAGGAGGGAATTGTGTCCCCTTTAACTCATGGAGAAGGTCTGGAGCTCCAGGGATATCCCAGGAGTGAATTGAGTCCCCTTTAGCTGATGGGGAAGGAGGGAAGGAATCCTATTTCAATCCAGATTCCTTACCCACGTTAAGCCACCTCTTGGCTGCTCTCCAAAATGTAAACAGACTTCAGGGCTGGGACTTGGGGAGTCATTTCAGATGTTGGGAATTTGGGACTCCTGAAGCCCCGGGCCTAAAAGGAACATTGTTTTCCCTCTCAGTCCTTTTGCTGAACTCCAGCCTCAGCCTCCCTGGATTTTCCCACCAGTATCCCTTTATCTGATGGGGCTGAGAAGGAAAACCTGTTGCAAGCATTAAATATTTTCTGATGGCTCGTCTGCTTCATTGTGGCTCTGTAGGATCAGATTTCTGGGATTCAGAGCGATTCCAAGTGTTTCTAATATTACAGCTCTGACTCTGAGGACACTGCCATCTGTGGAGGTGAATGCCTGGGGACACTCCAGGAGAGTTTTCTAGGAAAAATTTTTCCTTCCCAGGCTGCCAGCAGGTGATTTCTCCTGGTGGAGGAATATTTATGGAGCGGGGATTGCAGTGCTGAGCTGAAATCTTTGGGAAAAGATTCTTTTTCTTTGGGAAAAAATCAGCAGCGAGGTCTCTGCAGGAGGGGCTGGGGGGGAGTTTGGTGTCCCTGCCTGGTCACGTGCTTTTCCTGCTGAATTCTGGGGTTTGCCATCCATATTTGAGGCTGGGTGCTCAGGTTGGGATCCCTCTGGGATCTCTGACCGTTCCCACGGAGTTTGGAGCAAGGACCATGCTGGGCACGAGGAGCTCTGGGCCTTGGGGAAACCCTTCAAACACGGCTGGGAGCAGACAAAACTCCTCCAGCACGGAGCCAAATTCCCCTTTTGGATCTTCTGGAGGAATCTGCTTCCAGCATTGGAAATCCAGGTGTGATGACCCCAGGATCTCCAGCAGGGAACAGGACGGGGACGGTGTGAAGAAAATGTTCTCCAGGCATGGCTGGTCCTCCTGCTCTGTGCCTTGGGAATTCTGTGAGGATAGAGGGTGAGAGATGGAGGATGAAGGGTGGAGGAGGAAGAATGGAAGGTGAAGGATGGAAACTGGAAGATGGAAGATGGAAGATGGAAGATGGAAGATGGAAGATGGAAGATGATGGAAGATGGAAGATGGAAGATGGAAGATGGAAGATGGAAGATGGAAGATGGAAGATGGAAGATGGAAGATGAAGGGTGGAGAGTGAAGAATGGAAGGTGGAGAATGGAAGATGAAGGGTGGAGGATGAAGACTGGAAGGTGAAGGGTGGAAACTGGAAGATGGAAGATGGAAGATGGAAGATGGAAGATGATGGAAGATGGAAGATGGAAGATGGAAGATGGAAGATGGAAGATGGAAGATGGAAGATGGAAGATGGAAGATGGAAGATGGAAGATGGAAGATGGAGGATGGAAGATGGAAGATGAAGGGTGGAGGATGAAGACTGGAAGGTGGAGGATGGAAACTGGAAGATGGAAGATGGAAGATGAAGGGTGGAGGATGAAGACTGGAAGGTGGAGGATGGAAGGAGGAAGATAGAAAATGAAGGGTGGAGGGTGGAAGATGAAGAGCAGAGGATGAAGAATGGAAGGTGGAAGATGGAGAATGAAGGGTGGAGGATGAAGGGTGGAAGGTGAAGGGTGGAGGATGAAGGGTGGAGCGTGGAGGATAGAGATGGAAGATGAGGATGGAGGATGGAGTGTGGATGACAAAGCCTGGAGGATGAAGAATGGAGGACGAAGGACGGAGGATGGAGATTGGGAAATGGGGATTGGAAGACGGAGGATGGGAGATGGAAGATGAAGGATCGAGGATGGAGGTTGAACAGTGGGCAGTGGAAGATAAAGGATTGGAGGCTGGAGAAGGGAGGATTGAGGACAAGAGGTGGAGAGTGGGAGATGGAGGGTGGAGGATGAAGGATGGGAAGTGGAGGGTGGAAAATGGAGAGTGAGGGATGAAGGATGGGAAGTGGAAAACGGAGGGTGGAGGATGAAGGATGGGAAGTGGAGGGTGGAAAATGGAGAGTGAGGGATGAAGAGTGGGAAGTGGAAAACGGAGGGTGGAGGATGAAGGATGGGAAGCGGAGGGTGCAGAATGAGGGACAGAGGATATAGGGTGAAGGATGGAGAACAAAGGATCCGGGTTGGTGACTGGAGGGTTGAGGATGAAGGGTGGAGAGGCGAGGATGGAGGGAGGAGGATGGAAGATGGAGAAGTGCCGGCCGGGATTTCGGGCTGGATTTTTCCTGCAGTTTTCCAGAGCCATCCTAAGGTGGCAGAGTTGCCGTCTGCTGCAGGCTGGGCCTTGGGGAGAGCTGCTCCGCCATCCAAGGGGAGGAAAGGTATTCCAGGGAAACGATCATTTGTCTTGCAAAGCAGCCCGAGCTGTACGGTGGAGAGAGAAAGATCTGAGAGCAAATTAGCGAGTACTAATTACAAATGTGCCAGCGCTGGAATATTCAGGTCATTACAAATTTGTAACTCGCTTTGAATCGCTCCGCGGCAGCAGATGAGCAGATGGCGAGAGATCCTGGCAGCCGGTGTCCCACCCTGCCAGGGAAAACGGGGGCTGGAATTGTGCCCTGCCCTGGGCCAGGTGCCACCCCAGGGTGTTCCCAGCTCCTGTGGGACACGGATGTGTCACCTCAGCCATGACAATTCCGGCCAAACCTCCCCAAAATCCACTAAAACTGGAGGGAATGATTTGATTCCCCACCGCATCCATGTGATCCAGGGGCTGGAAGTGGACCACAAGGGATTGTTTGGCTGGGAAATGCAGCTGAGCTGTGTGTGGGGTCACTGGTACCTGTCAGGGCACTCCCCATCCCTTCCCAATCCTGCCAGAGCATGAGGGATTCCTGAATCCGGGAACGTTTTGTGTCCTCAAGGAAAAATGAGGTGGGATCACTTTAGCTGTGCTGTTGTTGTCACTGGAATTTTATTTCGAATAATTGTAAATTCCGTCCAAAGTAGCTGGAGCCACTTCTGTTAGTTTCCTGCATTTCTGTGCCAGTAACGTGTAGGATAAAAATTATTCCAGTGGGAAATTATCCTTGGCATTTCCATGGGGCTTTTGATGGATGGACATGGGAGGTGACCTGGTTTTGGAGGAGGGCAGGGTCACACCAGGACATGGAGAAGATCTTCAGCTGCTCCTCCTGGTTTATGCAGCCCATAAAAGGGAACATTGTCTGGCTCACCCTTTGGAGCAGGAAGTTGAGCAGGTCCAAAGCTGCTCATGAGGAAAATGTTACCCCATAAGGAACAAAAGTCAGGGATAACTCTGTTTGAGCAATGATTCCTCCTCTCCACTCTCTGTGAAGCAACACGGATGTGTCCATTGCTGCTGCAGCAACCCCAGTTCCTCCTTTCTGGAAAACTTGGTCCTAATCCTTGAATCCAACCTGGAGAAATCCCAAGGAGGCAGGTACGGATTCCCAAATGAAATGGGAAGTCCCTCTGGAAAGCTCTGCTCCTTGGAAGGTGCCACCAACATCTCCTGGGGCTGTGGGAATGATGCCAGGACAATGAGGCCTTGGATTTTAAGAAGTGGGGAGAGCTGCAGGAGGTAGAGGGCAGGAATTCCATCTGCTCCATGGGTGGATCCAACTCAGCTCAGAGCTCAGGGAGGAGGAAAAGCCAGCGTGGCTTTGTGGGCTGTGGCACAAGGGAAATTTCTCGGCGTGTAACAAAGGCAAGAAAAAAAAAAAAAAGAATTAAATGATCTGGGGCCGTGTCTCATCTGCTGTGACGACTTGCAGAGCTCAATAAGCCGTGAAATTCCTCATTTCTCAGCAGGGATGCAGCAGGCATCCTGAAAAACACCCAGGGCTCCTGCTCTGAGCACGGAGAAACCAAAGGATGGACAGGAAAATGTGTTTTTGGGCCTCAGATGGCTGCTGAGCTACAACCTTGGCTGTTTCAGGGCTCTCCTGCATCACAAATACCTGGTCCCACGAGCAGGAGGGAAGGGTGGGCCGAGATCCCTGTCCTGCTCCACTGATAATGAAAATTCCCAGGAAAAAAAATGATGAAGAAAACATCACTGGACAATTGTTTATGGATTTATTCATGGTTTTTTCCCGTGGTGGGTGCCTGCTGCAGCAGGGAGAATCTGTGGGATATCCACATCTCCAGGGTTTTTAAGTTCAGCTGTGCTCATGCAGAGATGAACCACCCAAAACCAGCCAAATATCCCAAATTCCAGCTTGCCCTGCACCTGATCTTCCATGGCCCTTGGCTGCTCCAGGGCTCTCCTGCATCATAAATAATGAAAATTCCCAGAAAAAAATGATGAAGAAAAGTCACTGGACAATTGTTTATGGATTTATTCGTGGTTTCTTTCCCGTGGTGGGTGCCTGCTGCAGCAGGGAGAATCTGTGGGATATCCACATCTCCAGGGTCTTTAAGTTCAGCTCTGCTCATGCAGAGAGCCAGAACCATCCCAAATTCCAGCTTTGCCCTGCACCTGATCTCCCCCAGCCTTGGATACCCTCTCCTACACATTCCATCAGCCATGGAGAACTCATCCAAATCCCTCCGGTGGAAGCAGCTGAGGTACAAACACCCCAAAAAAGCTGGAGCAGGAGGGATGGGGCAGGATCCCGGCGCTGATCCCTCCTCATTATGCCCTTCCAGTGGCTTTGGAGCAATCAGGCGTCCCGTTCTCAAGGACATTGACGGATTAGCCTCATCAGTCCCCTGCTGTGGCCGCCAGCTTCGCCCATATTAATCAGAAAAAAAAAAAACCAAACCAGCTCCCTGATTGCCATTTAAATTGCACAAAAGATATATTTGTCTTGGGGAGGTCCGTGACGTTTCGACGTGCCTCGGAGGAGCTTTCCGCTTCCAAATGGGATGGGAAAAGCGGGAAGGAAACGTTTGGCTCCGTCCCGTTGGTCTCCCGCTGGAGTTTGGAAAACGAGCAGCTCCTTGAGGCTGTCGAGGGGAGGTTTTGCTGGGTAATATCAAACATAAACACTGGCTGCTGTAATTTGGCTTCTGATTCAGGCTCCCCACGGCCTCCTGCCTCAGCCGGGGATGCTGTGGCTCATTTTTCCCTCTGGGAAGGCAAAGGGAAGCAGCTTTACCCTGGGGCTGAGGGGATTGGGGTGTGGGGTGGCAGCACCTTTGGGTTTCCTCCCTCTGCCCTCAAGGGCCGGCAGTAGTCATGGAATATTTGGGATATTCATTCCTTGGAGAGTCCTCGGTCCCCTCCCGCTGCTGTTGGACATCAGAGAGTGACAACGAGACACTGACCCAAATCTGGAGGTGACATTTGTCTGCTGTGCATCACGTGTGCCAGGAATTCAGATTTTTTGAGCAATCTTAAGAATGACTCCAAGGTGAGGCGATAAATATGGAATTAAAGGTGGAGAACTCAATCATGGAATGGTTTGGGTTGGAGAGGAGCTCACAGCTCATCCATTCCACCCATTCCATGGGCAGGGACACCTCCCACCATCCCAGGCTGCTCCAGAATGGCTTTGGGCACTGCCAGGGATCCAGGGGCAGCCACAGCTGCTCTGGGAATCCCAGCCCAGGCAGGAATTCCCAATCCCCAATCCCCCAGGCAGCCCTGCCCTCTGGCAGTGGGATCCATTCCCTGTGTCCTGTCCCTCCAGCCCTTGTCCCCAGTCCCTCTGCAGCTCTCCTGGAGCCCCTTCAGGCCCTGCCAGGGGCTCTGAGCCTGATGTGACAGATCCAGGATTATTCCTGGAGCATCCCTTGAGGAAAGGCAGCACAGAGGAGGAGAAGACCTCCACAGAGTTCCAGGATGGGCGAACCCATCCCAAAACCACCTGTGAGCTTCACAACCCTCCTTTTGGAGCTGCCAAACATCTCCCTGCAGGATCCCTGCATCCCCACGCATCAGGGTGCCGGGCTGGGGGGAATTTTGCTTTTTCTCACCGCCTCCGAGGCTATTTAAAGCCTGCAAAGCTAAAAAAAACCCCTGTTACTCCTCAGCACATGGTGTGTGTGTATCACCTCCTGCCAGGAGCGGCCGTGTGCTCCCCACAGGCGATGCTGGGCGAGGAATTCCACCCCAGATCCAGGGATGTGTCCTTAGAAACGACTGGTTTAGGGAATGACGGCACCTCCAGGAGCACAAAGAGGTAATTACTGCGCCAGGTAATGTCTCAGGAGGTGCTCAGCTCTGCAGCACAGCCTTTCCCAGCTCTTTATCCAGATATTTATCCAGATATTTATTCCATTTATCTGTCCTGCCCCCTGAGCTGCTTTGCCTTGGGAGAAGCTGCCCCGTGCCAGTTTTCCCCTGAGTAAATGGAAATCATTTTGGAGGTGTCTCTAAGAGGCTGATGGGGTTTAATAACCTCCTGTGATCCCCCTCATTCCCAACTTTTCCTCCCGCTTCTCCCACGAGGTTGGGAATCCTTCCAGCTTTGCTCCTTCAGGAATTTATTTTCCCTCCTTTCTCACTGATGTTTGCTTTCTTTATTCGGTGCTGATGGGCTCCTGTCTGGTTGAGGCACTGACCCTGCAGCCTCCCGTCCTCCCCAGGAGATTACAACCTGATTTCTTTCAAAGATCTCCCTCGGAACGTTCAAATTATACATCAGACCCAGACAGAACACGAGGACATTTATTTTCAGAGGGAAAACAGCTCTCAGCAGACCTGAGAGAGGAGAGGAAAGATCTGTTTCCATGGAATTTTCTTTCTTTTGAATAAAATCTGACAGGAAGCTGCAATTGATTTTCGTTTGCTTGGATAAATAATCATAAATCTGAAAATGGGGTTTGGGTTGACAGGGGCCTTTAAAGACATTCTAATTCCAATCCCTGCATGAGCAGGGACACCGTCCTTTATCCCAGCTCGCTCCAGGTTCTGCCCTTGGACATTTCCAGGGATGGGGAAGCCACAATTCCTCTGGGAATTCCATTCCAGGGCCTCCCCACCCTCACTGCAAAATCTCCTTCCTTAAATCCAATCCAAAACAACCCAAATCCTTCATTTTAGGAACATTCCCCTTGTCCTGTCACAGCAGCCCTGCCACAAAGTTTGGCCCCATTTTTCTTACAGTTCCCTTCCATGATTGTCTCCTTTTCCTTCTGGGAATTTTTTCTGTGGGCATTCAGGGAGTTTTGTGGCAGTTTAAGGGGATTTTTCACATCTGTGCAGGAAGATGTACAGACACATCCAGGGTTGGGATGTCCACCTTCCCCCATGGGGGATTTCTGCACCTTTGGCTCTGGCCAAGAATCCCCAGCCCCAGATTCCATCCCAAATCCATCCCAAATTTCTGCTGCCAGAAACAACCAGCCCGTGACAACATCTCTGCTTTCCCCAGAAACTCTGTTGAAAACTTCTCTGTTTGCTTTGGGAAATGCTCTCCCTGTGGCTGCCAGATAAAGAGCAGAGATAAGAAATGGATTGAGCCCAGCAGAGCATTTTTTCCAGCAGAAAGTTAAAATATTATGGATTTTTTTTTTCCCGCCAGGTTTTCTGGGCATGATCCAGGTGATAGCACAGCGTTAAAATGTTTCTAAAATGATGGGAATGATGAACAACAGATTCAGGGGAGGTGGAAAGAAAAGTTGGGCCTGGATAGGTCTGGGAAAGGGAACCAAAATTACATAGGCCTGGAAACAAGGGTTGGGTTTTGTCTTCACTAGACCATGTGAAACTGCACCTGCATAATCATCATCTGATAAATTATATGATTGTTCATTGTAATGATTGTTTTTGGTGATGGGATATGATTATTATCTTAAACAAGAATCATGAGAAACGATATTTGGGGGGCCTGATGGAAACTACAACAATCCATGCTCGGATAAGATCAATATATTCGATAGAACAATAGGGGTTTAATAATTAATACGTAGTTATATAATGGAAGGGTATAAAAACCATTTTGATCCATTTGAGATCCATGTTGGAGTCAGATTTGGGTTTGTGTCCTGTACCCCTGATTCCCAGAGCTCTTCAATAAAAGTACTTGCATATCATCATTCTGGGATTATGTTTTTTATATATCATATTAAATTATACTATATATTTTTATATAATTTTATATTCTATTATCAACAGGGATCCAAGCCCTGCTGTGTTCCTGGTGCCTCCTGGGTGATGGATGTTCCCGAGGAGGGGATGCTGGAGCTCCCAGGGCAGCTGGAATTGCTGGGGGATGCCAGAGTGAATCCAGGGAATGTGTGAAGCTGTGCTGGGCGGAGAGGCTGCGATCCCAGCACAGTCGGGAATTCCTGGAGCTGCACATCCCACAGCAGCCAAACCCCGCCCGTGGTGGGGGAATGAAAGGAGCCACAGAAAATCCGGTGAAAAGTGGGATCCCAAAAGATTGAGCGGCTCAGGAAGAAAATTCCTGGGGAAATTTCCCCAGCGTGACCTCCAGCGTGGATTTAGAACTGTGGAATATTTTGGGTTGGAAGGGATCCAAAAGGTCCTCTCATCCCTCCCAAACCTGTGGGACAGCCTCCTACCAATCCCAGTTTTAAAAATCATTTTATATTTGCTGCAGATGATTCCCTGGATGGGAAACAAATGGGGCTGTTTGCTTCTTCTTCTTCTTTTTTTTTTTTTTTTTTTTTGAGGATTAAAATATTCCCCAGTGCCCACACCTTTTAATAACCTGACTGAAATGAAAGCGGGGATTCTAAAAATGTTGGAATTGAGTGCCTAATGGGTTTGTATGAACACAGTTATTATTGTCCTTGGAAAATAACACTGAGGATGTGAAAAGCTTGGGATCATCACAGAGCATCACCCTGCCCACGCAGATTCAAATCTCTTTTTTTTTTTTTTTTTTTTTTTTTTTTTTTAACCAGGAAAACGTTCTGCCTTCTATTGACTGGATTTTTTTTTCCCCAAGCTGAAGAATTTGCCTTTGGATTTTAAAGGAGAAAATGGGCTGGAAAATACTGTCAGGGCTGTTGGGGGGTGTGTGTGTGATTCCTGAGAGGAATTCAGGATTTCAGCTTTGTGGGAGTTATTTCAGTCCATGTTCTGTCACATTTATATTTATATTATTTATATTATTTATGTTATTTATATTATTTATATTATTTATATTATTTACATTATTTAAATTATTTATATTATTTATATTTTTCTGTCCAGAGAAGCTGTAGCTGTCCCATCCCTGGAAATATCCAAGGCCATGGGTTTTGGAGCAACCTGGGATAGTGGAAATCCATGGGAATCCCATGGCAGGGATTGTAGTTAAAAGCACTTTAAGTTCATTTCCAGGCCAAACCATTCCATGATTCTTTGATTCCATGACTATTCCATTGAGACACGCTGGAATTAGTCATAAACACAGCTCCAGAACAATTAAATCCAAGGTCAAGTCTACATTGGAAGACACCAGAACAGCAAGGAAATGGTTTCCAGGAGCCGTAAAAAAAATTAAATCTGATCAAACCCACTTGCTGTCGATCTCTGCTCCATTTGTTTCTCAGCCCCTCCTCTAATTTAATTAGAGCTTTTAACAGCAACGCAAAACCGAGGATGATCTTCCAAGAGCTATTTTGGCTTGTTGGGTGCCATTTCCAGCTGTTTATTTTTCCCTGGAGAGGCTCTGAAGAGGAATTCACCTCTCTGGATAAACGAGGGAAGGACCAGAAAGTCATTCCCATTCCCTCCTGAGCTGGAATTTGCGGGTTTTTTTTGGGAACACACAACCCTGCAAGATCCCCTGTGATGCTCCTGGTGCTGTCGGGACTTGGATAAAATAATTTTTTTCCAGCAGCATCTCCTCATTAGGAACCCGGAGCAGCTCCAGCATCTCCCCTGCCCCTCGCAAACTGTTATGCAAATAACTCTTGCTGACAGCGCAAATACATTCATTTGGGTGTCGCACTAATTGATTCTCGCTCATTAGGAGTGCTTTCGCCCTAATTTGATAAGGAAGTGTGAAACTCTTTCTCCCGGCAGCAGGTTCGGTGTTTGTGGAGGTATTAAGGAGGTGTTAATTAGCCCCGGCTCTGCTGTCACGTTGATGGTTTGGGGAGCAGTCCCGGCGCCTGTTGCTCATTGGGCTTTGGCTAATTAAGTTAATTACGTGGCATGTGGCACATAGGGATGTGCGGCACAGGCAGCGGCGGGGCTGCCGTCCCTGGTTTAGGTGGGTTTGGGAAGCTGGAAGCACAAAATTTGGTGGGATCCATCCCTGAGCGCCCTTGGAGCAAGATCTCCTTCCTTGGATTGTCCCACTGGAATCTCCATCCAATTTTCGATTCCTCAGGTGAAGGAGAGACTTTCCTCCGTGTTTATTTCCTCTGTTTTTATCTCCTGAATCAGAAGCAGTGCCGTGGCTGCTGTCCTTATTTTAGGTGGATTTTAGGAATTTTTGGATTTTAGGTGGAAGCTGGAACTTGGTGGGTTCCATCTCTGAGTGCCCCTGGAGCGAGTTCCTTGGATTCCACTGGAATCTCCATTCCCTGAAACTCACCCAACATTCGATTCCTCAAGTGATGAAGAAACTTTCCTCTGTGTTTATTTCCCCTGTTTTATCTCCTGAATCAGAAGCAGTGCCGTGGCTGCTGTCCTTATTTCAGGTGGATTTTGGGAATTTTAGGATTTTAGGGCGGAAACAGGAAGTTGGTGGGATACATCTCTGAGGGCCCTTGGAGTGAGATCTCCTTCCTTGGATTCTCCCACTGGAATCTCCCTTCTCTGGAATTCATCCAACATTTGATTCCTCAAGAGAAGGAGAGACTTTCCTCTGTATTGATCTCCTGAATGAGAAGCAGTGGCCTGGCTGCTGTCCGTTTTAGGTGGATTTTAGGAATTTTTGGATTTCAGGTGAAAGCTGGGAGTTGATGGGATCCATCCTTGAGTGCCCTTGGATTGTCCCACTAGAATGTCCATTCCCTGAAACTCATCCAACACTCAATTCCTCAAGCAAAGGAGAGACTTTCATCCGTATTTATTTGCATTATTTTATTGTTGAGGGTCCAAGATCCTGGGGAAAACCAGGATTGGATTTGACGGATCGGTTGTTTGCACGCAGAGAGAACAGCCCCTGTGCTTTGGGAAACCAAGAGATGCCCCAAAATCCTCCTTTTTTAACCTCTGGAATGGCAAAACAGCTGCTCGATGTCTCTGGGGTGGGTTGTCCCAAGGTGTTCCTAAGGATTTCCTGGATCCAGAGCCGTGTGGAGGCTGGAATGTCTGTTTTACTGTAAATCTGGACGTTTCAAAAGCTGTTTTCATTGCACTTGAACTCGAGCCAAATATTTTCAGCCTGACACGAGCAAGGACGCTTTTTAAAACAAGAGTTTCAAAGCATTGTTTTCCTTCCAAAAGAGAGAACTTCCCGATGAAAATTATTTCTTTTGTTTTTATTTTATTTTATTTTTATCCTTAGCAAATGTCATGGACGTCCTTTTTTTTCTTCTTCTTTTTTTTTTTTTAATAATGGAGAAACTATTTCCATATGTGAGGGGGGAAAAATATGGAAGAATGAAAAATTTGGCATCATTGGGCATTTGTGGCAGAGGTTTCTTTCCAATATAAACTATGGAAAAAGCCATGGATGTGGTTTGGTGGCACTTGGATGGTGCAGGAAGACACACAGGGACATCTTGGGCTCGCCTGAATCCGAATGAATTCCAATTTTCAAGGAATGACCCTAAAAAACATTCCTACTGTGGCTGAGAACAAAGATTGCTCCCAGATGGAGACAGGAGCAGTGGTGGGACATGGCTTAATCAAGGGAAAATAATGGGAAAAAATGCAGAATCTCCATGAAGTTGGGGAAAAGTTGATTGAGCCTTTGGCCAGACATCAGGCTGCGGACAAAACACAGATTTTTTATGCCATATCTTTCTAAACCCCTACATTTCTCCTCTAGATATTCCCATATCCTTTTGTTCCTTTGTCAGCTGGGAGGTTTTTTTGGTGATGGTTTGTTTTATTTTGTTTGGTTTGGTGGTTTTTTTTGTTTGTTTTGGTTTTTGGTTTTTTGTTTGTTTGTTTGGGTTTTTGTGGGTTTTTTGTTTGTTTGTTTTTTGGTTTGTTTTTTGGGTTTTTTTTTTGTTTTGTTTTGATGATTTTTTTTTTTTTTTTTTTTAATTCTGCTGATCTTTGTATTTAGGTACAAAAATACCAAAACCATGAGGGGTCCATCCTTCCTAGCAAAATCCCTTATCCCAGCCTCTGGAGTGATCCATGCTGGGGCCATAAATCCACGTTGCAGCCTCGTGTTGGAGCTAACCAGGTGTGACAGCTCCTGCAGTGACCTCAGGCTCCTCTTTGGAATCGTTTGTTTGGGATTTTTCCCTCCACACAGTTTTTGTTCCAGGAGATTTGAAGGGTCTGGAGGCGCAGATGGGTTGAGATTCTGATCTCGGGAGGGTCTGGATTGAGTTTTTTCTTCTGATCACTCCCAGGTGAGGGCTCTGACTCATGGAAATCCCAAATTTCATTGATGGTGTGCCAGGAGGGTGAGTCGGGTGTGGGTCACGGCCTCACACGGTGTAAGGGCATGGAATCATCATGGAATCATCATGGAATCTTCATGGAATCTTCATGGAATCTTCATGGAATCTTCATGGAATCTTCATGGAATCATCATGGAACTGCAATGGAATCATCATGGAACCATCATGGAACGTTCATGGAATCATCATCGAACCTTTGTGGAACCTTCACAGAATCTTCATGGAGTCGTCATGGAATCATCCTCGAATCTTCATGGAGCCATCATGGAGCCATCATGGAGTCTTCATGGAGTCTTCATGGAATCTTCATGGAACCACCATGGAACCACCATGGAACTGTCATGGAAACAGGGAATGGTTTGGGTGGAAGGGACACGAAAGATCACACCTTCCACCACCCCAGGGTGCTCCAAGGATCCCAGGGTGCTTCAAGCCCTGTCCAGCCTGGCCTTGGACAATTCCAGGGATCCAAGAGCAGCCACAGCTTCTCTGGAACAGCTGAGCTTTGCTTGTCTGGGTCTCAGCCTCCATTTTCCAGCTTAAAAATCTGCTTTCCGCGAGCCAGCAAAGACAACAAACGCTCAACACCAGCAACGCCTCCTTCAGTCCTCTTTTGTACCAGACTCCACAAATCAGAGGTTTTAAATCGAATTTCCTGTAAATTACCTCGTTTTATCTGAAATTATTTGAATGAATCATGGAACTGTTTGGGTTTGAAAGGATTTTTAAAGGTCAACCCCCTGCCACGGTGGGAACACCTTCCACTCTCCCAGGTTTCTCCAAGCCCCATCCAACCTGACCAGGAATATTCCTAGGGATTCATTCCAGGGCTCCAAATCCATTTAAAAATCCATTTTTAGCCTTAATGAAACCCCGATCTTCAGCAGGAGCACACGGAGCAGGAGGAGCCTCCCCAGAACACGACCCTGCAGCCTGAGCTCACAAACTCTGACTCATCCCTGCTGCACAACAGCCACAAAGGGATAAATTCAGGGTTGTTTTTTTTCGTGTTGTAAAGCACCGGAGCACAGTTTAAAATCTCTGTCAGTCAATATTTTGGGAAGTCTTTTCCAAGTGTGTGTGCAGAACAAAGGACGTGGCTCACAATCCAAGTGTTGATTTCAGGGTCGAATTTTTCTTCCTGTTGCTGGGGCTGTGACAGGAGAGTTTGGCACTGGAAACCTCCAGCATATTTTTGGGGAAAATCCACCCTTTTTGGTGTTTTACCTCCCCAGTCATGACAGGAATGATCCAAGCCAAAGGTGCCTGATCTGAGCTCACCCAAAAAAAATGAGAATAATCCCTTAACAGGAGAAAAGCCTTCATTAGAGAGAGAGAGGGAATTGTAAATTTATCTTCCCTCCATGGAGTGAAATTCCTGAATTTATTGGGATTTTCTCTAACTGAGAGCTTAAACTCCATCTTTATTCCAGACTGGATATTCCTCCTATTCCTGCAGTGCTGATCCAAAAGCTTGGAAAGCCCCCAGCCATCCTTGCCCCACTTTCCTCTCGGAATATTTGTTCCAGAGAATATCCATCAACACATTGGTCTCTCTCAATCTTATTCCAAGTGGCAGCAGGTCCAGCCACATCTCAGAAATTCATTCTCACCTTCCCCTCGCTTGATTTTTTTTTTATTAATTCCCATTTCTGCATCAGATTAAATCTAAAAATAAAAGCTGTGTAAATACCTCTCTGTACCCACACGTGGGTTTTTTTTTTTTTTTTTTTTTTTGTGTTTGAACTGAAACAAAGTGAAGCCTGAGTTAAATGTGGTTCCCGAGATAATTCCATCTGGGACAAGAGGCTGCTGTGCCCTTTCCCCCTGAAGGTGGATTTAGCTGCTTGTGAGGGTGAAATCCTCTTTTCTCCACAGCCTGAGGAGGGGTTGCACTCGTGGAATTTGGAGCACTGAGCTCTGCTCCAGGGAGGAGATGCCCTAAATCCCAGAGAATTCAGTCTTGTGACATAAATACACCCCAAAAAACCTCCTCGCTGGCTCAAGAAATTAATTAAATCTCAAAATGTCTCAACTGTTCAGGGGGTGAACATGGGAGGAACAGATTTGTCCTGGGGTTTGTGGCTGATGCCAAAGGTGTTAAAAAGCTCTCTGTGCTCTGCCATGGGGTCATTCCAGGGGTGGAATGGGAATGATCCTGGGAATTAGGGATGGAGCAGGGGAAAATTCAGCTCCTTCCCCTTTGGAATGGAGATGGGAAGAGCCAAGGCTGAGCCTCCCTTTTCCTGAATTTTCTGCAGACATCAACAGTTCTTAAACAACTCGGGGTGGGATCCTCTCCTCTCCCAAGGCTGGGATACTCCCTCCTTTTTTATTTGCTGTCTTAAAATTGATTACTTCGTGTTTTTAACGACTTCTTTAATCAGAACTCAGGCATCTGTTTAAACCCCTTCCCAAGCAGTTCACTTGAGTGGCTTTTCCAGCTAAAAATCCCACTAACCCGAGCTTGATGGCAATAAATCGGGACAGGATAATTCCCTGGATTCAATCTCTTCCTGCTGCTCCCCTGAGTCGTTCCAGTCGAGAAGAACAACCCTCATCCACAGTCACCAACCCATCAAATTATCCCATGGAACAGAGAAGCTCATTTGAGGTCTTGTTTCATCTGAGATGTCACTTCCTAAAGATTGGATATTAGGAAAAAAAATTCTTCATGGAAAGGGTTGTCCAATGGTGGAGTCCCGATTCCTGGAGGAATTTAAAATCCATGTGGATGTGATGCTTGGACTCAATTATTTGGAGGGTTTTTTTTCCCACCTTTATTGGTTTTATAATTCCATTACTCTATTTCTGGACCAAAAGCAGCCTGAGATCACAATATCCCTTCCAGACAGTGAAATCAGGGATAAAAGGATATAAATAACTAACTCCTTTCCTTTCCTTTCCTTTTCCTTTCCTTTTCCTTTCCTTTTCCTTTCCTTTCCTTTTCCTTTCCTTTTCCTTTCCTTTCCTTTCCTTTTCCTTTCCTTTCCTTTCCTTTCCTTTCCTTTCCTTTCCCTTTCCTTTCCTTTCCTTTTCCTTTCCTTTCCTTTCCTTTCCTTTCCTTTTCCTTTCCTTTCCTTCCTTTTCCTTTCCTTTCCTTTCCTTTCCTTTCCTTTCCTTCCTTTCCTTTCCTTTCCTCCATCATGGAGATGAAAACAAAGGTGGAAAAGGGAAACATTCCCAGTGAAGAAGGGAAGAAGGACAAATTTTCCTGGATTGATGGGAATTCTGGCTCCACTTTTTGGGTGGAGCAACCCTAAAACGTCCTGCCTGTGGGGTGATGCCTTAAACCCTGCTGTGCCCTCGAGACATCGGGAATTCACAGCCTCCCACAAAGGAATTGTACATCCCTAATTCGGTGACATAAATCCTGGGAAATGGAGTCTCATTCCACAGCCAAAAAAAAAAAAAAAAAAAAAAAAAAAAAAAAAAAAAAAAAAAAAAAAAAAAAGAAAGAACTCAGGAAAGGCAAGCATTAAAAAAATTATCATCAAACCCCCTGAAGGCTGCCCCCTGTCCATCCCCATCTCCACATTTCCCTTTGGAAGGGGCCGGGGCTGATAAACCCACGGATTAAAACGTGATAAAATCTGCGGATGACCTATCACAGATGACAAGGTTAATGCTCTCCCCATCCATCCCCATCCCCAGCTGCAGCCAGCAGGGATTTGTGCATCCATCACCAGGGAGGCAAAGGCTGTTCCCCCAGCTCTGTGGGGCCACCTGGGTCTCATCTCGAGCAGGGGGCTCTGGCTCATTCCTGCCCCCCATCCCTGCATCCTTTCCCTAAATAATGGATGTGTGGAGGTTTTAAAGCGCTGGAAAATCTGGATTTTCCCTCTGTGCGTTGTTCCTTTGGCAAGCTGGGAAGTGGCTGAGCTTGGACAGGACTAGGAGAGGGCCGGGGTGGTGTAAATAAATGAAATGAAATAAATATGAATATGAAATATGAAATATTGAGCCCAGCAGGGCAGGAATTTAAAGATATAATCCTACGTGGGCTAAAAATCCTTGGGTATTGGCTACAAAACTTTGGAGAGAAGGATTTGGGTCCCAGCTCTGTTTCATCCATGCCAGACTCCAGGAAAAGAGGAAATGGCCTCAAGTTGCACCAGGAAGGGTTTGGGTTGGATCTGAGGGGAAATTTCTTCCCCAAAAGGTGCTCAAGCCCTGGAACAAACCGCCCAGGGCAGGGCTGCAGTCCCCATCCCTGGAGGGATTTAAAGCCCTAAGCGTGTGGCACTTGGGGACACGGGGCCCAAATTACTGCTGGAGTCCGGGGCGTGCCCAGAGCTGATGGATTTCTTTTTATATAAACCCAAAATATTCTTGTGTGACAGCGATTTCTGGTTTTATGGGCGTGCAGGGCACCACAAACACCCGAAAACAGGCAGCTGCAAGAAGACAGGATGTGAGGTTCTGGGGCACGCACCCGAGCTCAGCTCCTTGAAATGGAACCAAACGAGCTTTTATCGCAAGAAGAGGCAAAAATTTCCATCATTATCTGCTTTTCTTTTTACAAAGCGCTGTGCTTTAAATGAAAATAGAGAGGGAATGGAAATAGAGAAGGAATGGAAATAGAGAAGGGATGTTTGCTGGGGACTTCCGCTGCCCCGATGGGTTTTTCCCCCGGTGCTGGCGCTAATTAAGGTGGTGTGTGCACAGTTAAACACACACCTCGAGCCAGATGTTCCAGCAGGAATTCAGGCCGGGAATAAAAAGCCATTATGGTGATTTTTCTGTAAGGCGATGCCCTTTAATATCTGCTGGTGTGTGCTGCAGCACCCGCCGCACAGAAAGGTTTGATTGCCCCAGGAAATTCCCAGTAATTACTGCCGGAATCAAACAGGGCCGAGATCCAGATGGACACAAAGGTGGAGTTTCACAGGATTTGTTGGACCGTTGAAGCCGTGGTGAAAGAGAACTAAAAAGAGATTTATTTTTTTTTTTAATGGATTTTTTACACGGAGAAGTGGGGAGGTTCTGTGGCTGAGCCATCCCTGGAAGTGTCCAAGGGTTTGGATCTCTGGCTCACATCCGGAAACCAGGAGGGAAAAAAAAAATCCATAATATTTTAACTTTCTGCTGGAAAAATGCTCTGCTGGGCTCAATCCATTTCTTATCTCTGCTCTTTATCTGGCAGCCACAGGGAGCGCATTTCCCAAAGCAAGCAGAGAAGTTTTCAACAGAGTTTCCGGGGAAAGCAGAGATGTTGTCACGGCTGGTTGTTTCTTGGCAGCAGAAATTTGGGATGAATTTGGGATGGAATCTGGGGCTGGGGATTCTTGGCCAGAGCCAAAGGTGCAGAAATCCCCCACGGGGGAAGGTGGACATCCCAATCCTGGATGTGTCTGTACATCTTCCTACACAGATGTGAAAAATCCCCTTAAACTGCCACAAAACTCCCTGAATGCCCACAGAAAAATTCCCAGAAGGAAAGAGACAATCATGGAAGGGAACTGTAAGAAGAATGGGGCCAAACTTTGTGGCGGGGCCAAACTTTGTGGCAGGGCTGTGTGACAGGACAAGGGGAATGTTCCTAAAATGAAGGATTTGGGTTGTTTGGATTGGATTTAAGGAAGGAGATTTTGCAGTGAGGGTGGGGAGGCCCTGGAATGGAATTCCCAGAGGAATTGTGGCTTCCCCATCCCTGGAAATGTCCAAGGGCAGAACCTGGAGCGAGCTGGGATAAAGGACGGTGTCCCTGCTCATGCAGGGATTGGAATTAGAATGTCTTTAAAGGCCCCTTTCAACCCAAACCCCATTTTCAGATTTATGATTATTTATCCAAGAAAACGAAAATCAATTGCAGCTTGGATTTAAGGAAGGAGATTTTGTAGTGAGGGTGAGGAGGAGTTGGAATAGAATTCCCAGAGAAGCTGTGGCTGCCCCTGGATCCCTGGAAATGTCCAAGGACAGGCTGGACAGGGCTTGGAGCAGCCTGGGATGGTGGGAGAGGACCCTGCCCACCTGGATGAGCTTTAAGGTCCCTCCAACCGCAACAATTCCAGGATTCCAGGTTCTCATCCATCAGTGAGGACAGCACAAGGAGCCTCCAGCTCGTTCCCACCCCGAGGAGCACATCCAGCTCCCTCCAGGCTCTGCCTTGGCTCTTCCCAGCTGTGCCTGTGGGCAAACACAAATCCCAAAAGCTGCTGGTGCTTAACGGGGAAAATCTCCCAGGGCAGGCAGGGAAAACAGCTCGGGATGTTCCGTGACCACAGGAATGGAAACCACGCAGGCTGCCTGCCCCTAAAACCTCTCTGTCAAGGCTTCCAAACCCAAATGAAATTCCCTGGGTTGGGAAGGGGACTTGGAGCAGAGTTCCCCGAGGGGCATTTGGAGCAGGGGATTCAGGAATGGGAGCTGTGTTTCCTGGGAAAGGGCTGCTTTGGTTTGATGCAGTTCCATGATTCTGGTGATGGCAAATAAGGCTCAGTTCCCTTTGCCTCACCACGGAACCCGGGAATGATCTGGCAGCGTGGAATGGCTTCAGATGCAAGACTTGTTGGGAAGCAGAATTTTCCCCCAGGCCTTAACAAAAAACAAAAAAAACCCACAAATTATTTTATTTACATATATATATATATATATATATATACTATTATATATGATCTATTATACTATACAATAATATAATATAAATATATTATTTATTATATAATATTATATATTATAATATATAATATACACTATATATACGTGATATATTATATGAAATATTATACATGATATATACATAATATTAATTATATTATATATTTCATATATTCTATAATGATATTATAGAATATATATTATATATAAATATATAAAAATATGTATTATTTAAAATTTCATGATATATATTATATATATTATTTTTTATATATATATATATAAAAAAAAATAATGATGATACTGGAAGCCTTCCTTTCTCCCCACGCCGATTTTGTGGATTGTTTTGATTCTGGTCCTAGAACGACTCGCTGATGTCAAGATCAAAGTGAATTTGGGGCGCTTTGTGTGGGTTTAGCATCCTTTTCCTTTTATCTCCCCTCGGAAGAGAATGAAAGATGAGGCCCAGGCGTTATTCCCATGGGGAAAGCATTCAGGGCAGCAAGAGGCAGAGAAAGGAAAACTCAATCCTTTGGGGCATCTGAAACGGTGATGAAAAAGAGGGAACGAAGCCTGGGGAGATGTGAGGAGCCAGGGAGGGACAACAGAGGAGGCATGAAAGGAAAATGGAGAGATGGGAATGGGAATGAGGCAATTAAAGGCAGGTTTGGTCAGGCAGGATCCGTGCCGATGGAAAACTGGTCTTGGAAGGGATCCCTATCCCTCAGCAGCATTCCCAGCTTCCTGTGGGGATTTTCCCCTCAGCAGCATTCCCATCTCCCTGTCAGGATTTTGTCATCAGTATTCCCAGTTCCCTGTTGGGATTTTTCCATCAGGAGCATTCCCATCTCCCTGTCAGGATGTTTCCATGTCTCCAAAGAATGAAGATCAAGGTCCTGCTCATCTCCAGAGGCACATGATCCTTGTGGGATTCCGGGTGTCTGGCTGAGCACAGCTCCTGCTCTGCCTAAAAAACCTGGGATATGAACTTTCCCTGTGCCAACCTTCCCTTTTCCATCAGCAGTTTCCCAGTGATTCCATAAAAATCCACCTGTGGGGCAACTCACAGAGGGGCCAGCAGCTCCCCAGTGCCAAAATTTGGGAATATTGTGGTGACTTTACTCCTCTTGCTCCATTCCCCTTGGGCATGGAGAGGAGAACTCTCCATCAGCACCACTCCTGAGCCCTGCAGCATTCCCAGTGGGAATTTTCCCTGTCCCAGGAGGAATTCTGAGCTGTGACTGTCCCAGGGATGTCCTTGGAGCTCCTCTCTGCAGGGTGAGGCTGCCCAGGGAGGGATCTGTGTCCCCTGGCTGGCACAATCCCACTGGGAAGGTGAAAACTTCCCTGGTTTCCTCCCCCCCGAAAAAGAGGGAAAAGAGGCAAAAGCTGGAAAATGAACCCAAATAGACACATAAACCATCTGCCTCCTGTGAGCTTAAAAATCATGGAATTAGGGTTGGAAAAGACCTTTAAGGTCATCGAGTCCAAGCTCCAATGCTGATAAACCTTTGTGGGTTGGGAAGGGATGGTGCTTCTCATCCCGGGACTGAAATTATCTGCGGTAAGAAAAACCAGGAATTTCCTTCTCCTGAGGAAGGATGTTAAATATTTCCTGCATTTTCCCAGTCCTGGCAGGAATGCCTTTTCCCCCTTTGTGGGATCTTCAGCTGCCTTTCTGCTCGGAGGGCAGAGCTGACAGACAAAACATGGAAAGCCAAGGGGTTCAGGAGAACTCCTGGAAGATATTTCTGAGCTTTCTCATCCAGCGTGGCGATGTTTTAATCCCTCCCTCGATGTTTACACAGTTTTATCTCCATTTTCCATTCTTTAGCAGTTCCTGCTGCGTGGGGCTGGTTGTTATTAGAGCACATCCCAGGGCCCGAGGCACTTCTTTATCCTCACAAAATAGGGGGAAAAAAAAATCACCTTTCTTTTCCACCAAAGGGAGAGGAATTGCTGCACACAGCGGGTTTGATGAAGCAGAGGTTGTAGAAACCTCTCCTGGATGGCTGGAGCTGGTTTTAAGGTCCTCACGTGGGGGGAAAAGCGCTGTTGAGCATGAAAAATCCTGCTGGAAAGCCCACCTTGTTTTCACTCCTCCTGGGAAGGCTCAGGCACTAAAAATAGTTTGTCTTGTTTAAGGGATGGCGTGCAAAAAAACCCCAGAAATTCCCTGGCCATTGAGAAACACGGAGATAAAACACTGGGAATTAGGAGCAGACAATATGAATGGCCTGCTGGAGCGATTTATCAGCCCCCTTTTTCCCCAGCTATTCCCACTGTGAGCTCACATTTCCATCAGGGATGACAGCAGAGAGGGAGAGGACGGATCCCCACAAATCTCCCCGTCCTTCCCTGCGATGACAGATCCATCACGAGGGATGAATGATCCCCAGATCCTGCCCTTGATTTATACCCCCAGCTGGAAAAAAAAGAAAAAAAAAAAGAAAAAAAAAGAAAAAAAAAGAAAAAAGAAAAAAGAAGAAAAGAAAAAAAAAAAAAAGAAAAAAAAAGGAAAAAAAAAAAAAAAACGACAAAAAAAGAAAAAAAAAAATAAGGCTCATAGGAGTTCGTGCTGATAAATCCCAGCCTTATCATCCTGAGGTCACTCCTCTTCTCCCGGAGATTGGCAAGGGCCAAGGAGATATTGAGTGGGCCAGGATGTTTATGGGAATAAATGGCAGCGTTTTTATGAGGATTAAAGAGGGGAAAAAAGTCCGGGAATGATTAAAAAAAAAATATACAACTTTTGGAATCCTTTTAGCAAGAAATAAACGGAGATAAAGGCAGCCTGAGGCAGGGATGGAGGGGAGGGAAGGGGGGAAATGCTCCGACGTCTCCCTTGGCAAAGCAGCGGAGCTGGAATAGCGAGGGCAACGTTTGGGGACAACAAAAGTCAGGCAACACAATGCTCTGGTTTCCAGGGAAACCCAACCTTGGCCTTTGGTCCCATATTTCAGCGGGTTTCATTATCCTCCCCGGGTTTGGGATAATGAATTGGCTGTTGATGGATGCTGCAGCCTCGGAGCCGCCCTCCCCTCGCTGAGGTTTCCGCTGATTCCCAGTCCAGGAGGGATGTTGGGAGCACTGGAGGAGGACTGGGAGCACCAGGGGCAGAGGCGTCTATCTGGAGGGGTTTCTTCTCCATCCAGACTGTGGAATTTTTGGGGTGGGCCTGCAAGGATCAGTTGAGTTTTTTATTTCCTTCTCAGTTGAGTTTTTTATTTCGTTCTCGGCATAAATAAGACAGGCTGGGGGAGTTGGGAATGTTCCCCTGGAGAAGGGAAGGCTCCAGGCAGAGCTGGGAATGTTCCCCTGGAGAAGGGAAGGCTCCAGGCAGAGCTCAGAGCCCCTGGCAGGGCCTGAAGGGGCTCCAGGAGAGCTGCAGAGGGACTGGGGACAAGGGCTGGAGGGACAGGACAAGAAGGAAGAGCTTCAAAGTAGTAGAGAGGAGGTTTGGATGGGATATCAGGAAGGAATTCCTGGCTGTGGGGGTCATGGTTGGACAAAGGACCCCAGGAGAGGATGGAAACACGTTCCCCTCCCCAAAATCCCTGTCTGCTCCTCGCTGGCCTGGAAAAGGCCACTCATCCTTTAAACCTTGGCCACCTCCTCTGCTCTTTTCCTTCCCTTTTTTCCCAACCCCCTCCGGCAGTATTTTCCCCCTGAGTCACTTGGCAGCGTGGGCCAAGGTTTGACAAGTGACTCATCACTGGGAGTGCTGAGGCCACGAAATGTTATTTTAGAAATTAAACACCCGACACGTTCGGAAAACAAATCCCTTTAAGGTGTCTTCCAAAGTGGCTCCTAAAAGGAAAATGTTTGCAATTAAGTCACTTCCCAAAAATGTCGCCTTCTGCGCTGAGTGCCAGAACTTCTTTCATCTTCCCTCTGTAAATATTGGTGGTGGATTTGGGAAGCTGGAGAAAAATTCCCCGTTTCACCTCATAAACGAGCTGACAATGGAACGATTTGCTGGAAAAAGCTTTGGTTCTGTTTTCCCTGTTAATTACGTGGCTTGTGATGGTTGGAATAACCCATAAAATCCCAAAGAATCCCGGATCAAACCCGGCCTGGGTTTGGATTGGGATGGTTGGGGTCTGTGCAATTATTGGGAATCCCTGAGCCCACAGTTCACTCCTCAGGCTGGTTCTTTTATGCTTCCCACATGTGTTTAATTTCGTGAGCCACACATTCCCTCGTTCCCTCTGATTTTTGTATCCTTTTCTTCTAAACCCAGCAAAATAACGTCATTATTAAAGGGATTCTCGTCTGATGCCTTCATTCTGAAACAAACCCAAGGGGACAAAGTTCAGAGCAACCCAGAACTGCTCTTGATTTACTGCAAATATGATTAAAATTTTATCTGAGGGCTTTTTTTTTTTTTTTTCATTTTTTTTTCTCTTTTCCCTCTGTTCTTTGCTGCTCTGTGTTTTCATCCAGCACATAAAAGAGGCTTTTTTTGGGGGATTGTTTTATTTTCCCAGCACTTTAGCAGTGCAAAGGTGCTCGAGGAGGATTTAAATTCTCTGCAAGCTTCCCCTCGGTTAATCACGATTTTTATCATCTTAAAAGCAGGGTGATAAAGGGCGAGAACTGCAAAGTGCAGCACGTTATGAAGGGTGACTCTGCGGGATTGGGATGAGTTACAGCCAATTCCTCCCCGCTGGGACATCCTGGCTCTTCCAAAGGGTTTATTTGGATTTATAACTACTCCAGGTCCCAGGGTAAAGCTTTTTTCCCCTCACATTTTCCTCCCTTAGCTCCTTTCCTTTTGCATCAGCGCTGTCCTCGGGAAAGGCAGGGTTTATGAACGGACTGGAGGAGCTGTTGTTTCATCTGAACCCCGCCGTAAATGTCATGTAAACAGAGGTAAAATAACAAACAGCCCTGGAAATCACTTAACGAGGCTTTCTGCAGCTCGTGGCTGCTCTGCCTGGGAGCTCCAAGCTCCTTTAAATAAAACTGAACAGCAAGAATCCTTTTATTTTCCTAATGTTTCCAGCAGCTCTGGCTGTGGATTCATCCTTCATGGAGGCCTTTTGCATCCCTGGCATGATGATTCCTGCATAGAAATGATAATATCCCATTTTTTTATGGGTGATTCCAGCTGGCTGAATCCTGGTTTTTAATCATCCTTCTCTCCTGGGGAAGGAAATTGGTCGGAACCAAGCTTGGGCAACCCCGATGGTGTTGAGTTTTGGGACAGCTGCTCCTAACACATGGAATTTCATCCCAGTGCTGTGTTTTCCACCACTAGATCAGGAGTAATGATAATAATAATTATTATAATAACAGTGATGATGATGATGAAGAAGAAAGTATTTGGCGCATTTGGAATCCAGCATCTCCTAACTGGAGCATTCCCAAGTGCTCCAGAAAAAAAATTAATTTCATCCCACAAAGGTCCCTTGAGGGGAATATTTCCATGCCAGAACTACGGACACTTAGGAAGGCTGACAATAAACACTGGAATTGGGTCCTGGCTGGGATAAATTGGAGCCTGGCTGGTGGGGGAAGGGGAGGAAAGGGATGGCAGAGAGGGAAGATCCATGAGGAAAACACGACTCCTGCCGTGCTTTTCCTAGGGAAATGCATTTGCCTCTTTGGTTTTGCTTCCCTCACTGCCAGAGAGTTCAGAAAAACCACATTTCCTTGCTCTCGGCTTTGGATCACAGATGTTCTGAGCTAAACTGGTGGGAATTGCATTAAATTAGGGATAAAATCTGTAACAGCTTTTACATCTGGGTGCTTCCACGGGGAAGCTCATTTTCCATTGGAAATGCTCATATCCCCTTGGAAATGCTCATTTTCCCTTGGAAATGCTCAAATGCCCTGGAATAACTGATCCAGGTGGGGAGGAGGAGTTGCTGGTCCTCCAGCTGCGACTGGCAGCCCCAGAGGAAAGTTTGGATCCCAAACCCAAGGAAGGCTGGGAGAGTCCCAAGCTCAGCATTCCAGTGCTGATCCCAGTACGGCAAACTGGGATCAAACAGGAAGGCACTCAGACCGCAATAAACTCTTTTTTTATTTTGGGGAAGGGGATTCATTAACTATATGTGGGATAAGCTGGATAAACGGAGCGTGACGAGCAGCTTCCACATGGGATGTGTGATCCCGAGGCGATTGCCAAGTGGCTGCAGCAGGGCAGGGCTGGAACCTGGGGTTCCGTGGAGCAATCCAGGTTGTCACCTCCAGGAATCTGTATTTCAGGGCTTAGAGATAATTCCTGCCTTGCAGGAGCCATGGGCTGGGCTGACCAGGGATGATCCAGTGGGATTGGTGATCCTCAGGGCCGAGTCTCGGCTGTGGTGTCCTATTCCTGTGTGCATGCCCTGCTAAAGGATCCTAATGATCACTCGTTAATTATTCTGGGAATTAAGTGCTGCCCATGAACTTCCCAGCCCCTGGGGAGCTGGAAATGGTGCTGCCAGCAAAGCTTCTCCCTTTCCCAAACCGTGGAGAGCAGATCTTGGAGAAAACACTGTGGGAGGCTGCTCCGGGGGTGGATTCCTGAGCCAAGCAATTCCATGCCAAATAAAAAACCGGGAAGAAGCATCTCCAATCAAGGATCCAGGGGATGGGCTGTGACTCAGGAGTCCTGAATGGAAAAGCTGCTGCCAGCTGGCTTTATCTATGTCAGCAGCCTGCCTGAGTCAGCCCAGCCGTGCAGGGACGATCCGCCGTGGATGCAGCGGAGCCAACGGAAGGGTGGCGTCACCTGGAGCATTCCTGACAGGTGACGTTACATTCCTCACCTGCCGTTTCCCCTTGGGTGCAGAGTGCAGAGGGACGTTGGGTAAGATCAGCTTATTGCAGTGTCAGAATCCGTGTCCTGGAACCATTCCGAGTTACTAATGCACAGCCACTTGGGAAAACAACTTTATCAGTGGAATCAGGAGAGGGTTGTCGTTTAACTTGTCCTAGTTTTTGTACTCCAGTAACTTTAATTTTACGCTGTGGCCATTGTTTTAATGCTTTTCATAGAGACAGCACCATGCTTTTTCTACATCACTGCATTTGTTTTGGTTGTTTTTAAAGTTTTTAATCAGCAGATATTTGAGTGACATTGTAGAAAATATCCAGGGCTTGATAGTCGACAAGTTTTAAGTAATTGGATGCCAGAAAGTAGAGAAGAGATCATTCTAGCTGTGACAAAAATGAATGACCATTCCTTCTGGGAAGCCTTGGGAAGCTCAGGGAGGTGGTGGCATTGTGGGGGACATCCTGGCATGTGGAGGACATCTGTGTCCTCCATCCTTTTCCTGTGGAGCCAACAGGCTGAGATGGACTTTTTGCTCCCTGTTAGCCTAGGAAATAAGCTGGGAAAATACACAGTGGATGTGCAGAAATGTCAGAGTTAATGAAACTTGATTCCAGGCTTCCAGACTAATCCAACACTTTCATTTTTCTCAACTTTAGTAATTTCTCAGACTTTGGATCTGGCTTCAATGAACACATAATTCCTTGTTTTCCTGACGAGGAGCATGGATTTCAGAAAAGCTCCCTCCACGCGGTGAATTGAAGGGGAAATGCTTTTCCTTCATGTCAATCAAGCTCTTTCAAACATCTCAAGTTCATTTCACGCTCTTCTCCTTGATTTCTGTACCTCGTGATGAGCAGGAAAAGAAAAGCTCGGAAATAAAACTGAGCTCGTTTGGCAAAAAAGAGAATTTGCAGTAGCAAGATGGAATTTTAAAGCTGGTGCCTCCCTTTGTTCTGGCTTTTGGGCAGGAATAGGCAGGAGAGGGATGAAACGGGGAGGGTTTTATCCTGCTAATCCAGGTGCCCACCTGAAATGCCACTTTCCAGGTATCCCAGGTGCTCTTTTCACCTCCAGAAGGCAAAGCCCATCCAACATTTTGGCCAGCAGCAGGAAATGCTTCATTCCCTGGGGAGTCTGAGGTGCCCAAACCTTTGGCATCTCCAGGAATTGGCTGAAGCTGATTGGATTTCTCATTGAGAGGTTGGTGAAATTGGGAGTGGTTTCCAGGAGAGGTTGGAGAGCATGGAATTACAGAACCATTCAGACTGGGAGTGCAAAACCTCCAAGCATCTTCCATGCCATATGTTTGCTGAAGGTGTGGATCAAGGGACAACATTCCTTTCATCATCCCACTGGTGTCAGGTGTGGATTACAGAATATTCCCTGCATCCACTCACACTGAGGGGGTCAGGAGCTGCTTTCCAATAGAAAAATCTTTGATTCTACTGGATCCTGCTATTGGGAGGGCAGATTTGGACCAGGAAGAAGGGACTAAAGAAAGAAAAATATATGGGAAGAAGGTATGCGTGGAATAGCCCATGGAATGATGCAAAGGGGCTGAGTGTCCATGGTCATCCCAAAAAAACCTCTACTCAGATATTGCTGATATTTTGGAGAAGTAAAAAAATCATATTGGATGTTTGGATAAAAAGCTTCTGCTGTCTCTTCTCTATAAATTATTGTCTGGTTGCTTTTTTTTTGTTTTTTTCTGGAAAATAGGATGGAAAATAGGATGCGTTTGCCTTTTCGCCATCTTTATTTATCTGGGCACAATTCTGATTGTTCCTGTAAACCTCAATTCCCGGAGGGCGCTGAAACCAAAGGGACTCTTTCCAATTCCAAACCAACGCTCCATTGTGTCCTTAAACCTCTTTCTTAGCCACTCTTTCGGAAACCTGCCACCCTTTTCTTTGATATTCCTGCTTATTGCTCATGAAGGCAGGAAAAACGAGGCTGCTCCTCTCACTTTTTCCCCCCTTCTCCAAGACACAAAATGAGCAGCCTCCTTCCCGGCTTTTGTCAATGATCACCGGCTGCCATCTCCTATCAAAGCCCTCCCAGGAGCGACAGGGCGGAAAAAACAGGAAAGGACCAGGGAGAGTAGCATCCCATTCAGCATGGAGCACTCAGCACCCACGCCTGGCTGCCCGAGAGGCGGCTCTGCTCCCGGGAAAATCCGCCAAAAAACAAAGGGAGCCGGCGGGAATTCCGTGCCCTCCACCCGTTGCTCATTTCAGCGGCTGAGGGATAATCGCTGCGCTCATTCCAAATGGACACAGGGATGGTGGTGGGGATAAACACGGGCCAGGGAACATCGGTGAGGGGCAATTCCCCTCCTTCCTTAATGGATCCGTGTTTTCCTTTGTGGGCAGTGTTACAAATGCGTATTACGGGTTGGCTTTTCGCAAATATTAAAATGAATACTCTGTGTATAATTGGGAAGATTGGAGTGAGTTATCTTTTCTTAACAGGGTTTAGAAAGGTGATAAATGTATGTTTTCTGATTGTGACATAGCGTTAACGGTAAAAAGACTAGTTGGTTTTTTTTGTCTTTGTAATACCTAAACTGACCAAACCAGAAGATACGCGGAGAGAATCCTCTTGCATTCCTGAATTGATTAAGATGGAGACAGCGGTGGAACAAAAGCTGCAAGAAGGAATTCATTGATCTCCTGGTATCAGAAAGACTACCAGGCGTCAACAAGGGCTTTACCTAATAAAATGATAATTTGATACAATGGAGCAAGTTTTGAGGGAAGGGGGCCAAAAAAACCGCGAGGGAACATCTGAACTCAAAGGAACGAGTATGTACAAGGTTAATCCTTACAAGCAAGAAATTAGAAGGAGTGAGTGTCCTTTCTGCTGAGGCACCCCAGCTGGAAACTTTCACTTTTCTGTCTCTTAATTGTCTATTTTTTATTTATTTATTTATTTTATTAAACTCACAAATTTTTCCAAGAAAGCCAACCTCGTTTTTCACAGGCAGCCAAGCATCCCGAATTGTTTTCCTGGCGGGATCCGTCTCGCCGCGGGGTCGTGGCGGGGGGACCCTCCCAAGCATTGGAGGAGCAAATTCTTCACGGGCCAGATGCTGCCACATTTATCCTCTCTAAGTGCTGCCTCTCCCGGCCCCATCCAACGGGAATGGGCTCGGCAGGGATGCAGGAGCCCGCGGGGGTTCCTTGGAGTAGCCGTGGCCTCTTGGTTGCTCATTTAATGGGGATTTATTTGGAGCAAACCGAGGGATTGCTCCTCTTCCCTTAAGTGAAGAGGGAAAAAAACCAGCAACCCAATAAGGGCAGCTTCTTCCTAACCGTGAAATTCGTGGGCATTTTTATGTTTTCTCATTCAGGAATAGGCAGGAGAGGGATGAAAGGGGGAGGATTTTATCCTGCTAATCCAGGTGCTCACTTCCAGGAATGACACTTCCAGGTTTCCCGAGTGCTCTTTTCACCTCCAAAAGGGATTTTTGGCTGATTATTATCCCTTTCCAAAAGTCTTGATGCATCCTTCCCTAAATTCATTAATTCCCTTTATCTCAACTCCATGGCCTCATTTAGGCAAAACTCCTTTTAATTTGCCATTTTTGAAGGTTTTTTAGCAAAATATTTGGCAGGGCTTTAAATGTTCGCCTTGAAATGTGTCCTTAGTTCTTCTTGCCCTTTTCCAAAGTCTTCCCACAGCCTTTTCCAAAGAAGTTCTTAAAAGAAGTTTAAATAAATGCATTTTTAACTCTCTGCCTGGAATAAATTCCAGGAAAAAAAAAATGGCAGGAAAGCCTCACTTTTTCAATGCTGCTGTGGACTATTGCTGCAAAGGTGTTGGAAAACCATCAGATTTCCATTTATTTCCTCATCCACCAGGAATCAGGGGGATCATTCCCGTCCCAGGTACAATATGGAAACAAATGGTGGAGGAATTCAAGGGATTTCAGGAAATCTTGAAGATCCACCTCATCAGGTGAATTGAGTGTGAGTGATTACAGTTTCTGCAGCCTGGGGAGGAAAGATGGAAAAATAATGGAAAACACACAGAATGGCTGCCTTTTCTCTGTGTTATTTACATGACTTTAGAGACTGATAAAGGAATCAAGAAAAGAAGGGGAAAATGGGGAAAAAAACAGCCAGGTCATGGAAAAGCCAAGATTTTGGTCAAGGACCCATCCTTATTTTTTTCCATACAAGGAGTTGTTAAATACCTTTATCCCAGGTTGAGGGTAACATTTAGGGAAAACTCCTTTTATTCTGCCATTTTCTTCCTTTTTTTTTAGTAAGTTTTTGGCAGATTTTTGGATATTCATCTTGAAATTAGGCTGCACTTCAATTTTCTGCGCCCCTTGTACTGATAAGGGACTTGAAATCTATGTTGGATAGAGTTTGCAAAGTTATGAACAGATTTAGGGAATTTTTTTGCTTTAAAATGGGCACTGTTAAAGTCATCCCAGTCCAAGGGGAAAGAAAGGACATGTTTCGGGAAGCAGGACATTGGGTGGCTTTGTATTTGCCACAGCAGATGTTTATATTTAGATATATAGATATATAGATATAAAGATATATAGATTTATTGATTTGTTGATTTTTGATTTATTTATTTAATATATTGATAGATTTATCTTAAAAGACAGTCACAGAGTATTCCAAGTTGGAAGGGGCCCACAAAGATCATCAAGTCCAACTCTGGGATGGGGATGGATCCCACAACTTCGGCCATTTTATCTCCAACGTGCTGCGCTCATGTGGGATTACAGCCCCAAAAAAAGAGGGAAAATGGAGCTGACTGCCCTTTCCAAGCCGTTTTTCACGTCCCCCAGATATTTCTGTGCTCCTTTTTCCCCAACTCATTCCGAGCTATTCCAGGCTGCCTCTCCTTTCCTGCTCCTCCGTTGCCTTTGGATCCTCCCCTGGACGGGAACATTTTCCATGTCTGTCACGGGCCTGCTCTCCCGGAGATTGCCTGGAGGCTGAACTTTCGTGTAATAGATTTTGACACCCCATCTGGCCCTGGCGGCTCTCCGATGAAATCCCGCTCGCGTCGTTGGCAGCTCCCAATATCCGGGAGCAGCCTGGCTTCTCCTCTTCCGCGGCGATACCCACGTTGGGGAAAATTAATGTGCTGATCAGGCACTGGCAGGGAGCTGGAGTAAACGACCTAATAGGTCTTCCCATCCCTAATTCCCTGAGTTTTGTTATGGAGGGATTGTTTAGGAGGCGGCGCTGGTTTGTCGGAGCTGTCACCGCCGAGGGGAGGCGGGAGAGGTGGCACTAACGGTGTCATCTAAATCCATCTTTTTTTTTGGCACCTCTGCCCCTGCGAATCACGAGGACCATCTGGAGAGCGGGCACGCTGCCACGCCGGCAGAAGGGCAGGGCTGTATCGAGCTACGAGCCCGTGGATGGTTATCAAATGTGCTGTTGGGAGAGCGTTTCCAGCGGGGAATATCCAAACAACTTCCTGGAACGAGCTCCTGGATCCATAGGTAGAAATGAAGCGTTTAGTTTTCCAAAAAAAAACCCCATCCAAAATTCCATCTCTGGGCTCAGAGGTGACAGGGAGGGCTGGGGGATTCTTCCCGGCTGTTCCGGTGGGTGCCGGTGGTTTGGCACCACCACGGGATGGATCCTCCTGGAGCCACAGGCCTCATCCCAAGGTTTTAATGCCCGACGAATTCGCACACAGCTGGGGAAAAGGCTCGTAATTACATATAATTTTATATAGATTAAAAATATAGAATATGTCTAATTATAATTCCTAATTATCGTAGCCTTGCTCCATCCCAATGGGAGCATTTGCCTCCAGGCCTCGTTCCTGCAGCTGGGACACAAACACAGACAAGGCACAATTTGCTGCCATGGAATAATTTTAGCAGGTCATCCATTGCTCCAGAATTTCTGCTTTCCCATCAGAGGTGGAAAGCTGTTTTCCCCCTCACATCCAATTTATTTCTTTGGAATTCAAACCAAGCCACGCGCTCTCCACCTGAGGACAACGTGTCACTGAAGGTGGCTTCAATGTGGATGGGGACACTAAGAGTAATTTTTTCCTTCTCACACCCAGCCCCTTTGGTTGAACCGGATTTTGTGGATTTAGCTCCAGGGCACAGGTGCAGAAAGTCCTCACAGCCCCATCCAATCTGGAATTTTGGCTCTCTGGCAGAGCAGGGAAAATGGTGAGGATGCTGCTGGTGCTGCGCTCATCCAAGGGGGTTCATTAGCATGGGCTCCCTGCCATCCCAAAGCAGGGATTTATCCTGGATCCGACTGGAGCTGGCTCAGCTCTGCCCGTGGCCTAACGAGCCTGGGCAGTGCTCCCTCTGTGTGGAGCCAATCCCGCTCCACAGGGCGGGATGCAATTCCCAGGAATCCTGTCCCTGTGGAAATCCGCTGGAATGGCATTTTTAATATGCAAATGAGGTGCTCAGAGTTTAGATCCTGATTAAAGAAGAAGTGCAGCAGGAAAATCGGATTGTTCCTACTGCCCTGGAGCTGCAGGAGCCCTCATGGGATATGGATCTGGGCGTGTGGGGAGGAGCAGCATCTCCAGCAGAGCTCTGATCCTTGGAAAATGGGAAAAAGTCTTGCAAAAGTGCTTTCTTTTCTTCTGGAATGCCTGAGCAGAGCTGGATTGACGAGGGAATGACAGTTCTCACCTCGGTGCAGTGGCCAGAGGGATCCATGTGGGGTGGAGAAGATCCTGTATGTGATGGGAAGCTTTTTATGAGTTCCTGATTGGCCTTCCCAACTAAATCTCCTCCATCCTGTTCAATTTTAATCCCAAATCTCAGTCAGAGCTTAGTCCAAGGTAATTGGAATACTGGGATTAAATAGGAGCTGCCCACACATCTCCAGACTCCAGTGGAACCCCTCAGTGTGGAAATGGCTTTTTACCATGAGCTGGGCAGATTTATTCCTGTTTTATCAGGTTAAATTCTCCCAGAGCCCTTGGCCACAAGCAGAGAGTTTAATTATAATAAAAACCCCCTGGAACATCCCTACTCCAAGTGCATTTGGAATCAGGGAAGCCAGGGAGGCAGCTGCTCGTAAATCAGAGGGAGAAGCTGCTGAGCTCTTCCTCATTTTCCCAATCCAAGCATTGACCCGTGGGATTTGGCACTTTTCAGGAGTGGGATAGAATATCCTGATTCCAGGATTCCTAAATCCGTGCTTTTAGACATAACAAGAAATAGCCCGGAGTAAAAGAGCTGGAAAACCCCATAGGAAGTAATCTATTAACTGAACTCCTTCCTCTGGAATTCCTTCAAACTCGGCGTGGCTTTTTCTGCTGCCAAATTCACTTTGTGCTGTTGAAAATGAGGTTTAATTTTTTTCCCCCTTATCAAGATTGTTATTTTCCACTTGGCAGATCCTGAGGTTTATCCGTTATTCCTAATAGAGCCTGAAATTATTATGGGGTTGTTTATTTATCTCAAATGTTCATCATGATTAAAAAACTCTGCTCGTTCCTTGGATCTGGATGGTTTTTGAGGAATATTAACATGGAGCTGATGGGGTGGTTGAGCTGGCCAAATGCCAGAGCCCTTCCCTGCTGTCACCTTCCCTCTCCATGGAAAAGAAATCATGGAATGGTTTGGGTTGGACCTTAAGGATCACCCAACAGGAAGATGTTTGATTAAGTTGGACCAAATTGTTCCTGGGCATCCCTCAGACTTTGGGACGATGCTGATGGAGATTTTCCCATCAGCGCACACAGAATAATTTGTCCTTGGGATTTGGGAAAATACATATCTGAGTAATTAATCCACGGAGAGCACACAGATCCATTTATTCCTTTAAGGAATGAGTCACGGAGTGGGAATTGCTCTGTCTCCCTTTGCTGCCTCATCCTCACCATCCCACCGCCATCCAGGGCCCTGGTCCTTCACCAAAAACCCCAAAAAGCTGGACTCATGTCTCATGAATCGCCTTTGATCCTCCACAACCGAATTCACGCTCTTTCAGCCTAAATTTGCTGGATTTTTATTCCTCTTTCTCCTCAGAAAATCCCTTTTAGCCGAATTTTTTCCCTGCTTGTAAAGTGTCCCATTATAGCGCTGCGGGCAGGAGGAGATTAATGTCAGCTCCCATTTCTGCATCCCTATGGATGAGAAGGGCCCTTTGTTATTCCCTGTTCTTTTGAGGGGAGTGGGATTAAAAGTTTGCTATTCCAAAAAAAACCCAAAAAACAAACCTCCCCAAATTGTGGCTTCCTGGGTTATGGCTTTTAGGGAAATTCCCTTTGCCATAAAAAGTGATTTATTTTCCTTGGCCTGCTGCTGAAGTGGGTGATCCCTGCCAGAGTCATGAAACGACTCCCAGTGTTGACGGAGGACTTTATATTGTGGTTATAAAAGCAGGAGATTTTGGGATTTGCTGGAAACGGCTCATTCCTGAGGCTGGGAGGGAGTTCTCCAGCAGGACCCACGTGCAAGCAATGAGGAGAGGAATGCTCTTGGAAGAGGCAGCTTGGAGGATTTATTTTGGCATCCTTTGGGTGGCCTGAGAAGGGTGGGAAGCTCTTGGGAAGTGCCGGGCGTGGAACTTTAATAAATAAAATTAATTATTAAATATAAAATAAATTGTCAAATAAAAGAAATTTTAAAATTAAATAAATTATTAAATTTGTTTAATAAATAAATTTATTGATTTCCCAGCTCTGGCTGGGAAAGGGGAGTTTTGTGGTGTTGTAGCACTGTAGCCCTGGTTCTGTGCCTGAGGTGTTTTGGTTTTCTGAAATTCTTTTCCCAGAGAATTTTCTGTAAACAAAAGAAATGTTTTTGTAACTGTAACTTTGTTTTCATTCCTTTTCCTAGGAGGCACTTCTTGATTTCCCTCTGGTCTGACCAATGTGATTGAAAAAATTTTATTTCACCAATCAAATACTTTTTTTCTACCGATCAAATTGGTCTGTGTAGAATAGTATAAAAAAGAGACACATCCCAAGAATAAAAAAGTCATTTTCAGCCTTCTGAATCTCTGAGTCCCTGTCGTTGTGATATAAAACAGCGTCACACCAGGACACTCCGGCTCCTTCCCACCCTTTGGATGCTGCTGGAGGAAAAACATCCATCTCCTCATTTCCCTCTGGACTGGGAATGTGCAGTGGGACAGCTCCTGTCAATCCTTCACTTAGGAAAACCAAGTACCAAGGTCTGCCTTGGTGCCAGCGGGATCTCCCCAGCTGGAAAGTTGCTGCCAGCACTGTTTTCCCACCCCTCTGGATGCTGCTGGAGGAAAAACACCCAGCTCCTCATTTCCCTCTGGAATGGGAATGTGCAGTGGGAAAGCTCCTGTCAATCCTTCACTTGGGAAACCCCTGCTGGCTCCCTGCTCCCAATCCAGATCTTGGTACCTGGGCTGGGATCATCCCAGCTGGAAAATTGCTGCCAGCACCTCCTGTTTTCTCATCCCTCTGGATTCTGCCAGAAAAAAAAAAATCCAGGTCTTCATTTCCCTCGGAGCCAATGTTCCAGTTGGGACTGGGAATGTGCAGTGGGACAGCTCTGCTGCAAGTCTTCCTCTTGGGAAAACCCTGCTCATTCCTCACTCCTAGTCCAGGTCTGCCTTGGTACCAGTGGGATCTTCCCAGCTGGAAAATTGCTGCCAGCACCTCCTGTTTTCCCACTGGACCTGTTTAGTTTTGCCTTTTGCACCCAGAATTGATTTCTGTGGGAATTCAAGCTCGGTGTCGCTCCCTTTGCTGAATGGATGATCCCACAGACCACCACCAACAGGCTCAAAGAAATCCAAGGAATGGCCTGGAAATTGGGATGTTGGTGTGACCGACCTCAGCTGGATCTCCTCACCTCTTTCAGGATCCTGTGCAGAGCTGGGAGCAGGCAGGAGATGCCTGGGGCAGGATGATGTGGAATCAGGACAATCCCACGAGCCTGGAATTTTGGGATCCGTGGAAACAGCAGCAGTGAAGAGAGCTCAGGAAGGAAATCTGTCTTGGATAAAGCCTTGATTAAAATAACAAAGAGGAAACTCTGCTGGTGATGTCCTGATTTATTTTTCCCTCTCCCTGGATCCTCGATTTCCATCTCTCACAGGTCAATGGCATTTTTTGGTTTCTTTCTTTTTTGGGTGTTTACAGAGGGTCTTTTCTTCCCTGTGTTTTTTGGCCGGTAACTGGAGGATCAGGGCTGCAAAATCTCATGGATTTGGAGGTGGGTTTGGAAAGGATGCTCCAGAGAGAGAAGGAGAAAGAGAAGGAGGAAGAGGAGATAGAGGAGGAGGGAAAAGAGGAGAAGGAGAAAAAGGAGAAGGAGAAAAAGGAGCAGGAGGAGGCAGAGAAGAAAGAGAAGAAAAAGAAAGAAGAGAAGGAAGAGAAGAAAGAGAAGAAAGAGAAGAAGGAGAAGGAGGAGAAGGAGGAGAAGGAGGAGAAGGAGGAGAAGGAGGAGAAGGAGGAGGAGGAGGAGGAGGAGGAGGAGAAGGAGAAGGAGAAGGAGAAGGAGAAGGAGAAGGAGAAGGAGAAGGAGAAGGAGAAGGAGAAGGAGAAGGAGAAGGAGAAGGAGAAGGAAGAGAACTCCCAGAGATGTCTGGGCAGTGAGGGGTCTCTTTCCTCTTCCCCCAGCACAATTCCCAGACTTCTCCCCAGCCCTTGGAGGGGATGAATTCCCCCTCTGGATGCATCCAGCTGGGAATTGGCACCGTGGGGCACGAGGGACATTCAGGCAGTCCCGGGGACTTGCCTTTGATCTCCTCCTCCAAGGATTCTGTGTCCTCACATGAAAGGGAGGGAGGGTTGTTATTTTGTGAAGAGGGACTTGGGGACAAAGCCTGGACTCATCCCAGAGCAGGGAACCACTCCATAAGGAGCAGAGGTTGGAAAAATCAGCCCCAGCCTGGCCATGGAAGCTTTGGAATGGAGCCATGGAACCATGGAACCATGGAATCCAGTTCCTTTTCCTCTCTGTTTTTTTGGTCCTTTGTAAAACTGCAAATCTCTCCAGTCCTGAACCTTTGAACAATTCCATGTCTCCTTCCATCTTTTTACGTGATTAAATGGAGCAATCTGTATTTTTGGAGGTGGGAATTGGGATTTCAGCTGAGGACATGCGGGGAGGGGGGAGAGCTGAGAGCCCTTTATCACCCAGTCATCAATATCTCTGCAAACATCAAATAAAAACCGGGGAAATAATAATAATAATATATATTAAAAAAAAAAAAATTCTAACTCCGCCAGCAGCCTTTATGCCAAGAAACAGCAAATTCCTTGATTACATCCCTGCCTGCAATTCCTCTGGAGTGAATTCCTCACGATGTTTGAATCCCGGGTAATAATGTTGGAGAAAAGGATCCGATGGATAAATTGAGGTGAGGGGGGGAAAGAAAAAAGGGAAAAATGGCAAGAAATCGTCGACACAAATTGTTCTCCCGAGTTATTTTCCAAATGCTGCTCGGGGTGTGATTTCCTGGGCTGACATCAGGAACACTCACTTGAAAGGCAGCGGAAGAATTGCAGTTGTTAACAGCCATCTCCAGAAAGATATTTCAAATTATCCCAAATTACTCTGCTGAAAGAGGAATCCAAGGATATTTCCTTTAATATCAGGAGCTGTGGGAGGAGCCTGTTCCCAGTTTTTACCCCTGGCTGGAGGAAATATGAGGAAAATACAAGTTGAGCCCATATTTATTAAAATAAATTAAAATTGATTTTAAAATAAGTAACAATTTAAAAGTAAAAAATTAAATGAGAAAAGCAAATTAAAAAGATTATTTAAATTAAATTTTTAAAAGAAAATTACATGAGAGAAAATAAATTCAAATCTATTAAAATTAAATTTAAAAATTAAGAAATAGATTAGGAAAAACCAAATTAAAATTTATTTACATTAAATGTAAAAACTAAAAAAATAAATAAGAAAAATCAAATTGAAATTTATTAAAATTAAATCTAAAATTTTAAAAATAAATGAGAAAATAAGTTAAAAATTATTAAAATTAAATTAAAATTTTTAAAAATAAATAAGGAAAAAAACTAAAAATTATTAAAGATAAATAAGAAAATTTAAGATAAATTAGAAGAATAAATTACAATTTCTTAAAATTAAATTAAAATTAAAATAAAAATGAAAATGAAAAGATAAATAAAATAAATTAAATTTTATTAAAATTAAATTAAAAATTTAAAAAAAATAAAGAAATAATTAAAATATTTTAAAGTCACTTCCCTCTGCCTCTCCCTTGGATCCCTTTTCCTGCTCACCAAAGGAGCTGGGAGGCCTCAGCCTGGAGAAAAGGAGGATCAGGAGGATCTGATCCCACTTTCCTGCCCTTTCCAAGCAAACTGATCCCCAAAAACCCCAATGAGAACATAAAAAACCCTCAATATTAACACCCACCACGCCATGGATCCACGGGAAATTCACCCCTCATCTCCTTAACCCACTGGAAAAATCGCTCACAGGCGTTTGGCATGGAAGGATCTGAAGGGACGGGATCTTTTTATCTGAAAAAGGACAACAAAAAAAGGCAGAAAAGGAAAAATCTGGAGGATTTCACAGGGAAAGGCTCATTATGGAAACGTTGTGGAGTCATTAGTTTAAATAAATGCATCTCATTCCAGAGGCCGGGATGGGGAGTGGGCTGGATCCCGTGCCTCGGGGCGGATTTGCATCCTTATTTATTCATGACTTTTAAAAGGATCATTATTTCTGACGGACAGCTGCTGTCAAAAGATTTATGGAGGGGAGCTCGTGTTTTCCCATCATAATCGTCCATCAATAAACGTGGGGGAAGGCGGCGCTGGAAATTCCGTGTTTCCAGGAGACCTCTAATTAATAATAAAGCAAGGATAAATCTCTAATTAGGACGGGGGTTTCCATTTGGGAGAGCAGATTGTTTTCCCTGTCCCTCTAATTGCACACGAGCTGAGGTGGCAGGTGAGGGCCCACTGGGGTTTTATCCCAAAAAAATAATAAATCCTTGGAATTATCCAAGGTTTGGAGCAAGCTGGGCTGGTGGAAGGTTGGATTTGTCCATGGAGGTGATTTCTTTTCTCGAGAATTCCTTTTGTAATTCCCCAAATTCAGGGCTTGGAAGGCTCCAGGTGGAATTTGCCACAGGGATTTGGAGCCCAGCCTTTCTCTCCTGTGCCAAATTCCTCCTGTTTCCCAAGGATTTCCAGCTCTACCAGGGGGCACCAGCCCTGTTGTCCCTGGATTTATTCCACTCCTGCTCCTCATTTCCTGAGGGAATTCCAGGAAAAGCTCCCACTGGAATTCCCAGAGAGAACCATAGGGAATTCCCAGGTGAAATTGTCCCTCAAAACCTCATTTTTCCCCCATTAACGAGCCCCAAATAATAAATTTTCTTTGATTTTTTTTTAATACTAGAATGATACCAGATGGATTTGGGATACTCCTTGTCCACACACTCCAGCTTTGGAGCTATGAGGGAAAAACAGGGAATCTGAGTTAGGCAGGTGGTGCATCCCAAATCCCATCCAAAAAAAAAAAAAAAAAAAAACAACTCAATTTTTTTTTTCCTAAGGAAAAAAACACCCTCAAAACCTTTCGCAAACACTCTGCAGAAAAATTCCCTCCAAAAATCCCTCCCAATATTTCCTGAGGTCTCTTCCCTGGCTGCCCCCACCTGATCCAGGAGGGAGAGAAGGGAATTTCACGGAGCTTTTGTGATGCATTTGGAATTGGAACGTTAAACACTGCGGGATAATTTCATTTTTAATAAATTTACGCCCTGAATTGCTGCTCCCTCTAATAATTGTATTTTCTGGGCTGCCCACCAAGGTTTTGAACCTTCCAGCCTAAAATCCAGAGGAATTGTGTCCGGCAGGAAAAGCAGCCACAACGTCCCAGCTCTTTGAAAGGGAGGCTGAACTCTCATCATGAAAGTCTCCTTTGGAAAAGAAAAAAAAATATGTTAAAAAAATCCCGAAATTCCCTTCAAATGAGCTGCCTGGAATATCTGATGCCCTGACAATCGCAGAGCCTCAAAGGCAGGCAGAGAATGGGCCTGAAATGCTCATTAAAATCCCAAGAAAACCAGGCTTTAGGAAAAGAGGTTCTTTTTTCTCTGGCACCATGGGAGAGTGGAAATTCCAACTTTTTCCCCCCCATCCTCCTCTTCCAATTCCTTTTCCCAGGCTGGGTTAACTCTCACAGAGCTAAAAATGGGGAACTTTCCCAGCAGGTTTTAATCTATAAAATTCTGAAAGGCGGGAATGTGCTGCCTCCATCCCGGATTTTTTGGGAGTTCCAGAGATCATGGTGGGATGGGGATTTTGGTGTTTTCCTGCTTTTCTCCAGGAGCTTCCAGAGCTTCATCCCTGTCCTTGTGGAGCCACCTGAGCACCATGGCAGAGAGTGGAAATCCCAATTCTTTTTTTTCTCTCCATCCTTCCCTTGCTCCATTTCCAATCCCTTTTCCCAGGCTGGCTTAACCCTGACTGAGCTGAAAATGGGGAATTTTCCCCAGCAAGTTTTAATCTATAAAATTCTGAAAGGTGGGAATGTGCTGCCTCCATCCCTGATTCTTTGGGAGTTTCAGAGGTCACAGTGGGATGGGAATTTCAGTGTTTTCCTGCTTTTCTCCAGGAGCTTCATCCCTGTCCTTGTGGAGTCACCTGAGCACCATGGCAGAGAGTGGAAATCTCAACTTTTTCCCCCATCCACTTTCCAATCCCTTTTCCCAGGCTGGGTGAACCCTCACTGAGCTAAAAATGGGGAACTTTTTCCAGCAGGTTTCAATCTATAAAACCCTGAAAGGCGGGAATGTGCTGCCTCCATCCCAGATTATTTTGGGAGTTTCAGAGGTCATGGTAGGATCAGGATTTGGGTGTTTTCCTGCTTTTCTCCAGGAGCTTCCAGGAGCTTCATCCCTGTCCTTGTGGATACCCCCTGAGCATCCTCAGGTGCGCCGGGAAGGATCCCGGTGTCATCCCAGCCTGCAGCTATTAAAGCCTGGCCCGGAGCCCGAAATTTAATCCCGGGATTAAAGGCAGCACACGTCGATCCTGCTGGGAACATCCACATTTTCTGAATGAGCGCCTCCCGTTCTCCAGCTAATTAGGAGCAGGTTGATTGCAGCATCTGTCACCTGGAGCTCGGCGATTTATCCCGGGGGCTGCTGCTGGGGAAAGAGCTGGCAAATAAAAAAATAAAATAAAAAAAGCCGGGAAGGGGCAGGATGCTGGAAAACGGCGGCTGCTTGGAGGGGGAAAAAATCCCCTATGGAAAAAAATAAAATTAAAAAAAAAGAAAAAAATCCAGGCAATTAGAGGCGTGGTGGTGGCCTAATTGCTTTGTTTGCCCGGGATTTTGGGGGGATATCCATGGCAACGCTCATTGGTGTGTTGTGGCTGGAGCTGCTGGATTTCCTTTTTTTTAAATTTTTTTTTCCGCTCTTGGATTCAGGCAATTCCAGCTTTTTTTTTTCTTTTTCTGTTCTTTTTTTTTTTTTTTCCTTTTTTTTCTTTCTTTCTTTATTTTTTTTTTCCTGGAGGAATATCCTGCTTTAAAGTGCTGCACCCACTGCCAGCCTGGGAAGGATGGGGATTCCTCATCCTCAGGCTTGGAATTCCTCCCCAGGAGCTCCCAGAAGATAAAAAAATCCACGCAGGATGTTATTCACAGGGAGTAACTTGGAAATAATAATATGATTCTTAGGATAAAATTCCAGCAGGGTTTTTTTTTTTCCCAACACTGATGTTTTGAGGCAGATGAAGTGGGGGAAAAATGGGATTAAAAGACTAAAGGGTTTGTTGGGAATGCCTAAAGCTGCTCCAGGTGCTGTTTTGGGGTGCTCTGGGTGGCAAATTCTCCTTTCCCTGTGTCCCTCTCAGGGCTGGTCCCTGCCCCATTCCTTCCCTCCACCTCCTCTGGATTTTATTCCTGTCATTCCCAGCCACCTCTGATATATATATATATATATATATATATTTTTTAATGTGGTTGCCTGGCAGGTTTTAAATTCCTGCCTCCAATTCCTGCCTGCAGGAGCGGGATCTGAGAGCCAAGCCTCAAACCCTCAGCGTGGATTTCTCCTGCTCCACAAATTCCTGGGGGTTCTCTCCTCTTCCCACATTTCCACGGGGACTTTCAGCACCACGAGGGTGTTAAATGTGAGGAATTATCTCCGTGTGCATGCAGCATCATTATCCTGACACTTGGCTATCCTCATGAGATGCAAGGAGCACTTGTAGGCATCTCATTTAAATAAATCAGCTTCAAATGGCACCACAAATTTTATTTATTTTTTTTTCCTCCCCATCTTTTACCCAGCCCTGGAATCTTTCAAATTAAACCAGGTTTTGAAAAATGCCAATATTGATTTTGGTGCTGGCTGATGGAAGAGCTCGGGTGAGGTTTGGGAAAACGGGGCGTGCTTTTAATTTCATTTCATTTCATTTGATTTTATTTCATTTCCTCTGGGCTAGGACTGCACCTTGCCATCAGCATTTGTGGTTATTTGCACATCTGGAAGCAGGCAGGGAGCACAGCTGGCCATTCCCTGTGCTTTGCTTGCCTCTGGAGAGCTGGGGAAAAAAAAACCCACCCTCAATGAGGAGTAATTAAGCAGGAGAGTTAATAAATCCACGATGAAATGAGGATGGTGATACCCACAACCCCGAGGTTTGGGGATTTATTTGATTTATTCCCCATTTGTGGGAAGGGTTTTTTTCAGGGAAAAGCTGTGGCAGGTGGAGGTGGGAGCAGAGATTCCCTGGAGCAGAGGCACATTCCCACTCTGGATTTCCCAGGGCTCAGCACGGTCCCGTGAAATTCAGAAAAGTGCAATATTAAATAACATTTTAAAAAAAACCCAATCTGTGGGTAGAAAACCCGGGATTTCAGCCCCCTGTGGAACTTTATCCAGCTGCTGAGGGAGGTAAGAAAATCTGGGAAACACGTTCAGCTTTAATTGGGATCTGTGGCTCTGGGACAGGGACACAAGGAGCTTGTGGAGAGGGTTTTAGCCATAAATAAATCAAAGTGGGATCACTGCACTTTGGAGTGAGGTTTTACCCACTCCAGACTGTCAGGGCTGTCGGCAGCTTGGATTCCCAGCTAAGCAAATACTGGATTAAAAAAAACAAAGGGAAAAAATTCCCATTTATCTCCCTTAGTTCAGGGGCTGGGGCTCAGTCCCATCATTGATGCACTCCAAGTGTTGGGGTTTCATCCCTGCCTGAGCCAGGCTCAGTTAGGACAGAGCTCAGTAAAACACGGCTGGGAGGTGCTGAGCAGTTTTCCAGGAGTTTTTGGGATAAAAGTCCTGTGAGAATTCAGTTCCCAGTCATCCCCTGGACCTTCAATCCCATCCATGGGACACCTTCCACCATCCCAGGATGCTCCAGCCTCATCTTGGACACTTCCAGGGATCCAGGGGCAGCCACAGCAAATCTGGGAATTCCAGCCCAGCCAGGAATTCCTTCCCATCTCCCATCCTCTGGGTTCTTCTCACCTTTCCCCCCTGGTCCTATTTAAGCATCCCACTCCCATCACCTTGGAATGCCACGCAGAAATCCAGGGATTTTTTTCCTCCCCAGGAGCATTGGGCAGAATGTTTAAGCCCCACGTTGGCAGCTGCAGCAAATCTGGTGAATGTTGTTAAAATAAACCAACCCTTGTTTGTGCAGGGAATTTATTTTTTTTCCCTCCCGGGGGCAGAGCCACAGAAATACCTGAGAGAGGGAAAGGCCTCGGGCAGGATTGGATTCACATGGAAAATAATCCCACAATAAACCAACACAATGGCTGGGCAAATAAAAGGAGAGGGAAAAGCGGAGTTAAAATACAGCTCAATAAACCAGGAGCTGTAAAACAGAAATCCCGGGAAAAGGAGATTTTTTTTTTTTTTCCCATGTATTTTTTCATTACATGGAGTCAGAGGTGACCTTAAATAAAGTGACCACGCTGGTGGAGGAGCAGAATCCTCGTCACTCTGCCTTCCTGGGATCAGCCAAAACCTTGGAAAAGCCCAGCCAGGTGGGATCTGCAGGCTGGCACAGGGATTTTAAACTTGTTTTATGAGAATTTGGGAAGCAGAGGCTCCCACCAGCACAGCTCCCAGGGATGTGATTCCTGGATTTCCACCGCCCTGCAGTCAGGGATGAGCAGCACAAGGAATTCCAGAGGAGCCAGGTGGGCTCTGGAGGCTGGCACAGGGGTTCAGAACCTGGTTTATAGGAATTTGGGAAGCAGAGGCTCCCAGCAGCACAGATCCCATGGATCCTCCCTGACTCCCCAGACTTCACCTGTGCTGCAGCTCAAGGGACATCCCTGGAATTCCAGCGGAGCTCAGGATCATTAGGGACTTCAGGCAGGATTAAGGAACTCAGCTAATTAATTGCACCAGCTGCCTCCAGTGCTGGATTTGAAGACTGCTCCAGATTAATTCCCAGCGCTGATTAATTCCCACTGGCATAGAAAGATGGGAAAGGCTCTTTCCAGGTGGGAAAACATCCCCAGGAAAGGAAGGGAGAGAGGCAGGGACTGCCCGGAATCATCACTGGTGGTGCCATCCCTTTTCCATGGGCAAATCTCCAGCTCTCCCCTGAATTCCTGGCTGGATTCAAAGCCCTGGGATTGCTGGAAGTGCTTCCATTCCTAAACAACTCCTCGCCATTTCCCTAATTAATTCCCTAATTAACCTCTGCCCTCTGCTTTTCCAGGTGTAAACCGGTGGAAGGTGAATGGGAATGGGAATAGGAACAGGAATAGGAATAGGAATAGGAATAGCTGTGGGGCCCTCAGATCCCTCCAGGCCCAGGATTTGTGTGCCAGTAATAAAACCACAAATAAATAAAATAAAATAAATATCCCCCCCCTGCAGCCTGCACTCAGGGAAAATTAACAACAGTTCCTGTCAGCTGGGAGGGAATATTTTGGGCTGTGCATTCCTAATTTACCTCCAGCTCTTGCCAATCCCTCAGGGATTTCTTGTCCCTTTGGCCAGCTGATCCCATTCCAGGCACCATCTCCATTCATCCAATGTGGGAATTCCCCCGGAGGACAATGTTCTTCCAGGAGGGAACAATCTCCCCTGAGGACAATGTTCTTCCAGGAGGGAACAATTCCCCCTGAGGACAATGTTCTTCCAGGTGGGAACAATTCTCCCTGAGGACAATGTTCTTCCAGGTGCAGCTGCTCCAGGATATTTCCTGCCAGGAGTTATTTTAACCCTCCGTGGTGGGAATGCTGTCATTTCCTTTCCTGTGAGGTTTTCCAGCTTTTGGGACACATTGGATTGTTGGCCAGAGCCACTCAGGTGTGCAGAGAGCCCCAGATCCACACTGGGATCATGGAATACTCAGGGTTGGAAGGGATAGACAAGGATCATCCAGTCCCACTCCTGGCCCTGCACAGGACATCCCAAAAAGTCAATCCCTGTGCTCAAGGAGTGTCGTGGAGCAGGGCTGAGACCCCAAAGCCACCCCTGGCCTGGCAGTGGGACATCCAATCTCCCATTCCTGGGAGGAAAAGCAGGACATTCCCATCTTGCGCATCCACCATCCTTGTGCACAATCCCATCCTCCTGGCACCTGGATCTGCTGGCTCCACCAGGGATGGGGTCATTGGGAAACCTCACACAGAATTCCAGAATCCCAAACGGTTTGGCTTGGGAAGGACGGTAGGGATTATCCCAATCCATCTCTCTGGGCAGGTTCACCTTGCTCTGTCCCAGGGTGCTCCAAACCCGGCCTGGGACACTTCCAGGGATGGGACAGCCACAGCTCCTCTGGGAATTCCATTCCCATTCCTCCCCACCCTCACAGGGAAGGATTTACCCCCAAATCTCCTCGTTAATGGCCCCTGTGTCCCTGGCAGGGGCTCAGATCCCACCTTTCCTCAGCCAGATCCAACCCTGAGACATCTTTTTCCTCCTCACAAAAAAAAAAAAACCAAACCAAAAAAATCCCTCCCAAAAAAAGAAAAAAACCCAAAACCCCCCAAAAAAACCAACAACAAAGAAAGGGAAGATCCCAGATCACAGACCCCAAATGTTTTTCCTCTGTAAAGAGCTGCTTTATAAATCATCCCAGATAAACAGGGGCAATCAAATCTTTGTTTGCAATTGGGGCTGGAGATGATGTGCAGACTCTGATATCCCGGGATCATTTCCCTCTGAGCCAATAAATCCTTCCTGGAGCAACCCTGAGCCTGCCAAGAAAACCCCCTCAGGCCTGGGCTGCTCTCAGCAGAGGGGATGGGAACAAGGCTGCACAAATATTCCAATTTTTAGGCCACTTCCAGCTCTTTTGCAAAGCCAAGCACGTTTTTCCCTCTCGGAGATGGGAGAAGATTGCAGGGCTGGATGGGTTTTGGTCCCCAAACTGGAATGGTGTAGTGGGATCTCTCCTGGTTTGGGAAGTGTCTGCCAGGAAAAGTTGGAGCTTCCCTTGGAATGGAGAATGTAACCCCCTTCCCTCCAAATGATTGTAATTCTGAAATTCAGGGGCTTTCAGGCAAAGATATGGGAATAGGAACGACAGGTTTTTATTAGGGATATTAAAAATAAAAATGTAGTAGTACAAAACAAACAACCCCCCCCAAAAAAATCCCAAAAAACCAAAAACCAAAACCAAAAACAACCCCAAACCAACTCCCCCCCAAAAAAACAAAACAAAACAAAACCAAAACCAAACCAAAAAAAAAAAAAAAAAAAAAAAAACAAACCAAAAAAAACCCAAAAAAACCCAAACAAACAAAAAAAAAAACAAAAAAAACAAAAAAACAACAAAAAAAAACACCACCAAAGCAAGAAAGAAAGACATCCTGGTGGATCATGAAGAAGGAGAAACCCACGTGAGCCCAAATGATTTTCCTGATGTCCCAAACCCCATCACAGCCCGGGTTTGGAGGCAGGATTTGTGGGATGAAGTGCAATAAATCCCATCTTCCTCAAGGCTCCTCTGCCACCCCACCTTCCCTCCACACCCCAATCCCCACAGGACACAGAATTCCAGACTGGTTTGGGTTGGGAGGGACTTTAAACCCATCCCATTCCACGCTTTCCATGGGCAGGGACATCTCCTGCTATCCCAGACTGCTCCAAAACGAATCCTTTTGTGCTCTGGGGTAAATGAAGGTGAAAAATTAAAAACCAAAAAATTTAAAAATTAAAAAAATAAATTAAATATTGAGCAAAAAAAGTGTTCAATTCCCAATTTCTGATTTTTCTTAGGGTTGTCTCATGTGAAAATCAAAGCAAATAATGTTGGAAAGGGCAGCTTTTCCTCCTGGAATGCTGAAAGGAGCAGGGCAGGGCTGCAGCCCCAAACCAGACATTAATAGTGCCCCTTAACCCCCAGGGTGAGATTTATAAACCAGGAGCATCCCAACCTGCAACCCCTTGGAAAAACAGGGATTAGAGTCAGTGGACTCCCAAAAAACCTCCCAAAGCACACAGGAAGAAGGGATTGTAGGTTCCTCTTCCATTAAAGTTCTGGTTTCACTGTGTTTTGACATCTTTCTCTTCATTGATTGTCTTGGGCTGGTAAATTCTTTGGGGATTGAGAGGGTGATCCATGAATTTATCATTCATTAGAGCCCTCAGTTTTTGGTGTCCCTTCGGACAGCTCCAGGGTATTCACAGAGCTGGAGGTGCTCTGCTCTTCAGAAAACCCAGCCACAAAAAGCCCCAATTCCTGATTTTCCTTGGGAATGTCCCATAGGAAAATAAAGCAATGTTGGGTAGGGCTGCAGTGCCCCAGTGGGGCTGGAAAATCCCCGAGGTGCCAAGGAAAAGCATCCTGCTGGGGAAACGTGGGACTGGGGAAATGCAATGGATGTGCAATTTCCTTTTTTTTTTTTTTTTTTGAGTTTCCTTCCTCAATAATTATTCCCGTTCTGGGGGTGGACAGCCCTCCATTTAGATTGCAGCTGGAAATGCTCTCTGCAATTGAATTGGAATTTAAACTGGAAGGGGCTCCTGGCTGCAGCCAGCCCCTGTTCCTTGGGATCAGTTTTAATCTGAGCCAGGCTCAGCTGGGCAGAGCTGATAAATCCTTCTCCCCCTGGCAAAAAAAGGGGCTTTTATCCCTATTTTCCAGCTTCTCTTCCCCATTTGTCTCCCAACGACCCCGAGGGATTAGAAATGATCCATCCCCCGGAACTGGAGCTTTGCTTTTAAACTTCCCTAAATCCTGCTTTGAGCCAGGAAAAGGTCAGCAGGTGCCTCCCACCACATCCTAAAGCCTGGGGGGTTTTTTTGGGGGGGGGGGATTTGATTTCCTGGCTGCCCATTCCCCAGGAAATCCTTGGCTGGGTGAGGGCTCTGTTTTTTGGGAGGGATGTTCCATGTGGGAATCCCTCCTAAAGAGGGTTTGGAGCAGGAAGAACTGGATAAATTCCAGCTAATTCCAGAACTGGATGGCTGGATTTGGGATCTGGGCACGTTCTGGTGACGTTTGTGTTCAATCCTGAGACCTTGGCTCAATCCTCCAGTGATTTTGGCCTGGTTTGTGCTCTAAAAATGAGAGGTTTAACCTAAATTTAAGCTAAATTTAAACTAAATTTAAGCTAAATTTAAGCTAAATTCACCAGGCAGGTTTCCCACTCTCCACCTGGACAAGAGAATCAAAATGTTCATCCCTTCCACCTCTGGAAAATCCCACTGGCAAACCAGTTTTCTGTTTTTCCCAGAAAAAAAAACGAGGCTCCTCTGACCCACAAATCCCAAAGAGAACCTTTGGGGTTTTTTTCGCCTCTCATTTTCCCACATTTTATCCCGTGGCTAAAGGAGCTCAGGGCTGCTCTGGCTGAGCTTCACAGACCTCCCAAAATCCTGCAAATTGCAGGGGAAGCGTTGGGGGGTCCTGGTGGGAAAGGCCACCCCAGGGTGGGACGTCCCGTGGCGGCAGCTGCTCCACGTCCAGCCACGGCTTTTGGGGACAAGGGACGAGCAAAGACAATCACAGCTAATCAATCCTTAATTAACCAGAGCAGGAGGGCTTGGGGAGGATGTGGGAACGGAGCTGAACTTCCTCAGAAAAAGAAAAAATAAATTGCTGCCTGCTCCTGGTGAGCTGGAAAAGGGAGTGTGAGGAAAAGGGGTGTCACAACCCGAGCCAAAACTTGGCTAAAATGGCATTTTTCCCTGGAATAAACCACCCGAGGTGGATAAAAAAGAGCCTTTACGCAGCCCCAAGCGGAGCAAACCCCCTCAGCTCTGCTGCCTTTCCATGAAATTCCGGTGATGATGGAATAATTCCACATCCAAATCGTCCTCCTTGATTTGCTGAGTAATTCTTTGCACTTTTTGGGATCGACGCTGTTTTAATGGCAACAAGAAATATCCACAATTGTGGAGCCCCAGACACCTCTGGGATTGCCAGGAGATAATAATAATAATAATAATAATAATAATAATAATAATAATAATAATAATAATAATAATAATAATTTTATAATTATTATTTGATCCTTATAATAAATTAATAATTATAATAATAATGTTGTCGTGGCTTCAAAAGTCATCCCAAATAATGCCACTATTTCCATGTTCCTGTCCTGAATCCTATTTTGGTTTTATTCCTACATTTGGGGTTATTTTCATTATCAAAGAATTTTTTTTTATCCAATTGCATTAAATATCCCTCTGTAGCCCACACAGCCAGGAGAACCAAACCCTTCGTGGAATTATCATGGAATCATCATGGAATCATCATTGAATCATCATGGAATCATCATGGAATGGTTTGGGTAGGAAAGGACCTTAAAAAGTTCATCCCATCCCACCCCTGTCATGTCCAGGGACACCTCTGAGTGTCCCACGGTGCTCCAGCCTGGCCTGGGACATTTCCAGGGATCCAGGGGCAGCCACAGCTGCTCTGGGAATCCCAGCCCAGGCAGGAATTCCCAATCCCCAATCCCCCAGGCAGCCCTGCCCTCTGGCAGTGGGATCCATTCCCTGTGTCCTGTCCCTCCAGCCCTTGTCCCCAGTCCCTCTGCAGCTCTCCTGGAGCCCCTTCAGGCCCTGCCAGGGGCTCTGAGCTCTGCCTGGAGCCTTCCCTTCTCCAGGGGAACATTCCCAGCTCTGCCTGGAGCCTTCCCTTCTCCAGGGGAACATTCCCAGCTCTGCCTGGAGCCTTCCCTTCTCCAGGGGAACATTCCCAGCTCTGCCTGGAGCCTTCCCTTCTCCAGGGGAACATTCCCAGCTCTGCCTGGAGCCTTCCCTTCTCCAGGGGAACATTCCCAGCTCATGTGCATGGGAGAAAAGACAGGAAGAACATTAAGGCAGATGAATCGAGTATTTTCAAATTTCAAGGAAAACTTTAAATTCCTGCAGGATGGAGCATTGGAATGTGGGGGTGAGGAAGAGGAATGGCACCACCCGGAGTGTTCTGTCCTGGAGGATGGGAATGGCTCCCCAAAATCCCTTTCCCAACGGGAAAACACTCTGGGATTGGAGCTGAGCTCCAGGAACTCCAGCAGCTCTTCCCACCAAACATCTGCTCAGCGCTGGAATTCCTGCACATCCTCACACTCCAGGTTGGAATCATCACCCCCAGCAGGACATTCCAGTGCTGACACCTCCTGCAGGGAGACCAGGATCAGGCTGGAGGGGATCATTCCCCAGGAGAAATCCTGGTTTTTCCTGGATGTTTGCTGGTGGTTTGAAGGACCCTCCATACACAGGTCACCTCCCAGCAGAGGCAAAGCCTTCTCCAGGGTGCCCAGCTCCGTTTGGATTTGGGATTGTTTTGGGGAATAAAGGTGTCTGGCACTCCTAAACCCACAGCAAACAGAGATAAGGGTGTGAGTGCTGCCAGAAATTCCCTGGTTCTGGTTTGCTCTCACTCAGCTGAGCTCCCAAATTCCTGGGATCCTATGGAGACTCCTTCAGCAGCACAAAGGCTCGGGGAGTTCCAAGGGAACAACCCGAGATAATGTTCCTTTGAAACACCTTTCCTGAGCTCCCAGCCCTGCTTGTTCAGGGAGATGGTAAATGAGAAAACAGAGGAGAGCAGGAATGATTTCCCAATAATCCCAACCTTCTCTGGGGTTTGGGATTTGCTGTAGGATGGCTCAAAGGAACCAGGAAAATGCTCCTTTCAAAGGTCTTTCCTGAGCTCCCAGCCCTGCTTGTTCAGGGAGATAATAGATGGGAAAATAAAGGAGAGCAGGAATGATTTCCCAATAATCCAAACCCTCTATGAGGTTTGGGATTTGTTGTAGGATGGCCCAAAAGACCCAAGAAAATGTTCCTTTCAAAGGTCTTTCCTGGGCTCCCAGCCCTGCTTGTGCAGGGAGATGATAAATGAGAAAACAGAGGAGAGCAGGAATGATTTCCCAATAATCCCAACCTTCTCTGGGGTTTGGGATTGGCTATAGGATAGCTCAAAGGAGCCAAGAAAATGTTCTTTCCTGAGCTCCCAGCCCTGCTTGTTCAGGGAGATAATAGATGGGAAAACAGAGGAGAGCAGGAATGATGTCCCAACAATCCCAACCTTCTCTGGGGTTTGGGATTGGTTATAGGATGGCTCAAAGGACCCAAGCAGCAGGAGCACGAGGATGTGCCTGGTGACACCACCAAGCTGGGAAAAGAAAATGGACTTTCTTCAATTTAATGTCCATTTTCCAGCGTTTGATAATTGGGCATTTTTCCTCACACATCCATTCACGGAATGCTGATGAGGGGAGACGTCTCCACATCAGCACCTCGTGGAGAACCTACTCTGAGTTTTTTTTAAATGACAGCCTTAAAATCCTCGTTGTTGGTGGGTTTTATTTTCTCCCTTTTTTAAAAATAAAAAATTCCTTTCCCTGGCTTGTTTTCAGCTGCAGTTGGTTTCTAACGAGGAGATGACGCCAGCTCCCAGTGAAAGGGTTTGTCCTTGAGGAGAGGAGCGGGGATCACAGGGATGGAGAGGAGGGAGAAAACAAAGCTCTTCACCATCGACACCTCCGGATCAATCCCTCCCTCGCAGCTCCCAGCTGAATATTCCTGCATCCTTCACCTTCTCTCCCAAAACAAAACACCTCTGGAGGTCTCTCTGCTGCAGCTCGAGGGCAGGTGGAAAAGCAGAGGCTCTGCTGAGGAATGGAAATATTCCTTCTCTTTGGGAAGGCTTTGGAATGAAGGATTTATTCCCTTTCCCCACCGAGCGCTTTGAAGGCTCCAATTTGTGGTGATTTAACGACACTTGAGAGGAGGAGGAGGAGGCCAATGGAAAGCTCACTCGAGGTGGAAATCACAGCAGAGCTGCAAATACACATTTAAACATCAGAATGGAACGAAATGATGGAGGAAAATAGCAGGAAACAGAAAACAAGCGTTTCCACTCGAGGGCAAAAGCGGAATAAAAACATCTCACGAAAACAATTCAGCTCTGCTTAACCAAAGCAGCGTTAGCTCACAATTCCTTTTGTTTGGATGCTGCTCCTACATCCATAAATCCAGAGCTCTCCCTCAGCAGCAGCAGCAGCAGAAATATTCCCCTAAATTCTCTCCCAGGTAATGAACGGGTTGGAGCAGAAATAATTCCAGCCTTTCCCACGGGGATAATGCGCCCTGATAACACGGTGCAGGGCCCTGCAATTCCACCCAGGGAGACATCTCTGCCAGGGAAAACAGAGTTTAGCCCTCCTGGTGGTTTCCCTGTGGCTCTCCAGATGGAAAAGGGAGGGTTTGGGGCAAAACCATGGGATTTTTAGGTGATATATGTATGTATTTTTTATATCATACCCTTACACTGAGTTTCAGTGAGGTCCCAGCTGGTGATGGCTGAGCCAGAGGTTGAATCTGGAAAAGCTGCTGGCAAAAAAAAGGAAGGAATTTCTCCAGGTTCATCCATTTGCTGATCAGGGGCTCCCACCCCGCTGGAATTCCCACCCTGCTGCTCCAGGGATTGGTGGGATGAGGGAGCTTTGGATGTGTCTGAGCAGCTCCCCAGGCTGGGCAAAGAGCAGGGGAAAATCTCAGCATCCCCCTTTTGATGGGGTTTAAAAGAGCTGGACCATCCCACGGGATGCAGGTGATGGGTTTAGGAGCCTTTTCCAGGCAGGATTTGATGTTTCCAGTTCTTTTCTGCCCCCAGCATCCCATTCCATGCCTAAAATTCTAATTAAAATTCTAAAAAATTCAAGAATTCCATTTTTAAAAATTTAAAAATTCCATTCTAAAATTCTAATTGAACACCTCCCTCTCTGGTTTAATTGGTGCTAAACCTGACTTGAGGTGGTTTCAAACATCTTCAACAGCAAAGATGGTGCAATCTGACCACAGCAGAGCTCAACTTTATTTTCAAAGATCGTTATAAAGACATTAAATTCTGGATTCAATTCCTAAACCAATTCCTGGTGGCTGCAGTTCTCCAGATCCAGAACTGAGTTATCCTGGGAAAGCACTTTTAAATGGGAATTCTGGTGGTTTGGGTAAAGAAAAAAAAAAAAAAAAAGAAATCCCTGAGCTTTTCCAAAGCAGAATTCCCAAGTATTTCCAGCCAGCACCACTCCCAATTCAGGATTAAAGCCTTTGCTGTTCCTGTTGGAGTTTTTCTAATTTAAGGGTTATTTTGAAGTGTTAAGAGGTGTAAATTTGAGCTGGAAAACAGAGGAGAGCAGGAATGATGTCCCAAAAATCTGTCACCCACCTCTGAGGGGTTTGGGATTTGCTGTAGGATGGCTCAAAGGACCCAAGCAGCAGGAGCACGAGGATGTGCCTGGTGACACCACCAAGCTGGGAAAAGAAAATGAATTTTCCTCTATTTCATCTCCATTTTCCAATATTTGAGCATCGAGGGTCAGGGATTTTCCCTCACGCGGTGAAAATCCGTGGGTTTGGATAATTCCCAGGAGATTCCTGCAGGTTCAGGGCTGGTGTCTCCAGCAGGGAACATCCCAGGATGTCCTTGGGATGGGAATGGGATGGCTCAGCCCAGGTTGGGGTGGACTTTTCCCTGCAAACAGGGAAAGTTCAGGGATCAATCACAGGCAGCTCCTCCCTGGCATGGCCTTTGCCCATGGAAAAGGAGACTGGGAATGTGCAAATCCCTTGAGCTTCCCCCAGCAGAACATCCCAGCCAGAGGGGTTTTATCCCAGCAATGACAAAACCCTGACATTTATTGCTTTTTTATGCAAAACTCACTTTTTTTTTTTTTTTTTTTTTTTTTTTTTTTTTTTTTTTTTTTTTTTTTTTTTTTTTCTCTAGAAGGCCAAAAAAAGGGGACAAAAATGAAATTTTTCCTCCAAGGAGTGAAACTCCAGCCCTGAATGATCACAGAGTGGTGCCTTTCCCTGAGAAAGCACAGGATTTTTTTTTCTTTTCCCTTGTGGAATTCCCAGGGAGGTTTTGTCTGGTCTGGCTTTCCCAAATCTCAAGTGGGGAGGATTTGCTGGAGCTCTGGTTCGTGTCGAGGCCTCGCTGCCAGCCCGGCTTTAATCCTCGGCTCTGGGAGGGATTATTCCATTTAGGCAGCAGTGAAATAAAGAAGGAAGACAAATAATCCTCCCTGAAAGGAGAAGAAAATCTCACCAGGCTCTGCCGGCCCCGGGGTTTGCAGGAGCTGGGAATCGCAGCAGGATCGGATTTTTTAACCACCAGAGGAGAAATTTAGGTGGGATGTTAGGAAGGAATTCTTCCCTGTGAAGGTGGAGAGGGACAGGAATGGGATTCCCAAGGGAAGATGTGGCTGTCACATCCCTGGAGTGTCCAAACCTGGGATATTGGGAGGTGTCCCTCAGAGCCTCTTCCAACCCCAATGGAAAATGAACCTCGTGGAAAACGAAAGCTTTAAATTCTATTGATTATTAGTGTTGATTTTATTCCCCTCCTGCTTTTCCTGCTCGGTTCTGTTCGATGGAATGATGGACACCTGTGAGAAAACAGGGAATGGGGCTCCTGGCACCATCCTGGACCCATCCCATCTGCTGGAATTCCTGGGAATTCTCAGGAAACCAGAGGAATTCTCAGGGAAAAAAAAAAAACACAGCACATCCCCCCAAAGCCATCAGCCTCTGCCCCCTCCCCGGCAATCACAATCTGTTTGTTTGTTTGCTTTGGGAATTCAGTTAAAACATCCCAGGCAATTATTAATTATTAATTATTAATTATTAATTATTAACTATTCCCCGGCATTTCCGGCTGGAATGGCTTTGCCTGGTGGGAAAACCCCACGAAGGGAAAAGTCTTTGACTTTGACCTTGCTGGAAGATTCCCCTTTGATTAGCCCCGGCTTAACGAGGCTGGGTTTAAAGCAGGCGTCGAGCGCAATCAGAGCAGCTTTATTAGGACAGGAATCATCTGGAGCCCTGCTCCGTTAACCTTTGCCTGCGTGTGTGACTCGGCTGGTTAATTAATTAATCAGCGATTGATAACGACCTTTGATAACGACCTTCAGCCCAGCAGAGGATGAGCACTTCGTCATTTTAGGCGCCCACACAATCGTTTCCTGCTGCCAAACTGGGATTTGGGATGGGAATGTTTGTGTTTAACAGGGGTGAAGGTCGAGGATTCCGGCTTTCAGGGGGTGTGTGGTGAGTTGACAGACGCTCTGCGTGTCTCTGAAAGTGAAAATGAGGAAGGAGAGAACGGCCTCGAGTTGTGCCAGGGGAGGTTTAGGTGGGATAATGGGAGGAATTTCTTCCTGGAAAAGGTAGAGCTGCCCAAGGCGGTGGTGGAGGGATTTTAAATTCCATGTGGAGGTGGCACTTGGGGACAAGGATTAGTGGTGGCCTTGGCAGGGCTGGGGAACGGTTGGACTCCATGATCCGAGAGAGTTTTTCCAACTTTAATGATTCTGGGGCTTCTTGGGAGTGACAGAAAGAGAGAGGGATGTGAACATTCGTGTTTGCCAGGGATGAATGTTGAGGATTCAAGGGGCCAGATGAAAACTGAGGAGGGAGGAAACGGCCTCGAGTAGAGCCAGGGAAGGTTTAGGTGGGATAATGGGAGGAATTTCTTCCTGGAAAAGGTAGAGCTGGTGGAATCCTCATCCCTGGAGGGATTTCAGAGCAGCACTCGGTGCCTTGTGTAAGAACCAGTGAATGATTTATGGAATAGTGGGGAGGTTTGGGTTGGGACACCTCCCACCATCCCAGTTTGTTCCCAGCCTTATCCTGGACACTTCCAGTGGCACTTTTCTGACTGGGATGGGAACGGCCATCCCGGGATTTTGCCCTCCCTATCTCAGTGCTCTCCAGGAGCTCAGGCAGGGTGGGCACCACCAAGGAAAGGTCATTTCCTGAGAATTCCTTTAAAAGCCACTTGGGGAATTCCTGACCCACTTGTACACGTAAACATCCCTGTCACCATCCATGTCACCATCCCTGTCACCATCCATGTCAACATCCGTGTGAAATGAATATCCATCTGAATATCCATGTGAATTCCACATCAACATCCATGTGAATATCCACGTCTTCCAGAGCATATCCCTGAGGATCAGCAGGAATTTGGAAGGTACCTGGAGGTTTCCTTGCACTCCAACAGCAGCAGGACATCAAAACAATTTTTTTTTAATTTTTTTTTTTTTTTTTTGGAAATCACCTTTTTTTTCCCCTGTTTTTACCCCCTCCCAGGCCAGCTGCTGCCCATCCCTCAGTGGTGGGGCGTCCATGGAATGAATGAGGATGATGGATGTTGTTCCAGCTCGGATGGGGCTTGGAGCTGGTGGAAATGTCACTGCCCATGGCACCAAATGACCTTTGGAGAGGTGTCTTCCACCCCAAACCATCCTCTGATCCTCCCTGAAGGGATTAAAGCTGCAGATCCAAACTCCGTGGTGGGCCCTTTCCCAGAGCCAGAGCAAACCTCCTCGTCATTTTCCCCCAAATCCAGGTTTTTGGCTTGATTTTTAAACTAGAGAGCCAGGCCAGGCTCCAAGCCAGGCCCAGCTCATCCCCACCAGCCCAGCCCCACTAATCCAGGCACTCAGGATTATCTTGGAATCAGGGATAACACAGAGGGGAAAACCTGCCTTCCCCCCTGGAGATGTGTCTGGCTGCCCCACGGTGCTGCTGGCACGGATTTTATTGTCCAGGGGGTGGATTCATCCCGGATTTTATTGTCCTGCTGCACCAGGATATGGATTCATCCCGGATTTTATTGTCCTACCACACCAGGAGGTGGATTTATCCCGATTTTATTGTCCTGCCACACCAGGAGGTGGATTTATCCCGGATTTTATTGTCCTGCCACACCAGGAGGTGGATTTATCCCGGATTTTATTGTCCTGCTGCACCAGGAGGTGGATTTATCCCGGTTTTGCACAGCAGCAGGGCAGCAAGGATGCTCCCATGGGCTGTGCCAGGCAGGGAAAAACCTCCTTTATTGCTAAGGGAGGAGCTGGAAGTAAGTTAAGTCTGGAAAGGTTTTTTTTTTTTCCCTCACTGCATCATTGTCTCCTGTCCCTGAAGGTCTGGAATGACTCTGGGAGGTGCTGGAAGCAGAGCCCCAGCTCCTCTGCTGATTTACAGCCAGGCTGTGCCTGGAAAAAGGGATGTTGAAGGGCTGGGGAAGGTCTGGATTTCCCAAATGAGCTCAGTGGAACGTGGCCACACACAGCCAAGCCAGGCCTGGGGGGCTGCAGGCGCCCAGGCTGCCCCAGAAATGTTGATTTTTGTGCTAACTGTGAGTAAACTCAGAGATAAAAACCATCTCCACGTCCCTGGGAAACGCAGCCCACCAGGAATTCCAGCTGGAGCAGCTCCTCCCTACCTGCGCTGGGGGAAAAGGAGCAGGAAAACGGGCTGCAGGTCTGGAGCAAAGGAAAATCCACCCTGCCAGGCATCAATCAGCTCTGAATTCCAGCTGCTCGTGAGCTCATTTATGAACTCATTAATTGAACCCAGTGGTGTGGCAGCCCTCACCCTCCATTTAGGAATGTAAATAGTTAGGCCACTGGTGGGGACAGCACCTCTTGCAGCAGGAAGGTGGCTTTTCCCTGCTCTGGAGCTAAAATAAACTAGGATTAATTCCTCCTGGAGCTTCCAGAGGCAGATGCACCCCGTGCCTGACATCTGCCCATTAAAGTTGTGCAGAGATGCAGATCTGTAAATGTAATTACACAGCTCAGCTCTAATTTCCAACTCTCATTTAACAACTGACTTAGCAGCATCCAAACAGCTCCCAGTCCCATGGTTAATTCATGAGGATGCACAACTCCAAAATAAACTCAAAAATCCTCAGAGATTCCCCTGAGGAATTGGGGAAAATTCCTGAGGGAATGGGGAGTGCTGGCGCAGGGGCTGAGCCTGGCTTGGAGCAGCTTTCCCAGAGAAAATTCCAGCCTGGGGATGTGCTGCTTTGGCCACCAAGTCCTTGTTTCAGGAGACCTGGGCAGTGAATTCCTGGGAATCCAATTTCTTTGGAGATTTGAGGACTCTAAACCCAGCGAGATGTGTTTGTTTTACCATCCAACACCAACCCTGGCCGTGCCGGGGGTTTATTCCTGATCCTGCCCTTTGATCCCTGGGATCAGGCTGGGAGCACATCCAGCCCTGGAAAAGCAGCCAGAGCTTCACACCTCTGAAGCTGAAACACCTTTATAAATCCTCCTTATCTTCTGCATCACAGAGGGGGGGAAAAAATAGATTTTTTGGGGGCTGTTCCTGCATTGTAGAGTCCGGGAATCCCGGGATGGTTTGGGATGGGAGGGATTTAAATCCCATCCTATCTCTGGGCAGGGACAGCTTCCATAAACCAGCAGGGCCCAAACTCAGGTGCAGAGCCCTTCATTTATTTCCTATTCAACACATCCATGTGGGTTTTTTTCCAGGTTAATGCAGTTTCCCTAAAGAATTATTTCCATTTTCCCCATTTAATGCGTTCTGCTTCAAATCCCTTCTCCTGTTCCAGTGCATCCTCCTGTTCCAATGGATTCCCTCCACCTCCAGCCTCCCAGAGAGGTTTTCCCCACAGCTCCAGGACAAGCAGCCATCCCGAGCCTGGTTGGTTTTTTTGGTTGGTTGGTTTGTTTTTAGGGTTTTTTTGGGTTTTTTTTGGGGGGGGGGTTGTGGGTTTTTGGGGTTTTTTTTGTTTTTTTCTTTCTTTGTTTTGTTTTGTTGTTGCTATTGTTGCTGTGGGGTGTTTTTTGGGGGGTTTTTGGGGGGTTTTGTTGTTGTTGTTTTGGGGTTTTTGGGGGGTTTTTTGGTTGTTTGTTTCTGGGTGGGGTTTTTTTGGTTTGTTTTTTTGTGTTGTGTTGTGTTTTGTTTTGTTTTGTTTTTTCCCTTGTTTTTTGTTTTTTGTTTTGGGGGGTTTTTTGGGAGATTGGGGTTTTTTTGTTTGTTTGTTTTGTTTTGTTGTTGCTATTGTTGTGGGGTGGGTTTTTTTGGGTTTTTTGGGGTTTTGTTGTTGTTGTTTAGGGGGTTTTGGGGGCCTTTTTTTGGTTTGTTCTGGGCGGTTTTGGTGTTTGGTTTTTTTATTTTTTTTCCTTTTTTCTTTCTTTTTATTTTTTTTTATTTTTTTCAGGATCCATCCCTGCCTGACCACCTCTCCCTCCTCTTCTCCCTCTCCTCACCCATCCCTGTTTAATCTTTGGGAGCTGACTCACGGGGAAACGCCGGCCTCATCTGCCGGGAATGTTAAACAAGAGCCTTTTTAAACAAGGGGTGGAAGGAAAAAAAAAAGAAAAAAAAAAAGAAAAAGAAAAAAGCGACCATCTGGCCGCAGAGAAACGCGCCGCTCTCCTCCTTTCCTGCTGGAAAAAGGGACAAGTGACATGGATAAGGAGGTGCCAGGGGCTGCCCCTGGATTTTGTCCCCAAAGCCACTCCATCTCCCATGGGAGAGTTGTCATGGAAATAACCCCTGGATCAAACAATCCCGAGGGGTTTGATGGGGATGGAAGCCCCAAGAGGTGCCCCAAGAGCCGCTGGTACCCGGGCTCCTGCTGCTCCCTCCCCATCCCTGCATCCCCATCCCCTCTCCCGCATTCCCGGGGCAATTCCTGCCGGTCATTGGGGCAGGACCAGCCTTTGCTCCCTCATCCCGCGCTCTGCTTTAGGGTTAAAGCCGGGCCTCGCTTTGTCCTTTTTTGCTCCAGCAGCAGAAATGTTAAAATAAAAATAAAAACCCCCAGAAAATCCGAAATGATGGATTGGGGAGCAGCCACCGCACGGAATCAGCGTTTTTTTTATTTCTCTTCCCTGCACTGAGGAGAAGCAGCTCGCAGAAGGAGTGGGGGAACTGGCTCTGATTTATCTCTGCCCTCACTCGGCCCAGCCCAAATCCCAACCCCAAATCCCAAACCCCAAACCCGGGCTCCGGCTCTCCCAGCAGGGACCTGCCCAACCTGCCCTGCGTTTCCTTATTTATCCCACAGCCATCGCTGACCGCCCTGGGACGCTCCAAATCCACGGGGAAAACAGCCAGAGCTCTCCATAAATCGCAGAGGGAGCAGAAGGAACCCTGCAAAAAAGTTTGGGAAGAACAAATCCCTGTTTTTCCTGGTGCTGCCAAGGTGCCACCAAGAGCTCGGGAGAGGGGAAGGAGCTGCTTTTGCACAGGTTGTTAAAATTCCCAGCACACGTGTGGGGCAGACTGAAGGGCTGAATTTATTCCAAAGGTTCCCTCATTCCTTGCATCCATTCAGAGCTGGCCCTGGAGGCGCTTTCAAGGTAACAAAAGCCAGAAAATTGGGGATAAAGGGGAATATTTTCATCTGCTTTTCCTCAGGGATGCCATTTTGGACAACTCTGCTCTCATCTCATCTCTGAGACCTTGAGCTCTGCATTCCAGGCCTGGAATTCCAGCCCTTAGATCCATCCAGGTGGTGATTCCTCAGTGCTCCAGTGAAAAATGCAGCTGGAAAAGTTGTGTTTGTAACAAATGGCACCAAAAATCCCTTCAGGATCTCAGACTGGTTGGGTTGGGAGGGATCTTAAATCGAATTCCACAGCCCAGGTTGTTCCAAGCCCTGGGAGAGGCCTGGAAGGAGATGGCTCTGGAAAGGTGGGAGGCAGCAGTTCTCCTGGGCAAGGCAAAATCTGGGAGAAAAAATTCCCTCTGCAAGCTGCTCCTGGAACTTCAGAGCCTCTGCTTAGGGGGAAAAAGGTCTAGAGAAAAAAAATCGAATTTAAGTTTCTAATGTTGATCTTTTGGTGGTCTTCATTCCTTTTTTATTTTTTATTTTTCCTTCCTTTTTGCTCTGTCTCACTGGAAAACCAGGAATTTCTCTGGTCTAATTCCTCCCAGAACTTGGTGTCCAGAGTCAGCTCCTGCCCCTTCCCGTCAGGAATTCAGCTGGAGGCTCCATGAGCACTCTGCATCCCAGCCTGGGGGAACACAAGCAATTGAAGAGGATGTCAAATCCATGAAAAGCTTCCCGAGCATCCTGAAACTCTTCCCACCAGTGCCTGAGCAGCCAGGGGTGGCCACTTGTCCCGAAATTTGAGGGCAAGGAGCCGATTCCCTGCCTTTGAAAATCTCTGCTCAAGTGCCCTGGAGCTGCTGGGATAATCAGGGGAGGAGAGCACTGCTCCCTGCTCCGGGGTGGTCCCAAAATTCCAGGGATTTCCCATCCCAGGAATCAACTGGTTGGGCTTTGAGGTTTCTTCCAACCCAAAATTCAGATTTTCCTTTCGTTTCTCCTTTCTCCTTTCTCCTTTCTCCTTTCTCCTTTCTCCTTCCCCCCTCAATCCCACTTTTTCCCATCTTTTCCCAGGTTTTTTTCCCCCCAATGTATTTTGTTTTCTCACCATGACTACAGCTCTGAGCAGTCACTTTTTGAAACCCTCACTGGAGGTTTGAGCGTGAGATTTTTGTGCTCCAGCTCTGGATCCTTTCCAGCCTTTCCAAGCCATTTCCAAGATGTTCACATTTCCAGCACTCAGGGATATTAAAAGTAATTCCTATTTTTTTTTTTAATTTAATGGCAGAATGGAAGAGGAAAATAACTTTGCAGGGTTCGTTTGTGCAGTTTGTGTCTGCAGCAGATCAATCATGACTCTGGTTTTATCTCTCACAGCAGGAGTTCAGCGGGATCCATCCCACTCCTCGATGGCCAGCAGGAGAATTCCCAGCTGGTTTGGGAGCTGGAGCTTGTCCAGAGAAGGACAACAGACCTTGGGAAGGGTCTGGAGCCAAAGAAAACCCTGAGGAAATAACTGATATATTTATTTTCAAAAGGGATGTTCTGTCTGTATGTGATCCATGCGTGTGTTTTCATTCCATATTCAATATATCCATCCCAAAAAATGTGACAATCCGGGAATTCCCACCCCTGATGACAGCAAGGACAAGAAATTCCCCATTTTGGTGCACCACCAGAGGAGCAGCACAGAAATCCCAGGAATTAATTCCCACTTTCACACCTGATTTTTCCCTGCTGAAGTTTCCCAGCGCTGGAGGATTTCACTGGGAAAGAGCTCAGCCCTGTCCAAGGGTTTCCCAAGAGCTCCCTGAGAAAGGAAAGGAAAGGAAAGGAAAGGAAAGGAAAGGAAAGGAAAGGAAAGGAAAGGAAAGGAAAGGAAAGGAAAGGAAAGGAAAGGAAAGGAAAGGAAAGGAAAGGAAAGGAAAGGAAAGGAAAGGAAAGGAAAGGAAAGGAAAGGAAAGGAAAGGAAAGGAAAGGAAAGGAAAGGAAAGGAAAGGAAAGGAAAGGAAAGGAAAGGAAAGGAAAGGAAAGGAAAGGAAAGGAAAGGAAAGGAAAGGAAAGGAAAGGAAAGGAAAGGAAAGGAAAGGAAAGGAAAGGAAAGGAAAGGAAAGGAAAGGAAAGGAAAGGAAAGGAAAGGAAAGGAAAGGAAAATCTGAAGTTTAGGTTGGAAAAGACCTCAAATCCCATCCAGTTCCATGGGCCGGGACCTCCCACCATCCCAAGCCGCTCCAAAGCCAGGCTTTGCCCTGGCTGAAAACTCCGGGAGCCGGGAGGATTCAGAGGATGGAGCAGCAGCAGCAGCCCGAGGCTGAGCCTCCTCCGGGGCTGGCAGGGAGCGGATTCCTGGTGGCTCCTGGAGCTGCCAGCCCTGCCCGGGAGGAGAAAATTTGGCACGGCCAAGAAGCCGCTGGTGTTTTCCCGACGGTGCCATATGCGGGGAAACGGAGCAGCGGAGGGAGAACGCCCCTTTTACCGCTAAAATTAGAAAAGGAAAAAAAAAATTAAAAAATAAAAAAAGGTAAAAAAAAAAAAAAAAAAAGCGCCCCCAACCCAAGCCATTAGCACGGGCATTGTAGCATGAAACACAAACCCTTCCTCCCGAGCAGCACAAAGGCCGGGCTCAGTAATTAATGCAATGAAAGGGCCGGGGCTTGCAGATGGAGAAGGGGGAATAAAGGCGCTCCCCGGCGCTGCGCTGTCATGCATCGCATGCTGCATCTGTTATGGAAATCAGGGCTAGCGGGGCCTTTTGTTGGGGCTAAAGCCCTCCCAACAGGGATTTGGCCGGAGTAGATTTTCTTGTTATTAAACACGATTTCGGGCTAGTTGAGAGCAGATGCTGCCGCAGCGTTTGGAACTAATCAGGAGAGCCGGGAGTGTGCGGCGCGGCTGAAGGAGGCTGGGTTGGGCTGCCAGAAGCATCCCGGGTCCTGCTGCTCTGCTTTGCACATGAATGATGCTGCTGGCACCAGCTGAGCCCGCTGGCAGCGCTCCCTGCCCGCCTCTGCAGCGCCAGGGACATCGCTGCCTTCCTCAGCCTCGCAAGGAGCCAAAAAAAAAAAGCCACTGGACGCCACCGGCAGCATCCCAAAATCTTGGAAAGATCATCTTGAACGATCTCTGTGCGCTTCCAGGCAGGAGAGAGGACGGGAGAAGCAGCACAGAGGTGTTGGGGTCACAGTGAGGGCACAGGAGGGAGGGACAAAGGGAAGGAGGTGACAAAAGCCATGGGGGAGTCCTTGTGATGCCTGGGGGAGGTTGAGCTGGAACAGAGTGGGCAGAGCTGGAGAATAAAGTAGGGATTTGTTACAAGGTTTTTAGGATCCACCTTGGGCAGGACAAGAGCCTGGCCAGGGCTACACCCAAATGGACACAAAATGAGCACAAAATGGTCACAGAATGGTCACAAAATGGACCCAAAATGGTCACAAAATGGACACAAAATGGACAAATGGTCACGAGGTCTGACACTTTGATAAGTTTTGGTCCATTTGCACCTTGGGGTTGAGTTGTCCCATTCCAGCTCCAGGCTGTGAGGTCCCATCCTTCTTGTCCCTCCCTCCAGCCCACCCTTGGTTGTGCTTTGGGGCTGAAAGTTGTCCTTGGTGTGCAGCAGCAGAAGGATTTGTTTTGTGTCCCTGCTGTGTGCAGAGCTGAGTGACACTGACTGTGAGCTCAGAGCTCAGCCCTGCGCACCACAGAACATGGAATTGTGGGAGATAAAAGTGAAGGCATCACCCACAGCAGCACATCAACGCCCAGGGATGATGATTTGGGGTGGAATTGCCTCTGGCAGCTCCTGAGAAAAGGATCTTGGAGCTGGGAATGCCACAGCTCGGGTGGGAATGCACAGGGAGTGGCACATCCCGGGGTGTCTGCTCAGGGGGATGATCCCACGTTTGTCAGGGGAGGGGAAAACTACAAAAGCGGAGGTGGAGAAAAGGTATTTTGGAACTGTGGGATGGTTTGGGTTGGAATGGGTTCATCTCATGCCATTCCATCCCTCTGCCATGTTCAGGGACAGCTTCCACTGTCCCAGGCTGCTCCAAGCCCCATCCAGCCTGGCCTGGGACACTGCAGGGATCCAGGGACAGCCACAGCTGGGCAGGAGGAGGGGTTTACATAGCCCTGAGGCACAGCTGTCAGTCTGTCCATCCATTCATCATCCATCCATCATCCCGCCATCCATCCATCCATCCATCCATCCATCCATCCCTCCATCCATCCATCCATCCACCCATCCATCCATCCATCCATCCATCCATCCATCCATCCATCCATCCATCATCCATCCATCCCTGTCCATCCCTCCATCCATCCATCCATCCCTCCATCCATCCCTCCATCCAGCTCCTGCTGTGGATTATGGAAAATGAGCAGGACAAAGAGCACCAGAACAGAAGAAAGGGCACCAGAACCCCTCCTGAGCGGGACAGGGAGCACCAAACATTTCATGAGAATGACAAGGAGTCCCAAAAGTCATCCTGAGCAGGGCAGAGAACACCAAAAATCATCCTGAGCAAGACAGAGAGCACCAAACTCCTCCTGAGAAAGACAAAGAGCACCGAAACACCTCCTGAAGAGGACAGAGAGCCCCCAAAACTCATCCTGAGCAGGACAGAGAGCCCCAAACTCATCCTGGGCAGGACAGAGAGCACCAAACTCATCCTGGGCAGGGCAGAGAGCCCCCAAACTCATCCTGAGCAGGACAGAGAGCCCCAAACTCATCCTGAGCAGGACAGAGAGCCCCAAACTCATCCTGGGCAGGACAGAGAGCCCCAAACTCATCCTGGGCAGGACAGAGAACACCAAACTCATCCTGAGCAGAGGAGAGAGCCCCAAACTCATCCTGGGCAGGGCAGAGAGCACCAAACTCATCCTGAGAAAGACAAAGAGCACCGAAACACCTCCTGAAGAGGACAGAGAGCCCCCAAAACTCATCCTGAGCAGGGCAGAGAGCCCCCAAAACTCATCCTGGGCAGGGCAGAGAGCCCCAAACTCATCCTGATCAGGGCAGAGAGCACCAAACTCATCCTGAAGAGGACAGAGAGCCCCAAACTCATCCTGAGCAGGACAGAGAGCCCCAAACTCATCCTGGGCAGGGGAGAGAGCCCCAAACTCATCCTGGGCAGGACAGAGAGCCCCAAACTCATCCTGATCAGGGCAGAGAGCACCAAACTCATCCTGAAGAGGACAGAGAGCCCCAAACTCATCCTGGGCAGGACAGAGAGCCCCAAACTCATCCTGAGCAGAGGAGAGAGCCCCAAACTCATCCTGATCAGGGCAGAGAGCCCCAAACTCATCCTGGGCAAGGGAGAGAGCACCAAACTCATCCTGAAGAGGACAGAGAGCCCCAAACTCATCCTGATCAGGGCAGAGAGCACCAAACTCATCCTGGGCAGGACAGAGAGCCCCAAACTCATCCTGGGCAGGACAGAGAGCCCCAAACTCATCCTGAGCAGGACAGAGAGCACCAAACTCATCCTGGGCAGGGCAGAGAGCCCCAAACTCATCCTGAGCAGGACAGAGAGCCCCAAACTCATCCTGGGCAGGGCAGAGAGCCCCAAACTCATCCTGAGCAGGGCAGAGAGCCCCAAACTCATCCTGGGCAGGACAGAGAGCCCCAAACTCATCCTGGGCAGGGCAGAGAGCCCCAAACTCATCCTGGGCAGGACAGAGAGCCCCAAACTCATCCTGGGCAGGACAGAGAGCCCCAAACTCATCCTGGGCAGGGCAGAGAGCCCCAAACTCATCATGAGCAGGACAGAAAGCCCCAAACTCATCCTGATCAGGGCAGAGAGCACCAAACTCATCCTGGGCAGGACAGAGAGCCCCAAACTCATCCTGAGCAGGACAGAGAGCCCCAAACTCATCCTGGGCAGGACAGAGAGCCCCAAACTCATCCTGAGCAGGGCAGAGAGCACCAAACTCATCCTGGGCAGGACAGAGAGCCCCAAACTCATCCTGGGCAAGGGAGAGAGCACCAAACTCATCCTGGGCAGGGCAGAGAGCCCCAAACTCACCCTGAGCAGGGCAGAGAGCCCCAAACTCATCCTGAGCAGGACAGAGAGCCCCAAACTCATCCTGAGCAGGACAGAGGGCACCAAACCCCCTGAGCAGACCGGGCCCGGCAGACCCGCGCTGTGCCAGCCAGGGGCGGGTGACAGGGCAGGGGACAGTGCAGGGGACAGGGCAGGGGACAGGGCAGGGGACAGTGCCATCCCCAGGTCACGGAGGTGCTGTCCCAGCAGCGACATTTCCCTACACGCCAGACACGAAATGAGTGACGTCTGCTTCAAGGCCAGCCCTGGATCCCATTTGCGGCTCATTCCAGGCGGGATGAGGTTGATGTCCCCTGCAGCTCCCTGAGCCGGGAGGTCCCGATCCCGGAGCCCCACGGGCTGCCTCTGGGCTGGGGAAACCTTGAGGGTACAGGGCATCCCCAGGGATGGGGACACATTCCCAGGGATAGGACACATCCCCAGGGATAGGACACATTCCCCAGGGATGGGGACACATTCCCAGGGATGGGACACACTCCCGAGGAAAAGGAGACACATTCCCAAACAAGTGACACATTCCCAAGGAAAAGGGGACACATTCCCAAGGAGAGGGGACACATTCCAGAGGAAAGGGGACACATTCCCGAAGCGCGGGGACACATTCCCAAAGAAGGGACACATTCCCGAGGAAAAGGGGACACATTCTCGAGGAGAGGGGACACATTCCCGAGGGATGGGACACATGCCCCAGGGATGGGACACATTCCCGAGGAGCGGGGACAGACATACTCCCAAGGAGAGGGGACACATTCCCGAGGGATGGGGACACATTCCCAAGGAAAAGGGGGACAGACACATTCCCGAGGCATGGAGACAGACACATTCCCGAGGAGAGGGGACACATTCCTAAAGAAGGGACACATTGCCGAGGGATGGGGACACACACATTCCCAAAGAAGGGACACATTCCCGAGGAAAAGGGGACACATTCCCGAGGAAAAGGGGACACATTCCAAAGGGATGGGGACAGACATTCCCGAGGAAAAGGGGACACATTCCCGAGGAAAACAGGACACATTCCCGAGGAAAAGGGGGACACATTGCCGAGGGATGGGGACACGCACATCCCCAAAGAAGGGACACATTCCCGAGGAGAGGGGACACATTCCCTAGGGATGGGGACAGACATTCCCAAGGAGAGGGGACACATTCCCAAGGAGAGGGGACACATTCCCGAGGAAAAGGGGGACACATTCCCGAGGAGAGGGGACACACATCCCCAAAGAAGGGACACATTCCCAGCGCTCTGGATCAGGCCGTGGAGGCACAAGTTGCAGGAAAGAGGGTGAGGTTCCCCGGTAGCTCCATCCCCTTTTCCCAGCCCCTCCTCCGCCATTCTGTCACCTTGTCCTCAGCTCCGGGGTCACACGGGGACTGTCACCGCTGCCCGAAGGTGGCCCGGGGGTGTCACCGCTCATTTGTCGTGGCACTCAGAGCGCTCAGCTCAGCATCCTCTGTCCCCCCAGGCCCAGCTGCTGCCCTGGATTCCAGCCCTGGAATTCCAGCCCTTGTGTTCAGTTTTCCTCCTGCTCCTTCACTCCGTTTGCTCAGCTCCAGCCTCCTCCTGCTGAGGGTGAAGCTTTTCTTGGCGTTTTTCCCTTAAAAATCCAGGTGACCCTGGCTGAAGCCACACGCCCAGCCACAACTTGACCCCCCCAACCCGTAAATATTTCCTAATATTAAATATTATCACCATTGTTTCACTGCAAACACACCGAATTTCCCCTTTATTTCAGAAGTGCACGCTGCAGAGGGTCACTGCTGCCTCCTCACCCCCATATTTTATATTTTTTGCTGTAAAATAATGAACTTTTTTTTTATCCCAAAGTGGCACCTGGAGGATCAGCGCTGGCTGCAAGTTCCCAGGAAAAGGAGCTCAGGGATGTGGTTTAACCAGGGTTTGCTGTGGGATTAAAGTTTGGTTTAGGGGCTTTGCTCATCCATTTCTTTGTCCCCTGGGATTATCCCGGTGCTGGTGCCACCTCCAGAGCAGGACAGGTGACCACGGCAGGGCAGGAACCATCCTGAAAGGATTCACCCCCTTCCCACCAGTGAAAAACAGGGAATTAATTCCTTGCCAAGCTCCAAAGTGCAAGGGAAGGAGATTTAGGAGCACATCCCAGAATTTCTGCCATGAGGTGGGTGGAGGGCTAAAAACCCATTTTCCCCCACTTGGAATCCCTTTTTCAGAGATCCTTTGGGAAACCAGCTGAGATCTTTCCTCCTCAGACTATTTCTCATCCTTTAAAATCATTTAGGAAGGATTAAAAAAAAACCCACTTGGCAGAACATTCCTTGTGCCAGATCCTGAGGATTAGATTCCAAGGTCATTTTGGACACTTTAGGACCTGCTGGGAAGATGAAGGAGCTGCAGAAAAAGAATAATAATAATAAAAAAACCACCAAAATATTCTGTTTGAGCTTTTAAACTGGCAGCAGCCACTGCTGCAACTCTCCATGGCTTTTTCAGGAAGGTTGCCACAGGAGCTGGGTGAGATGGAGAATCCCTGGAAAAAGAGGTTCATCAGTCTTTTAAGAAAGCAGTTTGGAAGGAAGAAATTAAACGAGCTGAGGATTAATAATTACTTGTTTTTCAGCAAATAATCCCTCCCTTAGGGGAGGCTACATGAGGATGAGGCAAAGAAATGCCAGCACCTGATCCCAAATCCACCAAAGTCCCAAAAAACCCTTGGAGCTTGAAGCCACCACCAATCTGGGTGGAAAACCCCCTAAAAATCCATCAAACAGCCCAGCTCCAGCATGTTAAATTTGGGATTATTTCCTTTCTGGAGATGGTTTGAGAGTCCTTTAGCAGCACCCTAATCCACCTCGTTTTGAGCTGTGACCACGCCACACTGGGGAGTGACCCGGGAGAACCACGAAACATCAAAAATTCCTACAAAATGTGGGGGAATCTCAAAACTGGAGGTGCCAGGAAGGGCCAATTCTATTCCTCAGCCTCAGCAGGAGCCAGGGAAGAGCAGTTCAGTCGGCAGCTCAGGCAGAATTCCCTGCCAAGCTGAGGTGGAATCCCAGGAGAAGCAGCAGCAGCAGCCTGGGGTGGGACCACAAGGGTTGGGATGAAGTTTGGGATGAGGACTGCAGTGGCCCAACTGCTCCTGCAGCGTTTGCAGCTCTGAGAAAGGTGCCACAAACCTTCCCAAGGTAGAGGAAGAATTAATTGGGGGAAAAAATTCCTTCTGGAAAGAGATTCCAAGAGGAGGAGTGGATCTGCTCCTGCTGGCTCAGCTGTGGGTCTGTGTCCCAAATGTTTCAATCCAGCTGTGGAGGGGCTGCTCAGCCTGGCAGACACCTTCAGATGGTGAGGACAGGGAGAGTTTGGATCATTAATTAGCCCCTCATTGTTAATTACAGCACCTACAGAGCTGCTGGGTCATTGGGAACATCAGGGCTGTCCCAAGGAACAGGGAGATGAACTCTTAGATGGAATTCTGAGATGGAATTCTGAGATGTGTCCAAGACAATCCCAAGCTTTTCCTGTCTGGATGGACACCAGGAGGAGCCTTGGGGAGGGGAGGATGAGCTGCAGGTTCTGTGTCCCAACAGGACACAGGAATTCCAGGACAACTCAGAATTCCAGGGATCTCCCCAGTGACAGGAACAGATAGAAACACCATGGACACCTTCAGATGGCCAGGACAGGGAGAGTTTGGATCATTAATTAGCCCCTCACTCGTTAATTATAGCACCTACAGAGCTGCTGGGTCATTTGGAACAGGGGAGAACCATCAGGGCAGTCCCAAGGAACAGGGAGATGAACTGTTGGGAATTCTGAGATGGAATTCTGAGATGTCTCCAAGACAAATCCAAGCTTTTCCTGTCTGGATGGACACCAGGAGAAGCCCTGGGGAGGGGAGGATGAGCTGCAGGTTCTGTGTCCCAACAGAACAAAAATTCCCCTGGAATTCCAGGACAACTCAGAATTCCAGGGATCTCCCCAGCGATCAGGAACAGCCCCGGGCTGGGAGTGAGTTTTTCTGGTGAAGAACAACCTGAAACTGAATCTGAAAATTCAGTGACAATTCAGCTTGAGAGGCAAAGCAAAGCAACCCCCACGTGTTTGCTTTGCTCCTCTGCCTCTGGCATTTTTGGGAAACGTCTCCAAGAAGGAACCCACAGCAAAGTGGAAAATTTCATGCCCAAAAGGCTGTTGCAAAAAGAAGATTCCTACTCAAAACCCCAGCACAATTATGCCCCAAAACACACAACTGTTAATGAACTACCACACAAAGGCCGCTTCCACCACAAGAAAAAACCATTTTTTTTTGGTTTTGGTTTTTTTTTTTTAATTCAAAGAAAAAAAAATGGTATTTTAATAAATACTGCAGAAACATTAACCAAACAAAGTGACTCCAACAATTAAAAAAAAAAAAAAAGTAATGAATGTCCTGTTTTATAACAGTTATAACTTATTTTTTTTCCACAATATTTAAATACAGAAAGAAGCACTTACCAGCTATTTTGTAATACTGCCCTAATAGCACTGTTGCATCAGTTAAAAGCTTATTAAGGTGGTCAAAAAATGTCTCTTTTTTTGTTTGTTTCTGAGGGAAATAACCAGAATGGGAGTGAGATTTGTCTTCTTTTCTCAGATGAAACAAAGTGCCGGGAACACACAGAACTGAGATTTTAATTACCAGTTTTGTTTTTTTACCTTTTGCACCAGAGCTTTTTAAACACTTCAAAAACGAAGCATCACCATTGGCAATGAAATGCTTGTCCTCCACAAGCAAAAACCAGCCTGGCTCAGGGCTTTGTCTCCTTCCTTTGGGACAAGTTTGGTGGGTCAGGAAGAGTTCCAAACCATTGGAAAAGGCTGATTTAATTCAGTGTAACAACAGCAGAAAGGGATTGGACTGAACCAGTTCACCCCGTTTTCAGGATTGGGGGCGGGGGGGAGGCTGGATAATATTTTTTTTTTGTGTTAATCCTAAAAACTAAGGGCAGGATCCAGTTCCCACCGGGGACCCCTTAAGGCCTCACAGTTCTTCAGACCCCCAAAACGAGGAGCAGCACGAAAGGCTCAATTTTGCAGGTTTTTCAGGGGTATTTTATGGGGTTTTTAAAATTTTTTTTTTTTTTTGCAGTGAACCACATCCCAGAAGAGCATTTCTGTGGGATCCATGGGCTCTCCAGCTGCTGGGGTTTTTTTGTTTTTTGGGGAGGGGGCTTCCCCAGGTGGGCAGTAAGGCTTAAGGGAACTACTATGGTTAAATTTGCCATCACAGCTCTCAGCACCTCCCACCTGAAGCGAGGTGGGCACACAGAACACCAGGACTGGCACCATTTCCACTCCACAGCACAAGCACAACGAGGATCAGCCGAGTCACAGCCCTGCAGGGCTGCTCTGCCCCCACTCCTCCCTGCCCCACGGATCTGATCCAGCCTGGGAATCCTCAAACAGCTTGTCTTCATCCCCGCCGTGGATCAGGAAAGGCAGGACTCCAGACTTCTCCAGAATTTTCCTTGAGGTGGGGATTAAAAAAAAAAAAAAAAAATTCCTTTCCACAGATCTCGGTATCCTTTCCATTTTCACAATCAGCTACTTAAAAAAAAAAAAAAAAAAAAAAACAAAAACAAAACAACCCCAAAAAAAACAGATCGAATCCTTTGGAAAACCAACTCTAAGGTCAGCGGGGTAGTTCCTTAATGAGAAGGGCATATTAATAATGTCTTCATTAAAAAAAAAAATAATATCCCATTAAAGTATTGTTTGAATGAAATCAAAGTGGTAGCATCCAGGAGCAGAGCATTACTAAAAGAAAGAAGCAGTGTCCATGACATCTCTCCTTTTGCAGGGTAATTCTCCCAACCATTCTCTCTTCTCTCAGCACATTCAAACGTTTTCCCTTTTATTATTAATTATTATTATTATTTTTTTTTTTTGGCATTGTCTTCAACAGAAAAAAAAAATTCCTGATGCCACTCCTCTCTGAGAGCCTTTTCTTCCTGCTGCTCAGTCCTTAAGTCCAAGTGTCACACAACAGGAGAAACCTCCACGAAAGCACTGGCAAAAGCCCTCATTTAAACACCCTGTGGCTGTGACTTCATTGAGCTCCAAAACCCCTCCTGGATCTTCCTCCTCCTCCTCCTCCTCCTCCAGGCAATCCCAGCTCCTTCACATCACCGTGCAACTCTTGGCTTTGTCCTTTCTCAAGTCCGTGGCCACTGTGGACAGTTCTGGCCTGCCAGGCATGTGTGAAATCCTCTTTGTGGCCCTCTGAGATTTGTTTCGTTTGACGTTTTTGTTTGTTTTGTTCACACACGCCAGGGTGGCGACGTGAAAAATGTCTCTGACACTGTTTTCTGACTGTAAGGCTGAGCATTCGATGTATGTGGCTGCTCCAATCTGTTTGGCCATATTTGCACCCTGAGGGGAAAAAGGGACATGTGATCAATACCAAGTTGTCTAAAAAGCTTCGGCAATCCTCACAATTCCAGCTCTGTGCCTTAATTTTTTTTCTTTTTTTTTTTTTTTTAAGGAAAACCCAAAGCCAATTTGGGAAAACAAACAGAGTTTTCTTTGCAGGAGGAGTCAAACAAGTGTCCAAGCCTTATCTGCTGTGCAGAGAAACACAAATTTAAAAGAGAGAAAAGAGCTCAGGGACTGCAAAAATCTGAGTGAGGCCTTTCAGCAGTTTCACCTTAACCTGAATCTGGGACTCTCCTGGAAAATGTGGCAGATTCCAGGAGAGAGATTCAGATTGGAGCCTGAAATGTCCAAAGAGAAATTCTGTGCCTCCTGAGCTGGAGCAGAGTCCCTGTTACAGCCCCAGGAAGAGGGCAAAGTTCTCAGGGAAAATTCTAGAAACTTCCTCATAGGGAACAGGGAAAAAAGACAGGGGGAAAGGGCATCAGGGGTTATAGGAGCCCTTCTTTTGGGATTTGGCCATATTTGCATCCTGAGAGGAAAAAGGAACATGTGATCAATACCAAGTTGTGTAAAAAGCTTCGGCAATCCTCACAATTCCAGCTCTGTGCTTTAATTTTAATTTTTTTTTTTTTTTTTTGAAAAGTCACAGCTGATTTGGGACAACAAACAGAGTTTTCTTTGCAGGAGGAGTCAAACTAAGTGTCCAAGCCTCATCTGCTGTGCTGAGAAACACAAATTGGGAGAGAAAAGAGCTCAGGGACTGCAAAAATCTGAAGTGTCTCAGTGAGGCCTTTCAGCACTTTCACCTCAACCTGAATCTGGGAATCTCCTGGAAAATGTGGCACCTCCAAAGAGAAATTCTGTGCCTTAAGGAATAAGCAGCTGCTCCTGAGCTGCAGCAGAGTCCCTGTTACAGCCCCAGGAAGAGGGCAAAGTTCTCAGGGAAATGTGCTCTGGGAGAGTTCTAGCAACTTCCTCATAGGGAACAGGGAAAAAAGAAAGGAAAAAAAAAAAAAAAAAAAAAAAAAAAAAGCGCATCAGGGGTTATAGGAGCCCTTCTTCTGGGATTTTAAGCAGTCAAAGCAGGGATATCTGTTCCAGCAGCTCAGGCAAACAAGCCAACATGTGAGAAATGACAATAGCCCAGTGTCCTGCGGTGGATTTTGTTACTGGAACACAATCCAGCATTATGTGAAAGAAGGGGAGTTGCTCCAAGGGAATTTGATTTTTCTGAGGGATGAATCTTTACAAAGTTACGAAGAAACCCAACCACATCTTTTGACTGTGCCACCCCTCCTCACCCATCTCCAGGCCCATGGCCCCTCCTGTTTGCCCTGCAGGGATGGGACCTTATCAGTGCCAAGGGGGAGAGGCTGATAAGGCAGCAGGAGCTCCCAGGAGCAGCTCCCTTCCCCACAGTTCAACATTTCCACTCTGCTGAGCTGAGCCTGGGAACTGTTTGCTCAGGTGGAGCTCCCAGAGCTGGGAGGCTGGAGCAGAGTGTCCTCACCCTGCCAGTGCCTTCCTGCTGGAGCTCAGAGCAATGGGAAAGCTCTGGTTCCATCCTGCCTTAGCCTTGAAGGGCATTTTAGAAGAAGCTGTGTGCTTTGTTCCTGCTCCTCAGGGGAACAGGCTGAGCTGTGAATCCAGGGGGAAAAAAAAAATAAATCCACCTGTCAGCGGATTTTTGATCATTCTCGTGGAAAGAGTTGATTTTACTGAAATCCTGCCATTTTCCAAGGTGAACACACTCCATCCTTAGTAACTCCAGCTCAGGAGCTGCTGCTTTGGAAAACCTGAGGGATAAACCATCCCCAAGTGGTTGCTGAAGTGACTCCTGGAGGTGCCAGTGTCCCTCCCACAGGGTGGATCAGTCAGCAGCAGCGTGATTCAGCTGCATCAGTGATCACACACATGTGAGTAATAAAGGGAGCAGTTTCCCTGTTCCTACATCCTGCTCTCTCCCATGACCTGCTTCCTTTCCCTTTCTCTCTCTCCTCTGATGCCTGGCTCCAAAGTTCTCCCTTTCCCAAGAGCAAAGGGCTCATCAAGAATGAAGATGCCTTCTGGCTTTGCTGCACCTTCAGAAGGAGAGATGAGATGTTTTTGAAGGAATTGGGGGCAGATTATATTCCACTACAGTGTCATGATTCTGAAGTCAAACAACATTCAAATCTGAAGTCTGCAGACAGCAATTTTACCAATTTGTCAGTGAATAAACAGGACGTGTCACCTTTTAGCTACGTTTTTTGGTGCGTGCAGGCACAGAAATGCAGGAAGTTCTTTTTACAACTCGCCTAAAAAAGCAATTTGCAGGCAAAAAAAGGCAACGATTTATGACATTGAAAAGGGATGATTTAACACCACCACATCAGACTGTGGGGCTGCAGGATTTCCTTTAGTCCCAAACAGTTTTCAAACCCACCTCCACCCACACCACGGGTGCAAATCTGCGTGTCAGGCTGCACTGGGGACATCACGAGGGACAAGCTGGTCACAGGGAGGGCTCCAGTGACAGAAAACCAGGATTTTCTTCCCTCCTGAAGGACAAAAGAAGGACCTACCTGGTCGTAGGACACGGGGGTCTGCCTGTGGTTGGAGAGCTCCACCAGCGTGCTGACATCCGTGCGCAGGTCCGACTTGCAGCCCACCAGGAGCATCTTGGTGTTGGGGCAGAACTCCTGGATCTCCCCTTTCCACTGGAAAATCACAAGTTGTTCATGTTTAAACCCAAAGAAGCCACGAGTTTTGATTCCAGCTCTCCAGGCTGGAATGTTTTTACGTAATGGTTGGGTTTGCCCCCGAGGTGGTTTGTTTTATCTGAAGGCAGAACTTGGTCAAGGATGAAATCTTCCTGTCTCACACGCTCACGAATTCCACTGGCTTACTAATCAGCAGGGAATGAGCTCAGATTGTTTAGCCACACGAGGAAAGGTTTGCAGAGCTGTTGTTTCTCACACCCAGCCCCAGCCAGGTGCAGAAATGCTGTCCCCACCTTCAGAGGCAGCTCTTGGACAACCACAACACCAGCAGGGCTAAAGAGGGGTTCACTGCTGGGTTCTCACACCTCAAACTACACCAATCTGCCCCAGCTGAACCAACAACGAGCCCCTTCAGACAAAACTTGAGATGAATTCATTGAGTTTCACCCTTCTACAAGGTTCTGTTGAGAACTCCAAGCCAAAAACTTCACAGCATAACCCAAACAGGGATTTCTCCCTGATACTCCCTAAAATTTCAGGCTATAATTTGGGTTTTAAAGCAGATTAAGAACAATCTCCTGCAGAATTAAGTAACCAGCATTAGCAGGGACAGAAAAGCCACAAAGTTGTGGATGCTTTTTGACACAGAGGGAGCAGTTTTGAAGTATTTTTTTGTAGGCTATTCAGAGCACTGTAAGGCACTTCACCCCAGTGAGACAAGAATCACTGGCTCCAGCCTCAGAAAAAAAAAAAATAAAAAAGGAACTTCAGGTCATTGAGCCCCAAAACCAGGGTGAAGCTGAGTCATGCTCAGCAGCCAAGGAGGGCACCAGGACCACCCTGCAAACCCAGAGCCTGATGATGAAAATTCCGTGTTTGAGTTTGTGGGAAGCCTGACACAAGCTGGATCAGTGATCTCACAAAGGGCTTTGGGGCAGGGCTGTATTTCTGTGCCACTGCAAGCTCTGCTGGTGGCTTCCAGAGGCATTTGTCACTGGCTCCTTCCAACGTCAGGCTCACAATTATGTAAGGCCGTGGCACGAGTCCAAACACTCGGCTGACAATTTTTATACCACTCCTACAAACCCAGCGAAGTTTCCCAATCCCGTCACAGGAACGTGTGAGAGACAACTCCTTACAGCACCTCACACCACCCTCAGCAACCTGTCTCAGGGCTGAGGAATGAGACTTCCCTTCAGCTCCAAGTGTCCACCAGCGAGGTTTTTCAACTAACAAACGGCCTCAAATCAAAGCACCCTCCTGCCATCGCTCCATTAAAAGAAACAGAGTGGAAGCTTGCAGGGCAGGGATTTAAGGATGAGCAGAGCCCTGTGCTCAGGGCTTGGCTCCAACACTTGCCTTTTTTAGGACACTGTCCAGGGTTTCTGGGCGGCTGATGTCAAAGCAGATGAGGACAGCATCGGAGTCGGGGTAGGAGAGCGGGCGGACGTTGTCGTAATAAGGAGACCCTGCAGGGAAAACAAACAACATCTCGTCATTAATTGCTGATTTCCTCTCCCTGCAGTCACCCAGAAAAGCCTGGAGAGGCTTTCAGTGCTGGCCCCTCACTGATCCATCACCCACCAAACGCTGGGGGTGCTCCCAAGGAGAAGGAAACGGGCTCAGCCCAAGTTTAAAGCCCAGCCCCAACAAAACCCTTGGACTCCAAAAGGCTTTTTCCTAAAGCAGATTGGAAGTTTTGATTTGTCTAACAGCTAATTTAAAACAAACAGCTCCAAGTGCAAAAAAAAAAAAAAGCATCTTTAGTTGTCACATTGGCAATGTTCAGAAGAAACTCTTGCTTCAAATTAAAGAACTTGTTGCAGGAAACAGATTTCCAGCAGGGAAAAAATCCCAATCCTGTAGGCAGGCACGCAAGTTATCTGTCACAAAAAGCCTCATTAATCTGTAAACCAATAAAGCTTGCAATAAATGTTTATGTTTAGCCCATAAAGCAGATTTTTATCAACAAGATCAAAGCTAATTTAGTAATCTGAGGGAACAGATGTAGGTACTGTACTGCTCTTTGTGCTTGTTTTACTTGCAGGCCTGTGAAGGGAGTTTCTGTTTCCCTTTAACAACAGTCACGATGTGAAGAGTTAAAATCCATCCAGAGTTAAAAATTGTGTTTTAATCATCTGGTGAATTTGGCAACAGGTTAGGGGAATAAAAAAAATTTTAAAAATTTGGGTTTTTTTTTTTAAGAAGTTGCAGTCACTCAACCACCATTAGGTTTGGCCTTAACTGTGCTGAGCTCCACTTCCTGAGGAAAATCCATTTCTTAATGCATTTAAAAGGGCATTTAAACCAGCTCAGTGGCCCAGCAGGGCAAGGGCCTGGGCAACTTAAAATCCAGTTTTTCAGCCATCATCCATCCTTATTTCTGTATTTTCCCCATGAAAAAAATCCTGAAACACGCCAGACCCTGAAAGCCAGCACGGAACACCCACCACAAGAACCCAATTTCCAGGAGTTTGGGGGGTTATCAGCTCATTATCTCCCTTATTTCCCAGTTTTCCAGCACTAAGTGGCTGTAAGGTGTCAGGTTCTGAAGAAGAGGAGAGGAATTCCTGCAGTTTTTCCCTGGCAGGCAGCTCGGGGCTGTTGCACGAGCAGGGGAATGGTGTGAAGGGCTCGCAGATGACTCCACTTGGACTGGCTCCTCCTGCACGGGAAGGAGGCAAGAATCCCAGGAATGTTGTTTTTGAAAGGAGGACTAACACATGGGGAGTGGAAGCATTACCAAAGTAGGTAGCAGAAGGTAATTTGGTGAACGAGAAGGTTTTCATTCGAACGCTCATCTCTGTAAAAAAACGATGCCAATCTGACAGAGAGGCAGCTGTCAGAAAAGGCTCTTCACACCCCACTTCAGCTGAATTCAGCACAAAATGACACATTGGGAACAAAATCTCAGCTCTCAGCGAGGTGACCCGGAGTTAAGGACCGGCTGCAGCTATCAATGAGCATTTTCCACTGCTAATTACACCCCACTATCATTACAGCCCTGTCCTGCACCCCGGGGCAGGGTTATTTCTCCCCGAGCCTCAGGGCTCAGTTTTCTCTCCTGGACAAGAGCAGCTGCAGCACCAAGTGTCACTAGAAGCCACCCAGGTGACATTAAAGCACTGCCACATCTCCCTGGTAGCTCCAAGGGTCAGGATGGAGGGAATCCTTCCCCGGCTGCTGGCTAGAGGAGAGTCTCAGCAAAGCCTCACCCAGAAACTCATTCCTCACACAAATACCTCTGGGCTCACTCAGCAGCTCCAGGGAGCCCATATATGTCCAGGAGATGAATTTATGTCCCCACCTCCAGCCCGGAGGCTCCTTCCCATCCCTGCAGCCAGAGCTGCTTTGCTTGGATGGTTTTCTGTTTTTTTTTTCTTTTTTCCTCCCCCATCTGAATTTCTCCATGCTGAGCTGGAATAAAAGCATTTTTTAGCGAGCTTAGGAGGGATATTCCCTGGCTTTTCTCTGAGGCTGGCGGTGTGTGTGGCAGAACAAACAGAGCCCCCCATTTGCAACTTGCAGGATGCACAGAGGAAATTTCCTGCTCTCATTTAGAAGCAGAACCCCCTTTATTCCTGTGCAAATGAAGAGGGGCTGCAGCCCTCGCTGTGCAGGCTCTATTCAGGCTGGCATTTTGATGCCTTTGCCCGGAGAAACCCTCAGAAGGCAGGAATGTGAGGAATGAGGCTCGCTCAAGTCTGGACAGACAAGCCCAGCCCAGCCCAGCTCTCCCTCCTCTTTTTCATGTTCCTCTGTGGATTTGAAGCCGTGCCAACCCTCGAAAACAGAAGGAGAATGTTGGAACAGGAGCCGTGGTATTTGTGGGGAAGAGAAGGAGAAAAAAAAAAAAAAAAAAGCCTATTTGTGTTTGGGATTCTGTTCCTGCAAAATAAAACATTTTTGGCAAGGATGCCACGGGGTGGTTTTTCAAGTTTTATCAAGGAGCTGCTGATAAGGCTGTAGTTCATTTTTTCTTTTGTGCTGGACATCTACTCCAGCTGCAATCCTCCTATTTTTATTATTTTTTTTTCTTTTATTTAATTTGGTTGGCGGCTTCAACAATTTCAGCCAAAAATACTTGCAACACGAAGGGCGATCTGTTTTTGAAACCTTATGTTTTCAAGGCAAAATCCAACAGAAACTCAGCTTTTAGGCTGAAATAAAACCCCTCCCCAGCCAACACGGTTGGGTTTGGCCCACAGGGGATGCCAAGCTTAAGCTGAAATATTTTTATCTCAATAAAGAGCAGAATGGCATCATTAAAAAGGGAAGAATATTTAATTTGGGGGTGGTTCAGCACTTCTGGAAGGTGCTGGATCAAGGAGATGTAAAGCACCAGGAGGGTTCAGCTGCACATCCCGAGGCCAGGAGGGCTCAGTAACAGGCAAGACTTTTCCTATTTCCACACCAGCAAGCAGCCACCAGGAATTAGGCTCTGGAGCCTTTTGGAGCCCAGTCAAGTGAAAGAACAACAGATGAACAGCAGCATTCTCACTCCTAAAAGCCTTGGGCTCACTAATTATCACAGAAAACACAGCAAACACTGCCTGCTCCAAGGAGCTGATTCACTGCTCCATGGGTTTTCCTCCTTCCAAAAAAATAAAATAAAATAACCCCCCCCCAAAATAACATCTCTGGGATTGCTGAGGTGGATTTTCAGTGCAGGTTACCTCCCAAGCAAAAGTATTCCCAGCTTTTTGTGCGCTCACAGCTCCAAGGAAAAACTTTGGGAGGGCAATTGGTATTCCCAGGAATCGATCCTAATTCATTCCCTTGTAAAAGGAACAAGAAAAACCCCGCTAAAATGGGCAATTAAAACCAGAAAAAATCACTGAATTCAAGCTGCAAGAGGACTGGGAGGCAAAGAGAGCAACTGGCCATTTCCTTTGCAGTCCTTACTGCCAGGGAATTTGGGGAATTAGCGACTTTAATTCCTCCAAGTTTCAGCTTTCCCCTGAAAGGTTTCAGCACGAAACTTTCCAATGGATTTCTGTTTTTCTATGGACGCTGAGTACATTGTACACAGACAAGAATCATGGCAAAACTAACTCCACTCGCAGCTCCAAGGCCCTTCTGGATTTAATTACTTGCTAATCCCCAGCAGTTGTAAGCATTTCTGGCCCTGCTGAGAATTATTTTATTGGGGTAGCCACGGTTCAAGCAATAAAGAAACCCCCTAAAACACATTTTAGGGAGACACAGGTATGTACACCTAATGAATGGTATTTCCAAGCCACAGCTGCTGCTGTCTTAGCAAGAAATATAAATACCAAAGGAGGCAAAAAAAAAAAAAAGAAAAAAAAAAAAAAAAAAAAAAAAAAAAAAAAAAAAAAAAAAAAAAACCTTGATAAATGCAGATTAGATGGTAGATAAAGGCAACTAATAGAGATTTTTTTTTTCTCCCCATCACAGCGGCCCTGAAAGTACAAGACGAAGCTTTAACCTGGAGAAACTTTTAATATTCCACCTCACACAACAAGCACAGAGCCCAGTAATTTATGGTGCAGGGAGATTGCAACCAGACATTCCTGCTCTGAGAGAGGGCTGGGAGTCCCAAACCCCATTGAAATTCCAACTTGGCAAGTGCTCCCCTTAACGCTGTGGCTAATTTAAATCCTTCTAATGACTCGCAGAACTAGACAGCACCGGCAAACATTTGAATAATGAATCTTCCCCCTTCCAGCCCACTTTTACTCGTCCCATATTCCGATGGGCAAATCCAAGATGCAGCAACAACCTCCCCCTCGAGGAATTCAAATTTTTCTATCGAGTGCACGACACCTAAAAGTTCTCCAGTAAAAACACATCATTATTATTGTTGGCATATAAAGAATTATAAGCCAAAACCGTGGCAGCAGGGCCTGTTCTCACCCTAACACAACTATTTTAACTAATGCCCACAGATTTTCTCAGAGAGAAAAAAATATAAAAAAGAAAAAAAAAGAGTTGGAGGTGGCAGTACATCCTTCCAAAGGATTCACTGCAAAACTCGATTATCAATTTTAATTCAAGGGATTGATTGGCAAGGCTGTTAAAAAAAAAAAAAAAGTTAAAGATGAATACAAAATACTGATTGAGCCATCTTGGAAGTATCTGGAGCACAGAGCAATAAACTCAATTAAACAAACAGCATCTTTTCCCCCCTCCCAGGAGATATTCGAGCACCACAAAACCTGCAGCCACCACCTCCTCCGTGTTGCAATGATCAGCCATCTTTTCAAGTTAATTCGATTTAGTCCTGCTTCAAAAATGCCATTCAGACATCTCTTCTGATCCAGCAGAGGACCAGGACAAAGACTTGTAAAAATTAAATTACCAAGCCTTTCAGATAAGGCTAAAACACTCCCTTATCTTCTGCTGTCTCTTATCTGCTGATGTGATTTTTGCTCTGGGTTAATGGGCACTCTTGGGTTTGGTTGTTGTTTTTTTTTTGCAGTGGGTGAGAAGGGATGTTCACGGAGCCAAAATTCCAAATTTCCTCATGCAGAGTCCCACAGCCAGAGGATCCACTCGGTAAACACTCTGTAAAAGCAAGCACTGGATTTTTCCCAACATTTCCTCTTCAGTTTGGGATGGCAGACAAATCACCCACTCGGCCTCAAGCTTCTGATTCAACCACATTTCTTTCTCTGGGTTCCAGGACAGAGGACAAAGGCTGGCAGGTGTTTTTTTCTTCCACTGCTTTTGTCTTTTGAAGTGCTAGGGAATATTTCATTCCATGGGTGTCTCCAGCCTTTGACAAACAGATTCCAAACCTTCCCACGTCCAGCCCGCGTTTGTGTGTTGTGTTTTAATAAAGATAACATTTTTTTTCCAAAATAACTATTAATTTTTTAATAAGCCCTTGCTCCAGAGTTCCAGCCAGCTTAGTAATACAGCATGAAAGCTCCAAGCAGACATACTCCAGAAATCTGCAAGTCTCACTTGGCATAAGATGAAGAAAAAAAATAAAGAAAAAAATAAAAAATCAGCTCAGAGCAAAGCTGATACTGGTTGTGGGCAGAGGCTGCCTTTTCCCAGTAATCGTGTTGCAAGAATTTGGAATCATTTCCTCAACAGCAAGAGGGAAGCCAACCCGCCGCCTAAACTCCTCTTTTAAACACGGATTAACATTTTCATTCCTGGTAAAAGAACTGCTGTCACACTGAGGAGAAACTCAGCCGGGTCCAAATTCAGCATTAACGAGCCATTTCTACACAGAGAAAAGACAGGGAGACTCTGTGTTCTGCCAAGTTCCTGCAGGTTTTTGGGTTTTTTTTGTGATTATTTTTTGGGGTTTTTTTTTCCCCCAATCAGCTCTGCAGATGCTGTTGATCCACACTTCTGATAATGATTCCTGGTGTCATCCTTCTCCCCCTGGACATCCTCAGATTCTCCACAGCGGCTCCCCAAGCTCCTCTCCAGCACTGAGGCAGCAATTTTGGGGTGCTCCTTCACCTGCCTGGGCTGTGAGCGCAGCCCAATTATCCGAATGATAATTAATTTCTGGGTCTAGAGGAGCTCCTGTCTCAACACGCGAGCAGAGGCAGCCAAACACCAAACCCCTCAGCCTCTTCCAGCCGCTTTCTTCCAGCTAAAACTGGAAGAATGAAGAGGACCTTCGGGCCTGATGGGGGATAGGTACCCTCAGCATCTCAGAGAAATCACAGATGAACTCTAAAGGTTTTCCCTAAAAGCCCTTCCTGGCTTTAAAGACTCCCTAAAACACCGGGAAGAAAAGTGCTGCGTTCTGCAAAAAAAAAAAAAAAAAACAACCAAAAAAAAACCCCGAGGAGGCACGAAGGAGGCCACCAGGAGCTCCAAAGCGAGCTGAAATAATTCCCCATTACACAGGAGCACCTTTCCCGGCTCCTGCAAGGCAAAGCGGGGGTTTCGCAGGCAGCAGAGGCACCCCCGGAGCTCCTCAGAAAAGCTCCTTCCAGCCAGGAACAGGTGAGAACACATTCCCCTGCAATGCTGACAAACCGCTTCCCCGGAGCCTTGCCCACACCCTCAGCCGAGGAGATCCTTCAAGGATAGCCGAGATATTTTTTTTTTTTGGTCCAAAAAGCCGTCAGCAGCAGCCTCAGGCGGAGCCCCGCCGGGCTGTGGGCCCGCGGAGGAGCCGCGGCCGCCCCCGATCCCACCCAGCCGCAATTCCCGGGATGCGAAGGGGAACGCTCACCCGAGGTGTCCCACAGGCTGAGCTCGATGCGCTGCGTGTCGATCTCGAAGCTGGCGGTGTAGTTCTCGAACACGGTGGGCACGTAGCTCTGCCGGGACACAGCGCACGGTCAGCGCACGGTCAGCCCGGCCCCGAGCCCCGAGCCCAGCCCCGAGCCCTGAGTCCCAGCCCTGAGCCCAGAGCCCAGAGCCCTGAGCCAAGCCCCGAGCCCCAAGCCTCGAACCCCAGCCCCGAGCCCCGACACCGAGTCCAGCCCCGAGCCCCAAGCCCTGAGCCCAGCCCCGAGCTCCGAGCCCAGCCCCGAGCCCCGAGCCCCGAGCCCCGAGCCCCGAGCCCAGAGCTCCGAGCCCCGAGCCCCGAGCCCAGAGCTCCGAGCCCCAAGCCCTGAGCCCAGAGCCCCGACCCCGAGCCCCAAGCCCCGAGCCCAGCCCCGAGCTCCGAGCCCAGCGCCCAGAGCCCCGAGCCCAGAGCCAAGAGCCCCGACCTCGAGCCCAGAGCCCCGAGCCCCGAGCCCAGCCCTGAGCCCTGAGCCCAGAGCCCCGAGCCCAGAGCCCCAGCCCCGAGCCCTGAGCCGAGCCCTGAGCCCAGAGCCCCGAGCCCTGAGCCCAGCCCCGAGCCCCGACACCGAGTCCAGCCCCGAGCCCCGACCCCGAGCCCTGAGCCGAGCCCCGACCCCGACCCCCGGCCCCGAGTCCAGCCCAGCCCCGCTCACCTCAGGGAAGCAGTCCTTGGCAAAAACGTGGAGCAGCGCCGTCTTCCCGCACTGGCTGTCCCCCACCACCACGATCTTGCACTTCACGTTCTGGTTAGGATCCATCACCGCCTTGCTCGATAACTTCTGGCTCGCTCTTCTTTCCTTCATTGATCTCCCCTTAGAGTCCCTCCGGCCGGCCACAACAGAAGAGAGAGGGGAAAAAAAAAAAAAAAACCCAGACAAAAAAATTAAACCACACCCGGTCTTCTCTCGCGAAAAGGCAAAAAAAAAAAAAAAAAATGCGAAAAACACAATGAAGCCGCTGCGGTGGAGGAGGCAGAGCTGCGGACGCGCCGCCGCCCCCTCACCCGCCCGCCCGCCGGTCCCGCGCTCACTGCTTTGTCCCCCCGCCGCCCGCCCCTATATATAGCCTCCCGCCCGCCAATCACCGCCCGCCGCCGCGGGAGTCACGCCCCCTCGCCGCGCGCCGCCGGGGCAGTGCGCCCCCTAGGGGACGGCGGGAACGGGGGGGGCAATGGCGGGGGGCGTCCGGCGCCCTCAGAGCGATGGGGACCGTGAAGGAGGAGGTCGGGGCGTTTATTGATCGATTTTATCTGTAAATGTCAGCGCTGCGAAAGGGGAACTGCGGCATCGGGGGTCCTGCGGCCTCCCAGAGGTGGTCGAGGGTCCCTCAGGGGGTGCCTCGGGCTGGGGTGAGGGATGGTGGGGAGAGCTGAGGGGAGTGAGGAGGGACGAGGAGAGATGAGAAGGGATGAACAGGTAAAAAGGGATGGTGCAGGTAAAAAAAGAGATGGTGCTTGTGATGGTGGGCAAAGGGGCTTTTCCCTCAAAACACGGCCACAAGGAGTGTGTCGGCGTACCACAAAAACACAGAATTGTGGAATAGCCTGAGTGGGAAGGTACCACAGGGATCATGGATCCAGCTCCTGGCCCTGCACAGACACCCCCAAATCCCACCCTGGGCATCCCTGGGAGCGGTGTCCAAACTCTCCTGGAGTTCTGGCAACCTTGGGAATTCCCTGGGGAGCCTGGGCAGTGCCTAGCACACCCTCTGCGGGAAGAACCTTGTCCCAAAAGCCACCCTGAACATGCCCGGACACAGCTCCAGCCATTCCCCCAGCGCTGTCCCTGTCACCGAGAGCAGAGATCGGTGCCTCCCCTAACCATCAACATCTTCCTGGTGGGTTTTTGTTTTTTTTTTTTTCTCTTCCTGGACACAACCCCGAGCAAAGCTTTGGCTGAGGTTCAGCCGAGGATTGAGCATCGTTGCTGAAAGCAGAGCCCTGAACAAGGGCTGGTTTGTGAGCCGCTCGAGGCACTCGTCTCCCTCAAGAGCTGCTCTCTTTTCCCCTCTGGCTCCGTATTGTTGCCTCAAGTTTACCTGCTTCTCACTGTTTGCACTTTGTTCTTACGCAGCTTCAAGTAAACTATGTATATTTTTAGAATTTATCTATTTGTTTACGTACTTCTCCTCTGGGAGGAGATAATATGATTGATGGTGATGTTCACCTACGAGGTTGAAGAAGTGGCTTCCTGTGTAGCCAGTCTTGGCCTGCTTCTAAAATTGTATATAGAGAGTCAGAGAAATAACTCTCCTGGTTGACGTCCTGCTGCCTGCTTTGTCCTTTTGTGTCCCTAACAGTGACACCGTATGGAATCCCTGGAAAAGGGGCTGGAGCAGAGCCTGTGTCCCCTCTGTATGGAATCCCTGGAAAAGGGGCTGGAGCAGAGCCTGTGTCCCCTCCGTATGGAATCCTTGGAAAAGGGGCTGGAGCAGAGCCTGTGTCCTCTCCTGCCTCCAACCCCGTTTGGTGGCTCTGCCTGGAGCAGCCGGACACAGGGGTGGCCACACCTTCTTATCTCTTGAGTCACCAGGTCGTGAACCCACCCCGTGTCAGTTCTGGGCCGAAACGTGAGCAATTCATCAAGTTTTCAAACAACATCCTGGAAAAAAAGGGGATGTTGGCTCATGGCTGTTTGACCACGGGGGAGATGCTGCCCTGACTCACATGAGAGAATCCCAAATATGACATTTCAAAACTCAGTGCTGATATTTTTGGGGTTTGTTCCGGCGTGTCATGTCTTTCGCTGGTCAAATTACTCATTTCCAAAGAATTGGTTTCTGTTTGGAAACAATGTGCAAGACACTAAAATTTGCTGCCTGTGCTTTATTTGTAAGGCCCTGGAGCAGACAGATTTCTACCTCCTTTTTATGTTTTTAAATTAAAAGCTGCTCCTCTGCAGTTTCCATCCATCCCTGGTGTCCACCAGCTCTTTAGGAAAACAGTGGAATGGGGAGGAATAAGCAGTGGAGACAATGCTCACAGGAAGCTGAGTTTCTCCCTTTTGTTCAATATTGAAACAGGAGATAAATCTGGAAAAATAAAGTTGTGCAAATGCTCTCAGGTGTTCTCCAAAGGGCAGAAAATCCTGATTTTTTTTCCCTTCTCTGCTCCACACTGGAACACAAGGCAGCCTCGTGGGCAAAGGAAGATGGGATGGAGCTCTGGAGTTGCAGCTCAGGTACTTTGGGAGTCAAATGCACCAACCAAGGAATATCTTGAGAAGAAGAAGAAGAAGAAAAAGATGGGGTTGAAAGAGCTCTTTGTTCATCCTGAGCAGGAGCTGGGTGTGAACATCTGCCCCTGATCAATCCACCGGGCACCTCCACACGAGATGGACCAAAGCTGATGCTGCCCATTCCTTGGTGCTTGGGCTTCCCCAGAGGAGGAATTGGTCTCTTCTGTGGTCCTGGAGGAGACATCTCCCTCACACAAATCCCGTGGAAAATCTGCCTACATCCAGCTATGCTTGGAATGTGGAAACTTTAACGCACAAGGAAACTTTACTCATCGTGAGCAGAGAGCTTCCATCAGCAGCTCCCGGTGATATCATCCTTGCCTGATTTGTTTGCTGCCAACATCGCCCAGCCCATCCCATCCCCAGGGATTTCGGGTGCTTTGGGCACTGGGGACAACCCTTGGAAGCCGCCAGCTTGTTGGAATTCCTTGGGGAAGCTGCTCCAGATCTGTTAATCCCCATAAACCCATTATTCATGTCAAACCCTTCAGTTTAATGCCTTTTCCCATATCTCAGGGACTGTGGGGATAACGCAGTGGGGGTTGATGTTCCCACCAGGATTTCTCACACGCAGTCTGGACTTTGGATTTGTAGGGCTGAGTTTTGTGCTTTGCTTCGTTTCAAATTCCCCATTTTGCTCCAGATCTGATTGCAGCCTTTCACAGCTTCTCCTCTTTCCATCTCAGAAATCATGATGTGTATATTAATAACACACACACAATTTGGGATTGGCGTGGTAATGACTCCTGATCCCATCTAAGATTTCATGGGAATATCAGAATACATTTTTCTCCCCTCACAAATAATCCGCCTGAGCACTTTCTATGACTGTAATAAACCATCTGAGAACAAGTGCTTTTAGTTTCAGAATAACTCCTCGATGATTTAAATCTAAAATTGCTCTCCGGATCTCTCTCCCTGCAATGCCAACCACTAAAGCATCCGTGGAAAATATTGAATAATATACATAAAACATGGATTTTACACATCCCACCCCTCCTCCGCGCTGCTGGTGTGCAGCTAAAGGCACATTAAAAGAACATTATCGAGGTTTAAGGTCAGACATTTGCGGATTAGGAAATGCGTGTTTCCTGCGTGGTGGGAGCGATCCCTCGGGAATACGTGAGGATGGGCATTAAGTCCACGAGCACGTCTGAGGGTTTTTTTCCTAATTGTTCCAAAACTCAGGAGTGATTTTGTCACCTTAACGAGCAGCTATGGAAGGACACCTGCACGTTTTCTGGCCCAGGGTGGAATCCCAGCCTCATTTAGGGTCACTACCCTGAATTTAGACCCTTTGTTATGGTGGGGTTTATCAATGACTTCTCGAAAAGAGATTCGACTTCTTGAAAAGAGATTATTTCTCTTCCTTCTGAGATGCCCCGAGTTTAGGCGGCCTGTTGGACGGCAGAGAAGCAGCGAGGTCGCCACTAGAGGATCGTTCCCCATCCTTAACGTTCTGCAGATGTTGGAAAAGGAGCTCCCGCTACTTCTCCCGTCACGACTTCGAATCTCAAACTGCACTGCCTGCCCAGGGAATTCTCACTTCGGGAAAAATCAGCTTCAAGGAGCTCGGCTGCCACGCGTGGCTCAGACCCTGCCAAGGGACCGAGCTTTGGCTGCTGAACCCAAACCCCGAAGTCCTTTCTGTTCTGAGGAGGGTTTAAAATCGGTGGTGGCGGGGTGAGAACGAGCCTCTCCCGTTTCGTGATGTCGGCGGAATACTATGCAGGAACAACGGCATGGAAATCAATGCTAATTAGCTGTGAACTGAAAACAAAATGAAGCTTGACACTCTTCTAATCTCTATTTTGGCATTTAGAAATCCGGCTGTGACTCCAGCGCTGGGAGAGAGCTGCATAAATCCATAAAATCAGCTCGAGACACCAGTGAGTCTCCCTCACCTGACTGACAGGTCCTCGGGTGCTAAGCCTTGGATGAGAACGAAAGCTCAGCTATTCCAAGTTTCAGGAGCTGAGGGCAAAGCTTTAGCGAAGCCAGAATGGTTTTAAAAGCCCTTAATGAAGGCAGGATATTAAGACAGAGGCCGAGGTGGTTTAAAATCGCGGCTGTGGTGTCATTACTCACAGGCAGGGTGGAATCCCATCCCTGCTGCCAGCCCTGGGGTCTGTCCTGCAGGACCTGCAGCTCCTGGGCTGTGTCCAGAGGCTGTCCCAAGGCTTTTATCCACACGAGGGATGGCAGGTGGGAGGTTCTCTCCCCTTTACAGAGGGATAAGACAGTGGAGAAATGATTTTTTCCAGGAGCCCAAGGCAGCACCAGAGAAGTGGGAACTTTGTTGGAGGTGATCACTCCCTGCCCATCGCCCCAGCCAGCCAAGGAGGCTCTGTAAAAGCCACGAAAATCACGTGGATTATTCAGATGGATCTGAACTCTGCCTCTGGAAAAGCTTCGTGTTTTGGGAATAGAAAACATCTTCTAGGAGCCAGAGAAATGCTCTAGGGCCACTTAGAGAATTCCAGAATGGTTTGGGTTGGAAAGAACCTTAAAGCTCATTCCATGGGCAGGGACACCTTCCACTATCCCAGCCTGCTCCAAGGCCTGTCCAGCCTGGCCTGGGACATTGCAGGGATGGGACAAGGGGATTCTTGTGAGGGGTCAAGTTCAGACCCCACGCTGTTCCTTATGGCTGTTTGGCCTTATCCCACCAGCTGGGGAATGGCCTCAGATCAAACCTCCCCTGCAGCAGAATTATTCCTTTTGGATAAACGCATCCGAAGCAGGAAAAACTCCCGGATAAAAGCAGTGCAATGATCTCGTGCAGATCCAGCTCTGCTGTTCCATATTTATGGTTTGTTGGAAGAACAAATTGCACGTCGGGGCTGCTCTGCCATCCATGAAATCACACGGAGCTCAAGGACATTCCCTGCCTTGGGATGGTGGGGCAGGAACAGCCTCCAGGAATGCCAAAACTCTGCCTTCCCAGCCCACAGCTGGAACTCCAGGGTTTTGTCTAAATTCCTGCTGCTGTTGTGCATTCCTGGCTGGTACAAAAGCAGCACAAACGTCTCGGGAAGGACTTGTGTCCACAGGGATCAAAGCCTGCGAGTCCTTCATCTGGATGATAACACAGGATTGGATTTCAACAATGAGGAAGAATTGTTTTGAGTTTGGTTTTTTTTTTTTTCCAACCCCCCCTTTGGAATTTGAAGGAACAGCAGAGTTGCATTACAGTGATCTCTGAACTCTAATCTGAGCTAGGCCTGAAGATCCATAGAAATGGATGGAGAAATCCCACTGAATTTCTTGTGCTTCAGCTCAGAGTGAAATGATTCCTAGATGTTGTTGGAGAATATGCTGCAGACAAAAAGATTTCTTTCTCGGTTCCTGCAGGTTAATTATGGAAATTCCTCACACAGGATCAGCAGTGCCAGTTGCTGGGGAGACAGGAAAAGTGTTTGTTAGGGAATTCTAGCCTGGAGCAGCAAAAAAATTTTCTGACAGGATGGTTTTCCATCACAAATATTGGTATGCTGAAGGCAGAGCTTGTTTTGCAGAACTTCTTGGATTTCAGTGGAATTTGGTATTAGGAACTTGCTGAGTTGAAATTCTCTGCTAAGGTTGCAACTTTCAGGTTTAACCCCTTTTTATGATGAGCTACTAAATTCTAAGATTTGTTTATAGTATAGTCTGAAATGGATAAGGAAATGAGTAAACTTGGAACATTTTTAGTCAAAGGATGGAGTTCATTTCACAAGGAATTTTGAAATCCTTTTGCTTGCATCCCATTTTGGGCTGGAAAAAACAACTGAAGTTGTGTAATCCCCACTCCTCACCCAGCTCTGGCCGATCCCCAGTGGGTGCTGGAGACCAAAGGAAGGCTCTGGGAGCAGCTTCCAGGGAAAAGTGCACGGGATTAGGTCAGTACTGCATGTCCTTACCCATTCCTCTGGATTCCTCCCACTTCCCCGAAGGCAAAGCAGCTCGGAATTATTGCTGAAGAGCACAAAACTCAGCCAATGAGAAATGTCATTTTCTGGCTGCGGCACCACCGAGGTGGATTCGTTATCCCGAGGAAGTTCAGGGCATTTCTCCTCCCCCCAGCCCCCTTCGTTCCACCCCGAGCCTCAAATATTCGGTGACCCAAAGCTTTCCTGGCTGCACACACATATTTGTAATTCCTGCCCGTGTGAATGAGTAACAGCAGCACAGACTCTTGGAAACATTGCAGGAATTTTTTTTTTTTTTTTTTTTTGGAGCCATTTGAAACTCTTCACGCGCTCAGGCGTTGATTTTTATTGTTTTCTGTCCCTCAGGCACAACATTTCCCACCATAAAGACGTGAGGATGAGTTCAGAGCTGCATTTCACCATTTGTGGAGCTTGCAGGGTGCCAGGCTGGGATTAATCCGGCTCTGAGCTGCAGAAAAACCTCAGGAATTTCAGGGGGGAAAAGCCAGATAGCCATGGGCATCCATGAGGGGAAAGCACCAGAGACAACCAGAGAAGTGAGGATTGGGCAGAGCCTGGAGCTCCTGTAAAGCAAACACAGAGAGGAGAAATCCTGGGGGAGAATAATTTTTCTGGGATTTGAGAGATGCAAGATCTACGGGAATGGGGCAGCTGAAAAATAAGAACAGAAAATGTTCTGCTTTAGGAAACTCCTGATTGCTGCAAAAGCAAAAGCTGCTCCAGCAAGTCCTCGCTCCCAGATCCCCAGATTTCTAATTAACTCAAATTGTGGAGGCAGCTCCTGCACGGCCCTGACGAGGGATTGGCTTCAGGAGGAGCTCTCAGAGGGAGGCTGCACAAAAATGAGATTTCAACCAAGCCCCGGGTCAAACAGGACATTTCTGGGTCACGGGGGCCCTGGCCTGGATTTTCAGCAGCTCTGCCTGCAGCCAGCGAGATGAAATGCAGAGCTTTGCTCCCTTCCTCTGCTTCCTTTGAGCTGCTGCTGTGGTGTGTGCAAAAATGAGACTTTTCCAGGAGCTGGAGCTCGGACAGCAGCAGCATGGATGGATGGATGGAGGCATGGATGGATGGATGGAGGGATGGATGGATGGATGGAGGCATGGATGGATGGATGGAGGGATGGATGGAGGGATGGATGGATGGATGGAGGGATGGATGCATGGAGGGATGGAGGGATGGATGGATAGATGGATGGAGGGATGGAGGGATGGATGGATGGAGGGATGGATGCATGGAGGGATGGAGGGATGGATGGATAGATGGATGGAGGGATGGAGGGATGGATGGAGGGATGGATGGATGGATGGATGGATGGATGGATGGAGGGATGGATGGAGGGATGGATGGAGGGATGGATGGATGGAGGGATGGAGGGATGGATGGATGGAGGGAGGGATGGAGGGATGGATGGATGGAGGGATGGATGGATGGAGGGATGGAGGGATGGAGGGATGGATGGATGGAGGGATGGATGGATGGAGGGATGGAGGGATGGATGGATGGATGGATGGAGGGATGGAGGGATGGATGGATGGATGGATGGATGGAGGGATGGATGGATGGATGGATGGATGGAGGGATGGAGGGATGGATGGAGGGATGGATGGATGGATGGATGGATGGATGGATGGAGGGAGGAATGGATGGAGGGATGGATGGATGGAGGGATGGAGGGATGGAGGGATGGAGGGATGGAGGGATGGAGGGATGGATGGATGGAGGGATGGATGGATGGATGGATGGAGGGATGGATGGATGGATGGATGGAGGGATGGAGGGATGGATGGATGGATGGATGGATGGAGGGATGGATGGATGGAGGGATGGAGGGATGGATGGATGGAGGGATGGTGGTCAGCAATTTGAGACCTCCACATCACAGTGAGAGCATCTCCCATTTCAGCAGCTCCTAAGGCACATTTCCCTGGAAAAGTGTGAACATCCCTGCATCACACACGGCCTTTGACTCCCTCCTGAGCGAGCCTAATTAGGCAAGTGTTGGTTTCACACCCTTTCCAGCCCGAGAGTTCCATAGGCAGGGAAAGTTCCTCGCTCTAATTAAATGACTCAGAAGAGCCTAACTGGTCTTCTAAGACATTCTAGCTCTGCTTTTGTTGTCAAGGTTTCCACGGGAATGAGTCAAGGTTGGAAATCTCTTCTTCCTACACCGCTGTTTACCGAACTAAGGAATTATGGGATTATTGGAAGGCTGAAGAAAACGGGGCCTTCACTTTCGTTCCCAGCTTGGTGGGGTGTGCATTGTAAAAGAAGGGTTGAAGGGAACTCTTCATCTCCAAACCCCACAAAGCAGCTGGATCCAGGATTTCTGAGCTTTCAGGAACAGCCCGGCAGCAGGAGTGAGAATCAATCCCTCCAAAACCGCATTAAAAATTAATTCTTTCGCTCAGTTCTTGCCTTGGGAAGACAAGATAGAGCCATGAGAAGCTGTCCTCAGATAAAACCATGACATCAGCTCACATGGGGCGGCCTGGGAGCCTCCAGGAGCTCGGAGCTTCCCAAATTTTTGCATATCCCGTGCTCAGCACATCCAAGTGAGCGGCTGCCGGCCGGGAGTTCACGCACAGCTTGGATTTCAGCTGGAACATGTATTTGCAAAGTCCAAGGAGAGCCCCATTTTTTCACCATAAAAGGTTGGGAGCGAAATTCCAGAGCTGAATTAACACGTCCTGCAGCTCCTCGACGTGGGAAAAGAATGCTGCGTCCTCCCACGTCGCTGCTTCCCATCCCAGGGCTTCTTCCCTCTTCCAGACTTGTCCCTGCAAGTCAGACCTTTGCTGCCATGAGCCAACAATTAATTAGAAGGATATAATTACCTCTCATCAAGACAGATACCTGCAGAAGCCAGGTCTGGTTCTCTCCGTGCTTACACATGGCTTTTATCCCGCTGCATTCTGCAAATTAATTGGAGTAGTCCAGAGTTTTCACAGTTCTGGCAGGGGAATGGGGCACAGGAATCTTTTCTGACCTCCTGCTAATAAGTAAGGATGGGAAGAGAGGATTATCCAGCAGCCAAATGTGTTCCTGGAGAGGTTTGAGGGGTTATTCCTGGTGGGAATGGCATGCCAGGCCATGCTCGGTGCTCAGGGTCACAGCACTGCTCCACGTTTTCATCCTTGTGAAAATCAGTGGGGGACGGAGGAGAAATCTTTTCCAATAAAAGGAATTGGGAATTCAGCTTTGGAATTATGTCACTTGGGGCACGAGAAAGATGGTCCTGCCACTGTTTTGCCCTGTGGAAATGAGGATGACAGAGAGGGCTGACAATAACTAAAAGCCACTAAAATAGCTAAATTTTCAGCTTTCTGGAATTTTCTGGTCCAAGAAGAAGAGAACCTTGCTCTGTTCCTGGTTCTCCTGCCAGTTTTCCATCGGGATGTGGGACAAGCCTGTTCATGTCTCCTTATCTGAGGCTGGCAGTAACTCTCAGGCTCAAAAGGGCATTGGGAGGGTGAATTCATCACCACACCTCCAAAGATCTCTGGTTCCTGCTGGGAGTTGGGAATTCAGCTGGGAAATGTCCTTCCTCGTGGATCCTTGGGCGCTGCTGGCAAGAGATGGTGCTGTCCCATCCCTGCCGCCTGGAACATTCCAGGTGTGTTCCCAGCACCAGGAGACTCCAAACCCAGCTGAGCTGATCCCAGCAGCAGATGGAACATCCAGGAAGCAAATCCTGGTGGTGGTGCCAAGCTACAAAACTCCAGGAAAATCCAGAGGCGTTCTCCAGATCTTTTCCAGCTGGGAAAGGCTGAGATCCTGCTGGAGGGTGGGAGCAGTGAGCACAGGCTTGGGCCAGGAGGGTGATGCCATCCACACGCTGCCATCCCTGCCCTGGTGCCGGTTCAGCCACGCCTGGAGCTCGTGGTTGCTCCAGACAAGCCAGCTCACATCCCTGACATTCCCAAATCCAGCCTGGAGAATTCCCCCTTTCCTCAGTGGAGGATTTACCAGCTGTGTGAGTTTGGGGCATTTAATAGCTGATCACCACGGGGAACCAGGAGCTGCGTCTCATGGGGCTGGCAGCTCCCTGGATGTCCCCCAGGGGTGGCAGTGCCACAGCCAGAGCCCTTGAGCAGCACAGCACCAGCTCCTGATGGAGAAAACAGCTGCAAACACTGGAAATCCAGGAGGATTTTGCTGGAGTTAAACCCTCCCCGTGCCTGGAGCAGATGTGAGGGGGCTGTGTGAGGTGACAACGGCCCCCAGGAGATGGTGGAGCTGCCCCCAGGCTGCTGCTGAGGCCACCTGAGCTTAGCAGGGCCAGAGGTGGAGAATTCAGCTTGGAAAGTGTTCCAAGTGTTCCCAAAGGCACGAGGTTGCCTCATCCCTGGGGTTAAAGCCTCTGTGTTCCAGCAACGTGGGGCTGGCTGGATCCATGGGATCCATTCCCATCCTCCCCAAGGCACAGAACTCCCTCCAGGAGCTGCTGATGGAGCCAGGGGAGTGTTGGCTCCTCAGCTCCTGGTTTTAGTGATGCCTCTGCAATGCCCAAAGATGGAGCAGGATCTCCTTTGGAGACCTTTCCACCTGAAGGGATTTTTACTCCGTGACTCCTTTCATTTTACTCAGCCTTGCAAAACCACCATGAGTTTTCCACAAGGGATGAGGGGGGTGATTAAATGGATGGAATGGGTGATTAAATCATGGAACCAAAGCTGAACAACTCCCATCATCTCAGCCTGGTGGGTACAACACAATCCAGGCATTTCATCCTCAGACATCCTCAGTATCCCAATGCACCACATCCCTGCATCTTCATTTTTGGAGGCACAATTTCAACTCGGAGGAGGATTTAAAACTGTGCTGCTCACAAGGGTATAAACCTCAAAGGCTTGGGGATGAGCTATGGGTAAAAAAGGAATTTTTTTCCCCTGGAAAAGCCCAGTTTTCAGTCAGCTGTGACAAGCCTGGGCAGAGGGACATCCCCTTGTTGCCATGCCTGCAGGACACCAGACCTTGAGTACAAAACTATTTATTAAAGAGCCTCTCCTCCAAGTGCAGCGAGGAAAAGTGGCCTGGGCTGAGAGCCAGGGTGCTGGTGGGGGGATCCCAATCCCTCCTCTTCCTTCCTCTCCAGCAGGTGGGAATCCCCCTCCCAGCCCCGGAGCCCTTGGCATGGGCACACTGCCGTGGGCACCTCGGGAGTTTTGTACTGAGTCACCCCTGAGCAAAGCTGAGATAAGGGAATGCCTGGCAGCCCTCCAGCCTGCACAGATGCTGGCTTATTTTGAACTCCACAAATGATTTATGTGCTCAGGGAAAGATCCCAACACCTCCTCCTTCTCCTCCTCTCAAAGTCCTTTTTTGAAAGTCCTCCATTTCTCCTTCTCTCTCTCCACATCCTCCCTGTGGTGTCAGTGCCTTCACTATGGGCACCCCCCAACAAAAACCCCCAAAACAACAAACCAAGGAAAGGCCAAAATAAATATTTTGTTGAGAACTAAATGGGGCCAAAGCTCCAGGGGGGTCAAGGAGAGGTTTTGTTTTATCAGCAAACCAAACACCCAGTTCGGGAGCAAAATGCTGTTTTCCCTCTTGGAACAGCCTCCTGAAAATGAGGCCAATGCAGTTTTCATTTGCAATACTAATTTGATGAACTCCAGCGGGTTAATGATATTGCTGGATTTAATTAAAGCAGTTGTTAGTCAGGCTGAGTCTCTCCTCCTTAGGAAGGGGCTGGTGCTTTGGAATCTCTGCTGACATCCAGCACCAGAGCCCAGCCTCTGGCCAGAATCATGGAATCGTGACCATGGGCCAGACGTGGGGATACAGCCCCAAATCCCTGTTTCATCCCCAAATACCAATTTCAACCCCAAATCCCTGCTCCAGCCCCAAATTCCTGGTAAAACCCCAAATTCCAGGTAAAACCCCAAATTCCTGGTAAAACCCCAAATTCCTGGTAAAACCCCAAACCCCAAATTCCTGTTACAGACTCAAACCCCTGTTTCAGCCCCAAATGCCTGTTACAGCCCCAAATTCCTGCTTCATCCCCAACTTCTGTTTCATCCCCAAATATCCCTTTCATCTCCAAATTCCTCTTACAACCCCAAATTCCTGGTTCGTTCCCAAATCCCTGTTTCATCCCCAAATATCCCTTTCAGCCCCAAATCCCTGTTACAGTCTCAAATATCCCTATTTCAACCCCAAATGCCTGTTTCAGCCCCAAATACCTTTTTCAACCCTAAATACCTCTTTCAGCTCCAGATCCATTTCAGCCCCAAATCCCGATTTCAGCCCCAAATCCATTTCAACCCCAAATTCCCATTACAGCCCCAAATGCCATTTCATCTCCAAATCCCTGTTGTAGCCCTGTGTCTGCAGCAGGGACCCGATTGCCCTCAGGGTTTTCTCAGCCACACGGTGCCACCAGGTTTGATTTGGGACCCCAGAGGTTCCACATTCAGGTGGGACACAGAGGGGACACAGCCCCGCTCCTGCAATTTCTCCTCATCTCTTCCCAAAATTTCCTGCCACCAAAGAGCGTCCTGAGAGCTTTGGAAGTGTTCAAGTGCTAAAAAACCTTGAGGAACCATCTCAGCTGTAGCCTTGATTTCTCTCCAGCCTTAAAACAACCCAAACCCAGCGGTGGCTGCTGATTTCCATGGAAAAAGTTTCCTGCAGGAAGATCCCAGGCAGCTGCAGTGAGTCACTGCGGGGTTACCTGGCAGCACTGAGGGCTCTGTCCCCGTGGTGACACCACTGTGACACCACTCACCTCATTCCTGGGCTGGCTGTCACCTCCTCCAGGGCTCGGAGCAAAATGATTTCCATCCTGGTGTGTCTCTGCCAGGGAATCTGGGGATGCTGAGTGATGGGAAGTCAGCAAATATCCCTCTGTCAAATGTAGGGGTGAAGGCTCTGGCTTTATTCTGCACCCCAAAAACCCTCAGCCTCCTGCTCAGGTGTCTCCACTGATCTTGGATGTGATCTTGGAGGTCTTTTCCACCCTTAATTCTGTGGGTGGGAATATTTTGCCAGAGGATGCTCTGGCTCCTGGTGATCAATTTTCCAGTCCGGTCCTGCTTGTGGATCAAAGCCTTTTTACCAATCTCATTTCTTTGCTCAGAAAACACACTGGATGTGTTTGGTTTCTCTGTGTTAATTAAAGGAACAATAATCTCCTAAAAATCAGTGTGATATCCCTGCAAGTTCCCCATATCCCAGTTCCTGCAATGTTAATTCCCAGTGGGATGCCTGCCCAGGAAACCCTGGGGAAATGAGTCGCCTCCCCTGTCCAGGACCTTCCAGGGATCCAGGGAATCCTTCCAGGGCTTTGATTTCCATCCTTTGATTTCCTGTCATTAAGTTAATCACCCCATTGTTTTAAGTGCATCTTCATTTTTGGAGGCACAGTACCCCAGGCTTTCATCTTGGGGGAAGATTTAAATCCGGTTTAGTCAGGGATGAACCTTGTCCCTTGTGGACAGGTGACCGAGAAAATGGGTCAAACTTGTTCAGGACATGGAAGTTTTTTCAGGAAAAAAAAGCATTTTTGAAGGGGCTTAACACAAATTCTTTGATAATTTAGATTTACAAGAGTGTGGGGTGACAGGATGAGGGGGAACGGCTTAGGACTGGAAGAGAATAGATTGTGATTAGGAAAAAGATGTTCCCTGTGAGGATGGTGAGGCCTTGGAATAGGCTGCCCCTGGATCCCTGGCAGTGGCCAAGGCCAGGCTGGATGGGGCTTGGAGCAGCCTGGGACGGTGGGAGGTGTCCCTGCCAAGTCAGGCGGCAAAACAGGACGGGCTTTAAGATTCCCACCCAACCCAGCCTGGCATTCCATGATTTACACCCACCCTCAGTGTGACCCTTCCATTTGGCTCGGCAGCCCGCAGCACAGCCAATGTCACCCACCCCTGGTGACATCCTGGCTGCTCCCAGTGTGACCCCACACACCCCAACCCTCTGTCCTGCCAGGATTGTCCCTTCCAGCCCTTTGCCTGCACAGGGAAGAAGGTTTCCCTTGTCACAGCCCAAGCCTGCATTTCCCATCCATGCATTTAGAGCACAGACAGGCTTGTAATTAAATCCCGGAGTATTTTAAGCACTTGTAGTGATTGGAAGGTCTCCTAACTCAGCTCAGCATATGTTGCTCTCGTAGTAAGCTCGAGTTGTGCCTGCTGCCTGCGTGGGCTCTCCCTGCAGTCCCCATTCCCCATCAATGAGCTGCACCCAGGGGCAGGAATCATTCTCCTGGCACAGCCAAGCGTGGCCCTTTCTCTGCCCAGGAGCAGGATCCTGATGTTTTCCCTCAGCCCAAGGCTCCAAAGCTGGTTCCATAGGAGCATAGGAATTCTCCTCCTCCCAGGCTAGCCAGGATCCTTTGCTATGGTTACAGGAAGAGAAAACGAAAGGTGGGGGATACTCAAGTATAATTTTTTTTTTTTTTTTTTTTTTTAAGCCCTGACAGTTCCCAAAGGCAGTTCCCAAAGCAGGAATGTCACCAGGCAGGAAGTGCTCGTGACTGAGTGCCTGACCCGAACACGTGCCTCACCTTCCTCCTGGGTTTTTTTTTTTTTTGGGTTGTTTTATTTTTTCCCTTGTAGAATCCCATCCTCGCTTACCAGCTGGTAAACATTGCTGCTTCCTCCTGCAAAACTCAGCTTTATCCTGGCTCCCTCTCAGGGTTTTTTCATGGATGAGGGCTGCCAGGGACAAGGATGCTCGTGGGGGATGAGGAATCCTTGGAGTGGATCACTCAAATCCTCAAATCCAGGGGCAGAGATGTCGCTCCTCAGCACAATTCCTGACCCACCTGTCCTGGAGAGATGTGGGCTACAATTTGGATTTATCCTGCTCAATAATATAATTAATAATTAATAATAAAGACAAAAATCAAGTGTCTACCCAGGTGATGCTCCCTCATCCTGTTGTCTCCCACACGGCAGAGAGCAATTCCCTGGGGTTAAATGTGAATTGTTGGGAAAGTGCCTGGAGCCAGGGCCGAGTGATTTCAACACATCATCAAAATCTGCGACATTCCCGATGTCATCCCCAAAAAACCAGAGAGCTGGGAACATGCCTGGAGTCAGACAGAGAGCATCCACACCCTCCCAGCCGAGCATCCCTTAGGATTCAGGGCTTTTGTGACATCCCGAAGCTTTTCTTCTTTCTATTAGAGTTGGGAAAAAAAAAATTTAAAAAATCCTGCTTTGTTGGTGCTGGATGGCAGCTGGGCCAGCCCCGAGGGGTTGGGGAGGTGGAAATGTCCCATCCCTGTCCTTGTCCTGGGATGGGCAGAGCAGCCCTGGCTCTTCCCCACACCCTCGGTGTGAAATTTTCCCAGAGTTTTTCAGGAAACTCTTCCTATCCTATTATTATTATTATTATTATTATTATTTTTTTTTTCTGGGAAGAGCTCATTAACACCGAGCGGAAACCTGCAGGCTCCGGGCCAGGTTTTTGTAATGCTCCAGGACCAACGGCAGGGACAGGAGGTTTGCATGGAAAAAAAACCACAAAATTCCAGGGAAAACGATAAACTTTGAGCTCCTCGGGTGTGCAAACATCCCCTTTCCTCCTCCGCTCTGAGTGCAGCAAAATTGGTCTGGAGAAACCACACGGCCACGGTTTGTCCCGAAATAACTTATTTGATTTTTTTAGCGGAATATCCACCACGTGGGATTGTTGGCTGGGTGGAAATCGCTGCTCTGAAAGGTCGGGGAAGGTTCTGGAAAGGCAAAATGTTGGATTTGTTCAGTCAGAGGCTCTGGGCTCTCACACATCTCAGCTTTTCCCAGGAGCACGTCTGGATGCTAAAAAGAGGGGAAAAAAAGGGGGGAAAAAATTCACCAGAATCTTCACACATTTCAGAGAATAAAGCGGGAAAAAAACCCTTTTATGTGTCAGAGTCAGATCTCAGTCATGCTCTGGTGTAAATCCACGGGGGGACAAGGTGGGAGGAGGAAAACCTGGAACTCCTGGGGGCTGCCCCATGCCCAAGGCACGAAGGAAGAGCTGCCAAAACCCACGGGACGAGGAGAACCCGACACATCCACACCCCAAAACTGCTCTTCTTGTAGGCCTCACCTTCCTATTCAAATTCAGCCGTGCTAAACCAATATTTATTCATTTTTTTTTCCTGGTCAGGGGCCACTCCCTGCGTGCTGATATTTCAGCAATGTGTCTGGTTAGCCCAAGGAGTTGTAGCTGTGTGTGTCTGAGGAGGAGGAAAGTGGCACTGGGATATTTTTAGCGCCGTGTTTGTCTGCGGGAGCCGCGTCCCAGAAGAATTTTTTTGGTTTCATCCCCTGCCCGGGGGATTCAGTCAGTTTGGGTGAGATGCACAGCACGAGGAGCTGAATGTTACCACCAGTGCGAGAGGTTTATAAATGGAATTATTCCAGCAATAAAATATTCCAGTCTGGCGTGAGAATCCTTGAAAGCAGAGCGGAGAGTGGGCAGAGGGAGAGGAGAAGGTGGGACTGTCCCTGCTGTCACCCTGTGCCTCCTCACAGCTCCCAGGACAAGGTTTTTCCGGGATAAAGCAGCTGTGGGGAATGTTCCACATCTGTATTTCTGTTCAAGCCCCGGGCACGGAGAATTCCAGATTTCTGACCCCCAGAAAACACTGCAGTGACCCGAGGCCGTGGAAAAGGCTCCAAAATGGAGTGACAGCCCTGGGATTGTGGGTGTGGGGTTTGGATAGAAGTGTGACTGAGAGTTTAAGGGTTTAGAATACAGTAATATAGATATAAAGCAAGATGGTTTAGGGCAGAGGCTGAGTCCTTCTTTTTCACCTTCTTCTCCATGGGTCTGGGTGGGATTTTGTAACTGGGTAGGAAAACTCCCATTGTGGGCCAGGGGTGGTTGGTTATTGGGTTAAAAGTAAAAATAATTCAGGTGTCATCTCTTAATTGGACAGTTTGTGCTTAAAAGGCCTTGTAGAGAGAGAGATGGGGCTCCAGTTTTAGTTTGTGAGCTTGAGGTGCTGTAGAACTCAGGGTCTGTGAGACTGTAATCGAGATAAGAATTAATAAACAGCTGAGTCCAAACAAGAAATACTGTCTGGCACATTTAATCCCGACTCTGGCAGGAAAAAGGAGATAAAAAGCTACAGGTGCCTCCAACCTGGAGCAGGCTGAGCATTCTCCTCACCCTTCCTCTTATCGCTGATCAGAGCAGCCTGTGCTCGGCACTGCCAGCCTTGGGGACACCTGAGGAGGGTCACAGCCTCTTCTCCTGCCCGTGGGGGGGACAGAATTGGGGTGATCCAGCTCCTGAATCCCCAAATCCCCATTTCCAGCACTCCTCACCATCCCTGCCCCAGCTGCTTCCTCACCATCTATCACATATTTTGGGGGGTAGGAAATGATCTGGCTGATTTATTTTCTACCTTGCGGGACTGTGGGGGTCTGCCCTGTGCTGCTCCGTGGGCCACCAGCTGACTTCAGTCCATCTTTGAGCTGAAATTCCTTTCAAACTGAATTCCCTGAGCACAGAACATGAGCGGAGTTGCTCTGCCCTGACTCCCCTCTTTAAATAACAAAAGGTGGAGAAGGAAAATGCCTCTCCAAGCCTCTGCCCTTCCCTTTCCCTGCAGCCTGAGGTGGTTTTTTTTGGATTATTCATGCCTTCGGTATCTTCTCCACCTCAGCTTTAGGATGAACTCATAAAACATAAATATTTTGTGCTCCAGAGGGACTTATTTTATGGTTTCAGGGTATTTAGCAAGCACTTCATGTGGCCCAAGCTGTGGATTTCCCCCCAGGAAAGGGATGTGCAGGGAATGGGGACAGGGATGGGGTCCCTGTGCTGCAGCATCACCACTGGGGATCAATAATTGATGGCTTTGCCTTTTTAATAATGTACTAAATGCCTCTTTTTTCATGTAAATAGTTTTTAATAGCCATTAAAACACAATTACGGGACATCCAGGGGACACCTCTGTCAGGGACAGGAGTTGCCAGGTCCCCACACGAGGAGAAGGAAAACAGCTGGGAGGGAAATATGGGCAGAAAATGGGAATTGGTGACTTAAGGCAGGGCGTGCTCATGAAATGTAAAGGGAGGAAACGCTGACAGAGCTCCTTTGAGTTGGAAACTCGGCTAAAGATGAGCTAAGTGCTGCACAGAATGTGCATTTCTGTCCATAGATCTGATGTGGGATGAGAAATACTCCGAGGGTCGCCAGGAGAGGTGGGGCACAGAGGGTTGGGCACTCAAACTCCTTCGGGATGGAGTTTTGGGGAATCCCACTCAGGCTGCAGCAAACATGGGAAAAGCTGCACTTGGAGCCTCCTGTTCCCAGCAAAGGCCTCTGCCAGTGACAGATGTGCAAAAACATTTCAGCAATGTGCTCCAAACCGCTTCCAAATGTTTTCCAGGCTGGAGCAGAGCTGCCACGAGTGCCACGGAGCCGAGGAGCTGCCCTGGCTCTGGGCACTCTGCCCAGAAGACCTGCTGCCTTTGCTGGCCCAGCAAATTCCTGCTCTGCTGGGAAGAGGATGCTCCTGAAGGGAGCACAGAGGCATCACCCTGCTCCCCTGCAGCTGAGGGAATGCAGCATTGGATGATATTTTGTTGGATTTGAGTCATTTCCGTGGCTGCTGAGCCTCCCTGAGCCCGGCCACCCATGGTGGGTGAAGTCACCTTTGGTCATTTGTCCCGTGTTTCCTCGGGAATGTGGGGATGGGACACGGGCTGTGGTTCCTGTGGTTCTGCTGAAGACTCTGGAATGTTTCTGGTGCCAAGGACGCCTGGATGCTCATCCTGGAGGCTATGGAAAATCATCCCCAATCCTGCCTGCACAGCATCACCGTGACTAAAGGTGAGTTTGGGATTGCTCCAAACCCCAGCGGGCTCCCTCCTGGATCTCCCTTCCAACTCCAGCAGGAGCAAATTCCCTGATTTTACAGCTCCATGGGCTCCAGATCACTCCCAGGATGGGATGTGGGGTCCCCAAGTGATGCTGGAGTGATGTTCTGGCTCCTGCTCCCTCTGTTATCCCGTTTGGCTTGTCCCAGATTATCCCAGATTTCCTCCCACCCAAACTCCGGCGAGATGTGGAGTCCAGGAAAGGAGCCCACGGTGCCCAATGTTCACTGAGGTGCTTTTTTGGGGGGTAGGGATGAAAAGTCCAGCTCCTTTCCATCTTTTGTGCATCTCCACTTCCCTGACCCCGAATTCCACTTTTTAAAATAACTCCGTTCTGCGGGAACAGCATCCTAAAATACACACCTGACCTACTTTACCCAGCTGCCTTCCCTAAATGTCATCCTGCAGCTTGAGCAGCGGGATCTGTGGAGCAGGACACGGCCAGGGGTCAACCTTTCCCCTGCTGGGAAGGTGAGGGAATGATTTCCTTTTCCCTGAGGAAATTGGAGCTTGGCAGGAAATCCAGGATTTGGGTTCAGTTTGGGGACGCATGTGGAGGATTCAGGACTTGTCCAAACCACACAGGAATGCAAACTCTGCTTGTTAATCCCTTGGGAACGACCTGCTGTCAAATTCCTGGGTTTTCTGCCTCCCAGCCGGTTGTCATCTCCCAGAACTGGGAATTCCACATGGGAAGAGCTCTGGAAAGGGGGAACAAAACAGCCCTCAAGCCAAGGTTTCAGTGCCAGGCACGTGGGACATCTGACTGGTGTCACCTCCCAACCCCACAGGAATCTGGTGCTGCTTGTGATCCATCAGAAATCCAGAGCTCCTTCCCTGTGTCCCAGCCAGCACCTGGATTCAGAACCCGGGCTGTGGACATCAGGAAAATGTTTACAACCCCTCAGGACAAAGTTTCCATCCCATCAGGATCAGGACAGTGTTTCCATCCCATCAGGATCAGGACAAGATTTACATCCCATTTTTTCCTTCCACTCGACTCCCATTCCAGAGGTGAAGCCCCTCATTCCTGAGGGTTTTCAGGACATCTGACCACTGTCACCTCCTTGGACACCTCTCAACCCCACGGGAATCTGCTGCTGCTCACGATCCATCAGAAATCCAGAGCTCCTTCCCTGTGTCCCAGCCAGCAGCACCACCCTGGATTCAGAACAGGAGCCGTGGACATCAGGGCAGTGTTTCCATCCCATCAGGATCAGGACAGTGTTTCCATCCCATTTTTCCTTCCACTTGACTCCCACTCCAGAGGTGAAGCCCCTCGTTCCTGAGGGTTTTCAGGCCCTCCTGAGGTTTAGGGAGCGATTTCCCCCCAGGAAAGGGGGAAATGCAGAGGAAATGCAGCGCTGTGAGGAGGAGAAAAGACGCCCAAGCTCCAAGGATTGATGGCTACATCCAGGAAAACGCTGCCTTTATCCAGGTCACCTTTTCCATCCTCACCCAGGAAGGAAATTAATGAAGCTCCCGCAGTTATTCCCACTAATTGATCACCTCTTAATGGCCGTAAAGCTTTAGGAAAGCACAAATGTATTATCTAGAAGGGCAGAAGTGAGTGGCTCTTGGTGGTTTATCCTGGTGGGTTGGGAGGGAGGAATTCCAGGGAATTTGATCTCTGCTCCAAGGCCTGCTCCGCATTTTAGTGGGGAAGAGCGTTAACATTAACCCCGGCACTTACAAATGGTGATTGGGTAATTAAAGGCTGATTAATCCAATTTTATTTAAGAAAATGGATGAGGGGAAGGAGCTGGTAAATGGGGAATGATGGAAAAGTGGAGCAAAGGTGAAACTAAGGATAATTGGGCCTGGCTTTGGGGAAAAAATGGGATTTTTAGGGAGAAGGAATGGAGGAGATTGGATCTGTCTGAAGGAGGGCATAGGGACAAGGAGGGGATGGCAAATGCAAGTGAGACATTTACAACCAGAGGAGCCAATTCCTTCCAGATCCACTTGGAAAACAACATTTGATATTTTCATTGATGACCATAAAAAGAGAAAAAAGTGTGTGGAGGGGTTTTGCTGGTAAAATTTCCTGATCAATTCTGATCAATCCTGATCAATTCTGCTGTTGGCACCAGCTGAAGGGGAAACATGGGGAATTTGGAATCCTGAGGATCGAAACAAAGCAGTCAGGATCTCACAGTGAAGATTTGGGAAGAGTGATTTGGGAAGAGTGAATCAGTTCAAAATAATGGAGGGAGAGAGATCCCAGGAGACGCACAAGGATCTCACTAACCTGAGATGTTGGACACAGCTCTGATCCAGGAAAAACGAGGTGTCCCAGTGCAGCAGAGATTTCAGGAACTCGGTGCATTTAATCCACCAAAATCTGGGCAAAGCAGCTCCTGAGAAAACCTCTGAAGGACTCGAAGGGCCAGAGGCAAATTTCTCACAGTGGGAACTGGAGGAACCCTCCGAGATCTGCACTCAAAGATGTCCCAAAGGCCACAGCGCTGCTTTGGTGGCCACTTGGGCAAACCCAGGAGCCACCCCTGGCCAGGTCTGGGTGACTCCATCCCCAGGTGCAGGAGGAGAGGGTTTGATGTGGTGATTCCAGCAGGAGAGCCCTGATAAACCCAGGATCCTTCGAGTCAGACCAGAAAAACCTGAGGTGCTGCCACCCACCCTGCTGAGATCCCTCTGGGATAACTGAGGGCCAGGAGTCCTGTGTTCCCACGGGCAGCTGGGAGCAGATCAGATCAACACCAGAAATTGGGATGATAATCCTCTCGGAGTCTCCTGAGACAATTCCCTCCTTTCCCTGTAGCAGCAGCCCAAGAGTTGAGTTTTAGGTGCTGTGGATCTCAATAACCTGAGGATTTTTCAGACTGGGGAAAAAAAATAAAAATTGAGGAATGTGTTGGTGATAAATAATCTGGTTTTCCCATGCGGTTTTTCACAGCAGCAGATCAGATCAGAGGAAAAGAGGGAAGGATTCTCACCTTCTCGTAAGACCCCACCTGCAGAGCTGCCTCCAGCTTTGGAAACCCCAAAATAAAGATATGGAGCTGCTGGAGCTAATCCAGAGGATGCCATGGAGATGCTCCAATGCTCTGGGAGAGCTGGGAATGTTCCCCTGGAGAAGGGAAGGCTCCAGGCAGAGCTGGGAATGTTCCCCTGGAGAAGGGAAGGCTCCAGGCAGAGCTGGGAATGTTCCCCTGGAGAAGGGAAGGCTCCAGGCAGAGCTGGGAATGTTCCCCTGGAGAAGGGAAGGCTCCAGGCAGAGCTGGGAATGTTCCCCTGGAGAAGGGAAGGCTCCAGGCAGAGCTCAGAGCCCCTGGCAGGGCCTGAAGGGGCTCCAGGAGAGCTGCAGAGGGACTGGGGACAAGGGCTGGAGGGACAGGACACAGGGAATGGATCCCACTGCCAGAGGGCAGGGCTGCCTGGGACATTGGGAATTGGGAATTCCTGCCTGGGCTGGGATTCACAGATTTGCTGTGGCTGCCCCTGGATCCCTGGAAGTGTCCAAGGCCAGGATGAAAAAATCTGGGATAGTGGGAGATGTCCCTGCTCTTTGAGGTAGATGGGCTTTAAGGTCTCTTCCAACCCAAATCATTCCAAGATTCCCTGAATTTGGCACCAAAACCCCCTCAGTGGGTCCCAAATGACCTCTCCTGCCCCAGACATCAAAGTTCTCCGTGGCTCAGGGGGAGTTTCCCCACATCCCTCTGTCTGCCCACGGGGCTGGAAGATCCAGCCTCCAGTGGCTGCATCAGGACACAAAGCCCAACGAAAACCTCTGCTCCTCTCAGCTTCATTAGCACGGCTAATTAGGGGGAGCCGATCAAAATCCCGCATTCACAACTCGGGATGTGCAAAAACAGCCCCTCAAACCCAGCTGTGAGTGGTCCCAAGGGGAGAGCAGGGAATGCAAACTTCCAAAGGGAATGCAGATCCCACAGAGCTCAGCTGGCTTCAGGAACGAGCCGGAATTTCTGCATTTTTATGTCCCGACAGCCGAGTTGGAGCCTCCAATTTTGAAGCTCTGTGGCTTTGAAACCACGATGATCCCAGCTCTGCAAAGCCTTTGATTGCACCCAGAACAGCACCGGGAGAGGAGGAATGTCAGAAATGGAAATGGTTGTGGGGATGGGGGAGATTGAAGGGCTCAGGGAGCAGCCCCAAGGGTGGGACATCCCGATTTTCCTGGTTTTCCCTCCCCTTTGGAGATGGGTGGGATGAGGGGTCTGGCTGTGCTCAGGGTGACAAGGAGGGACAGAGCTGCAAAGGATCCCTTTTGGGTGGGAATATGCTGGATTATACCCTTTTTATTATTTATTTGTGCATAAAATTCCAACTGAATCTATAACCTTATATATAGAAATAACCTTATAAGTTATAACTTATTTATAACCTTATTATACACAGGAATAAAAACTCCTGCTCCAAACTCTGGAATCCAAATCCCCAGCAGGGAGACTGGGGAGGAACAGCAGTGATTCCAAGGGCTGGGATCTGCACCAGCTCTGCTCCATGGGATGCTCCTGCTCCACATCCTCCCAAAAATGATGGGAATGTGACATTCGGTCGGGATTTGGAGCCTCCTACTCCTGGAAGAGCCCTAAGCCAGGAAAAGAGGGAGGATGGAGAGGAGGAAAAGCCATCCCAAAAACTCCCAGGTACAACAAACCCTGTGAGGCAGCAGCTCCAGGGTGAGGAAATCCCGATTTTCCTGGCTCAGCTCTCCTTCCCTTTGGAGATGGGTGGGATGAGGAATGGGATGAGCAAAGGATCCCCTTTGGGCAGGAATAAAAAAACTCCTGCTCCAAACTCTGGAAACCCATTCCCTGGGCAAATTAACTTTTGAACCCTTTTTGTATTCCACCACGAACATTCCTGAGGGTTGCTTTTCCTGAGAAATCTTTGGGAAATCGGGAGGGATTTGGGCAGCCATTCCTGCCCCCAGGAGCTAGAGGGATTTAGGGATTCCTCTCCATATCCATGCAGAGGATCCCTGAGGAGTTTTGGGGTGATTTTTGGGGTGATGAATAATGGAGTGGTGAGGGTGTGACAGGAGGTGACAAAGGAGGGAGCTCGGATGTGGCAGGGGCAGACAGGATCCCATCGAATTCCCAACCCTCCGACACCTTCGGGATCCCCAAGGATGGGGAAATGTAAACTGGGAGAAGCAGCCTTGGATAGAAAATAGATCAGTATTAAAAAAAAATAGAAATAGAAAAATATTTAAAAATATTTAAAAATAAATAGAAAATGTATAAATAGAAAATGTCAAACGTAAAAGATAAAATGTATCAACAGAAAATAGAAAAATAGAAAAATAGAAAAAGTCAAATGTAAAAGATAAAATAAATAAACAGAAAAATGTGGAATATATAAAATATATAAATATATAAATATAATTACTATATATAATTATTATATAATTATAATATATATACATATTATATGCATATTGTTCTATTACACATTGTATATAATATATATTTTAAATAAAATGTAAAATTTAAAAAATAAGATGTGAGCTATAAACTCTAAAATTAAAATATCCATTAGGATATGTTATATAAATATATAAATAGAAAATATATAAAATGTAAAATATATAAACAGAAAAATAGAAAAAGTGGAATATATAAAATATATAAAACCCATAAGAAAGATAAAATACATAATATATATAATATATATAATAAATAAAATACGTAAAATAAAAAAGTGAAAAATATAAAATGTGGAAAATATAAAATGTGGAAATGTAAAATGTGTAAATATAAAATAAAAATACAAGATGTGGAATATATAAAATGCATAAAATATATAAAATATATAAAATATATAAAATATATAAAATATATAAAATATAAAAATACATAATATATAATATATTAAAAGCATTAAAATATATAAATATAAAATACAATATAAATGTAAAAGAAAATATGTATAAATATAAAATAAAATATAAATATAAAATACAAAAATAGAAAATGTGGAATAGATAAAATATATTTAAAATGTGAAATACACAATATAATGTAAATATTAAAATATATATAATTTAATTAAGCTACATAAAATAAATAAAATATATGAAATTTTCAAAGTGGAAACCAGAAGCTATAAATCCTAAAATCAAAATATCCATTAGGATCCTCTTACTACAAGGAAAATCCCTTTTTCCTTGTAGGAGTTGGGAAGAGCGCAGCACAGCGCGGATTTTCCTGCACATTTCACCCACAAACTCTTTGTTTTATCCCCGTTTTTTTATAAAATCCCCAAATCCTCCCCTTACCAGCGCCCACAAAACAAACAATAATATTGGGATTTCTTCCTGTTTTCCCCTAAAACCAAATAACCAAATATTCAGATAACCAAATATTGTTCCCTCTGCTCTCGCTCGGAGCACAGAGTGCACACGGAGAGCCTTGGCTTTGCAAAGTCGTGGGAAACGGGAAAAAATTTCAGGAAAATCCCCTCTGGAGATCCTTTCCTGTGAAAATGAGGCTTGTGGAGATGGAGGAATATTGGAGGATTTCATAAAAAACCTGGAGAAAAACCAAGGGTCTGTGGTTGAAACGTGCAGCGAGCCAAGGAAAATCCTCGTCCCCTCTTCCCAAGGCTTCGACCCCGAGGTTATTTATCCCAGAAGGATTTGAAGCTCTGATTGATGATGCCCCAAATTGTTGGAACCCTGAGAATTCCAGATTTCCGTGCTCGCAGGCACTGACCCCCCAGCAAACACTTCACTGACCCGAGGCCGTGGAAAAGGCTCCCAAAATTAAATATTAGAACTAGAATTATGGGTGTGGGGTTTGAATAGAAGAGTGTGAGATCACAGGGTGGAAAACTGAGAGTTTAAGGGTTTAGAATAGAGTAATATAGATATTATATATATAATTTTTATATATCTATATACTGTACAATATATTTACTATATATAATTTATATACTATATATAATTTTACATATTTATATATCTAATTTATATATAGTATAATGTATAGTAATATAAATATAGTAATATAAAGCAAGATGGGGGTTTTAGATGAGGCTGAGTCCTTCTTTTTCACCTTCTTCTCCATGGGTCTCCATGGGATTTTGTAATTGGGTAGGAAAATCCCCATTGTGGGCCAGGGGTGGTTGGTTTTTGGTTAAAAGTAAAAATAATTGAGGTGTCATTTCTTAATTGGACAGTTTATCCTTAAAAGACCTTGTAGAGTGTTAGAGACAGAAATTTAAGGAAATTTCTTTAAAAAAAAGGAAAGAAGGTTTAAGAAAATTTAAGAAAAATTCATTAAAAAAAAAAAAAGAAGTTTTAAGAAAATTTAAGAAAATTTTGGGGGCTTTGGACAGACACTTTGGGACAGCAGGAAAACGTCCCCGGTGTGTCCTGGCATCCCAAAACCACAGCAAATCCCACTCCTGCTTTTCCAGCTCCCTGACCTGCAGCTGCACTTCGCTCCCTCAGGACAAAAAAAAAAAAAAAAAGGGGAAAAAATCCCTTACAAAACTCAGCCCCTTATCCCGATAAAATCAGAAAAATTGCGCCCGACCCCATTAATATCCTTTTTATTTTTTTTCTGGGCAAGGATCCAAAATCTGCCTTGAGGAAGAGTGGAGGGAGCAATTACCCCATTCCCAATTATCCCCATTTATCCCTGATCCTGAGGGGCTCCGTTTTCCCCACATTTATGGCTGGGATAAGAGAACATTCCTGACCCAGGAGAAATCCCTGAGCTCGGCTCTAAATCTTTGGGAAAAGGAATTTTCCGAGCTGTCACCGTTCCTCTTAAAGTTGGTTTTCCTTGGTATTTTAATGAGTTCTCTAAGAAAGGGAGGAAAATCAGGAAAAAAAGTGAGGGTGAAGTCATTTATTACCTCAAATGTCAGCAGCTTGTTCAGCTGGGACAGTTTTATTTTCTGTATAAACAGGGAGGTGGAGGCAACACAAATACAAACAGCGAAATATAAACGTAGGTGTAAAAATACAGAAGTGGAGGAGGCAACGCCCCTTGGCCACGGTGGTAAATATTTCTCCACGAGAAATGGGATTAAAAGGAGTGGAAAACCATGTTTTGGGGGTAAAACTTGGGGAAAATGGGAATAAAAGGAATGTGAGACCATAATTTGGTGGTAAAACTTGGCAACATGGGAATAAAAGGAGTCTAAATCCATATTTTGGTGATAAAACCTGGGAGAAGTTGAAATAAAAGGAGTGGAAAACCCAGGTTTTTGGTGGTAAAACCTGGGAGAAATGGGAATAAAAAGAGTGGAAAAACATGTTTTGGTGGTAAAACCTGTGAGAAACTGGAATAAAAGAAGTGGAAAGCCAATTTTTGGTGGTAAAACCTGCGAATAATTGGAATAAAGGGAGTGGAAAAGCAATATTTTGGTGAGAAACTTGGGAGAAATGGGAGTAAAAGGAGTAGAAAACCATGTTTTGGTGGTAAAACCTGGGAGAAATGGAAACTGAAGGAGTATAAAAGCCGTATTTTGCCCTGTCCCAGGGCATCTCTGTCCTGCTCTGATGCCAGTTTAAGCCCAGAACCCTCTTGGATCAGAGCAGGGATCTGCTAAAATCCGCCTCGAACCCGACCCTTCCCTTGGATCCCATCCAGGGAGAGGCAAACAAGTCCCTCCATCCCATCCCAAAGTTCAGCCTCTTGGACTGTGACCTCCTCAGTCTCGATTACGTAAAAAATCCCACGGAAAAAACATTTAAACTCTTCCAGGGAGAGCTGCTTCATTCATAGGGTAAGAATCGAGCTGAGGGAATGAGCCCTTTCATGAATTAATCCCTTAACCTTGGGATAAAACTTCGGAAGGGTTGGTGCACTGATAAAACCCTAAAATTCCTCTAAAATAAACCCCAAAGGCAGCCTAAGGCTGTTGATAAGGCAGAGCTTAGTGGTGCTGAAGGAAGAAGGAAAAAAAACCCCAAACCTGCATTAATTCCAGTCACTCTTTAATTATCCACAACAAATCCTAAATCCCAGGTTTAGGGAAATCCTAAATTTCCTCAGCTCCTGGAGTATGTCCTCCTGGAGTGAGGGATGAACAGGACAAATGGTTTAATCCGGGATATTTTTAGCAGTTCTGGAGCTGTTTGAGCTCTTTGGGGATAAATTCTCCTACCCAATGTCAGAATGTTGAGGTTTTCCCAGTTTGAGGGTTAATATCCCATTCCAGCCATGCTGTGGGGTGGAAATCCACAGGTTTCTGCCAGATCCTGAATTATTTGGGATCAGGCTCACATGGAAAAGACCATGAAAGTGTTTGGGAAGCACTTTGAGTCGCCAAGGACTGTGGGATCTGTTTTTGTATCCACGCCGAGGCACCAAATCCATCTCAATAAAAGGAATGAGATTTTGGGGGAAAAAAAACCAAAACCAGGTAAAATTTGGTGTCTGTGGGGCATTTTGTGGTGGTGGAGGGCAGTGAGAACCTGGTGAGGGGGAATTTTGGGGCCAGAGGAAAGCCTGGAATGGTTGGTAGGAAGCGATCCCATTTTGAATTCCAGGGATTGGAGCCTTAGGTGCTCCCAACAGAGAGATTTGACTTTCCTGTGCCCACCCTGCCCATCCGAAAGCTGGGATGTGGAGCTGGGGAGCTCCTGGGAAAGCAGAGCCTGGGATTAAAGCCAGGTGATCCCGAGACCTTGGCAAGGCATCAGGTGTGGGATCTGATCACTGCACGGATTTTGGATGCAGCCACTTCACGGGGCTGAGCTCCCTCTCCACCCCCAGGTGACTCTCAGGGATCTGTTTGGGTTTCCATCCCAGCTTTCCCAAGCCAAATCCAGTGGGATTCCCACAGCTCCAGAGCACCACCCAGCACTGACTCAATCCTAAACCTTGGGATTATGGATTTGCGCCCAAATTCTCCCACAAGCCCAACCCCAAAACCCTTTCCAAGGTCCACAGAGAGAATATTTTCTGCGCTGCTGCATTTCTCTGCACCGCATTTCATCTCCACGCTCCACAGAATTCCTTAATTTTTCCCATTTTTCCAGAACCATCCCTCTGTTCCTTTGCTTTTGGCTCTGCCTCTAATCACTCCTGTCACTAACGAGTGACTAATTAACATCCAGCCTCATCTGCGGATATTCTTCCGTTCATCCCTAAACCCCACGGGCCGTTTCACGCGTTCCACGGAAGGATATCCCAGGGAGCAGATGCGGAGCCTGTGGTGTGAGATGCCAGCCTGAATTCCATGTGGGAAGGGGTCAGGAATGATTTACAATCCCCCTTGCTGGTGCCATCCATTCCTATCCCAGCGCTGAATTGCGGGAGACAAAACCTCCCAGGTGGATCCGACGGGATGCGCTTCACGTGCCGCGCCAAACACGTGTTCCAAACCCAACTACAAGCCAGTTTTCCAGTGAATAAATTCCCTGGATGACTGGGAACGAGGCAGGAAAACGCTGCTGTGGCACAGAGCAGTTGTCAGATGCTCAGGAAGAATTCCTGCAATTTCTGCTCCGTCGTTGCGGGATGATTTTCCAGAAGGATTTTTGCGGATCCCGGCCCGCACGCCCTCGGGGAGGAATCAGAGCTGCTCTTCCCGGAGTTTGTCTTGGTCACAGGGATGTTTTGGAGCGAGTTGGGGCTGGATTTCCTGCAGGAATGGCACGGGGGGTATTTATGGGGTGCAGCTGCCCCTCCCTCCCACAGCAACCTTCACGAGTCTCCCACCATCGGATTTCCTTCCGGTTTTCCAAGGTCAGCTCAGAATCCAAAGGCAGGGAAGGGTTTTTGTGTGATGGTTTGAGGGTTTTGCTGTGAAAACATTAAAATTAAACCTTTGCTTTCTGCACGGCTCGTCCTCTCAGGGGGGATTGGGCCGATGATTGTCATGGAATCGTGGAGATGAGTTGGAGGTGACCCAAAGGATCATCGAGTCCTGTACGGGACAACCCCAAAATCCCACCACGTGCCTGAGGGCGTTGTCCAAACACTCCAAGGATATTCCTGGACCTTAGGAAGGTGGGGGGAGATCCAGAGCTGCTGCAGGTGGCCCCAACCTCTCATCCTGCTCTAAATTCCTTCCCCTTGCCACTCATCACTCCCAACATCCACGTTTCTCCCTGTGATCCGCATCCAAAGCTCTTCCTGATATTTAAAGCAGCTTTTTCTCTACCTCCTCCTTGCTAATTCCCCAGCTAATTTTAAACCTCATCCATAATGGGAGCTTTTCTCTGCTTCCTCCATGTGTCACCACGTTTTTCCTCGGCGCTTTTTTTTTCCCCCCATTTGCCACCGGCTCCTGTTTACATCTGTGTTTGGAAGAGAAATGAAGCAAAACTTATGGCCAAACACAAACTATTCTATAGAATGTGGAGATGCTTCCCAGCGTGGAGAGCTGCCCGGGAAAGGAGCTTTAAATAAAATCCCCAAAAAAGCAGGAGAAGCATCCAACTGCTGCTCGAATCCACGAGCTGGGTGTTTTGGCAGGGCTGGAATAGCTGACAGTCAGCAAGTCAGGAAAGCAATTAATTCTGGCTATTTAATTAGAAAAATATTTTTTTTAAAAAAATTAGGAGAGTTTGAAAAGATTAAATTCAATATTCCAATATTCCTTTTTTTCATGCTCTAGCAAACAGAAGAGGGGCAGGCCGTGAACGCTGTGATTAAATAACATTTCTGAAGTTTAGGGAAATAAAGGAAGATGTTACACAACCGCATTTCCCGATGTCGCAACGGGATCCCCGCCCAAGGCTGGGGGCCGTGGGCACCCAGCCAGCCCCACGGGCTGCATTCCCTGCCCAGCCAGCTCCTTTTCCAGAAAATAAACCCAGTTCGCTCAGCTTTGACCTTAACTCACTTTTTAATTTTTTTATTTTTTTTTTTAAATAGGAAGTCGTCAGAACGGTCCAAGTGGCGGGTCAGCGAAACATCCCACAGCTGGAGGCTGCCCTGACAGAATTATGGGTTGCAGATGTTGCCTGGGAGCTGTTGGGGTTCTGAGCAGGGCCAGGAGTCCCCGGGGCAGCTGTGGAGCTGCTCTCGGAGCCTTTGGGAAGAAGGGTTTGCTTTCCACTCCAAATGAACTTTTAACCGTTTGGGGTTTGCTCTGTGTGCTGAAAACGAGTGACAGAAAGCAGGGAAAGGCGAAGAGGAAGATCCAGATTCTGCTCCTTCTCTTCTCAGGAGGAATTTCTTCATGGAAAAGGTGGTCAGGGATTGGAAATAGAGGTCTGGAGTCCCCAGTCCTGGTGGTGTCCAAGGAATGACTGGGTTTGGCACCGGTGACAAAGTGGGGATTGGGAACAGCTCGGACTTGGTGACCTTGGAGGGCTTTTCCAGCCTCAGTGATCCTGGGATTCTCCATGCACACATGGGAACTCCCACAGAAACGTGGCTTTGGGGCTTGGACATCCCCCAGCAGCGGTGGCACCTCAGCCCTTGGTGTCAACAGACGTTGGCCATCAGGGGCTGGAGAAAGCCAAAGGCTGAGAATTATTTCATTTATTGAGGTCATTGTAATTGACAACATTCCAGGTGTAAGGTTAAAATGGACAATGCAAAATCCTGGCTTCGGGTGAAATAATCCTCGGATCAGACAACTGAGAGTACAGAGACCCTTAAACCAGCTCCAGGAAACTGCTGGAGGTCCAGCCTCTGAGCCAAGCCCAGTTAACCTGAGCTCTGAAGGATTTCTGCTCCACATTTATTCTCCGGAGAGCAGAGATGCTCTTATCTCCATGGCCTTGGCCATAATTCCATGTGGGAAATGTTATATTTGAACAACTTCTTCTTCTTCTTCTTCTTCTTCTTCTTCTTCTTCTTCTTCTTCTTCTTCTTCTTCTTCTTCTCCTTCTCCTTCTCCTTCTCCTTCTCCTTCTCCTTCTCCTTCTCCTTCTCCTTCTCCTTCTCCTTCTCCTTCTCCTTCTCCTTCTCCTTCTCCTTCTCTTCCTTCTTCTTCTTCTTTTGTTATTTTTGTGTACAAATGCCATTTATTATTCAGCCCATTTTACCCCCAGAAGCCAGATTTGACCCCTGGAGATGAATTTGTTGTTGAGAAAGCCTCTGAGCACCTCCATGGACAAATTCCCCTGGATGCATTCGCTTCTCTCACAGCTCCTGATCACTGTCCTTAATTTTTATTGTGGCTTTTTTTTAACCTGATTTAATTTGTAAAACACGAGAGTTCATTAGTAATTTTGAGATCTTTAGAGCTGCTGGACGTGATGAACATGGGGACCTCAGCCTGAAGATGGGAAGGTCAGGAGGGGATGAAGATCCTCCTGCAGGGACACGGTGGAGCTGAGTTCCCTGGATCTGCTCAGCCTGGCAGGAGCCCAGGATTGGTGGGAATGACCCTGGATATTTTTCCAGGCTGTTTTCCATTCACAGCTGTCAGTTTGAGAGGACTTTGGGACCATCCTGTGTCTCGTGTGCCCGTGGGATGGGGATGTGGGGTCAGGATGGGGATGTGGGGCCAGGATTGGGATGTGGAGCAGGATGGGGATGTGGGGCCAGAATGGGGATGTGGGGTTGGGATGTGGGGCAGGATGGGGATGTGGGGCAGGATTGGGATGTAGGACCAGGATGGGGATGTGGGGCAGGATGGAGATGTGGGGCCAGGATGGAGATGTGGGGCCAGGATGGGGATGTAGGGTCAGGATGGAGATGTGGGGCAGGATGGGGATGTGGGGCAGGATGGGGATGTGGGGCAGGATGGGGATGTGGGGTCAGGATGTGGGACCAGGATGGGGATGTGGGGTTGGGATGGAGATGTGGGGCCAGAATGGGGATGTGGGGTCAGGATGGGGATGTGGGGCAGGATGGAGATGTGGGGCCAGGATGGGGATTTAGGGCCAGGATAGGGATGTGGGGTCAGGATGGGGATGTGGGGTCAGGATAGGGATATGGGGCCAGGATGGAGATGTGGGGCAGAATGGGTGCATGGCCTGAGGAAATAAGGAATTCTCCCAGGAATCCTTTTTTTTCCAGGCTGTCCAAGAGCTCCACGGCACCAAACTCCTTTTATTCCCCTCCAACCTCCGTCCCCAGACATCACATCACTTCCCGCCCTCGCCAAGCAGCCAAGAGAAGACCCAAAGTTTACATTTTTCAAGAGAGCACTAAAATCAACAATTTCCTGTGCTCTTCTTACCCAGAGACCCCGGCCAGGGAGCCAGGAAGATTTTGGGACAGGAATTCCTGCCCGTTCCTGCCTGTGTGGGCGGGAATCTGGGATAATGAGGTGCTCACACTTTAAGGAAGCTGGGGGAAGGTGTCGGATCCCTCTGCCACAGCTGGGCTGGAGTGAGGGAACATTAAAGGCTCAGGATGGAAAATAATAACAAACAGAGGAGGGGAGAAAACCCACGTTGTTAAAGAAAAAGGAAAAAAGAAAAAAGAAAAGGAAAAAAAGAAAAAAAAAGAAAAAGGAAAAAAAAAGAAAAAAGAAAAAAAAAGAAAAAAAAAGAAAAAAGAAAAAACGAAAAAAAGAAAAAAAAAAAAAAAAAAAAGAAAAAAAAAGAAAAAAAAGAAAAAAGAAAAAAAGAAAAAAAAGAAAAAAAGAAAAAAAAAGAAAAAAAAAGAAAAAATAAAACAAAAAAAATAAAAAAAGAAAAAAGAAAAAAGAAAAAAAAAAGAAAAAAAAGAAAAAAGAAAAAAGAAAAAAAAGAAAAAAAGAAAAAAAGAAAAAAAAGAAAAAAAGGTGGAGATGGGAATAAAATAAGAAAAGGAGAGGATGGGTGTGAAGGCTCAGAGTTGTGTTTAGGGGATGCTGATGATTGTCCCAAATAATCCCCCTTCCATGGGGGCTTTTAGAGGCTGTGCACTCCAGGGAGGGTTTTCCCCTCAATTGTTTTGGGACCCAAACCTCCCAAACCAGCTCTGAGCTGTGGGAATGATGAGCACAGAAAACTGGGATGAAGTTTTTGTAGAGATGTGGAGATGCTGCTCTGGGCACCCTGTGCCAGGATCTCCCCAAGCCAGGATCTCTCTCCAAGCCAGGAATTCCCAATTCCCAATGCCCCAGGCAGCCCTGCCCTCTGGCAGTGGGATCCATTCCCTGTGTCCTGTCCCTCCAGCCCTTGTCCCCAGTCCCTCTGCAGCTCTCCTGGAGCCCCTTCAGGCCCTGCCAGGGGCTCTGAGCTCTGCCTGGAGCCTTCCCTTCTCCAGGGGAACATTCCCAGCTCTGCCTGGAGCCTTCCCTTCTCCAGGGGAACATTCCCAGCTCTGCCTGGAGCCTTCCCTTCTCCAGGGGAACATTCCCAGCCTGTCTCCAGAGGGGCTCCAGCCCTGGAGCAGCTCCGTGGCTCCTCTGGATTCATTCCAGCAGCTCCAGGCTGTTCCTGTGCTGGGATCTCTGAGCTCTGCAGGTGAGGTCTCACCTGAGCAGGGCAGAACCTCCCCTTTCCTGCTGCTCACACTGGGCTCAGGATTTTGGAAGATTCTGGGTGCCAGAGGACACAGCTGGGACATATCCCTGAGACAGAACCCTGGGATTAATGTAAGGAATGAGCAGGAATTCCCCCACCTGGCGCTCAGCTCCTGGTGCTGGGCAGAGCCAGGACATTCCCTGCCTGGAGTGACAGAGCTCAGGAGGAGGAAGGAAGGAGCAGCAGCACTGGAGAGCAGAGCCTGGAGCAAAGAAAAACATTTATTAAGAAATATTATAACTGTAAATGACCCAGACACCCAGAAGGGTTGGTTGGATTTTTTTTTTTTCTCTTGTTTTCCTTAAATTCCCTCCAGTTGGCCCCGAGACCCCTGGCAGCAGCTGGAAACCGAAGAGGTTTGGAGCCTGAGAGGCACATGAGCCCCCAGACTGTTTGATTGCTCAAACATCTCTCTGAGATTCCCTTTGTCAAAGCGAGCACTGGGGAGGATAAATCACGGGGCTGGAGCTCAGCTCCGTCCAGGCTGCTCCAGGGAAAGGCAGAGGGGTGAGGAGATGGCAACGAGCTGGAGCTGCAGTATCACACAGGAGAGCTCCCCACGTAGAGTGAGGAATAAAATCCAGGCAGGCACTTGCCCCATCCAAAAAAAAAAAAAAAAAATAAAAACCAAAACAAACCCTGGCTCGAGGCGTCACAGAGATGAGCCAGATGTTCCTGTGGTTCAAAAGGACATTAAACCACTATTTTTACCATAAAAACAAAACTAAAAAGAGAGAGCAGCTTAGAGGAGCCATCCATTTTGTCAGCGCTGTTTTTGCAGAACCCAGGGGTTAAAGTAAAGTAGAGGAAAAAAAAACCAAAACAACAAAACCCAAGTTTGACGGTGATCTTGAGTCCATCTGACTGTGCTGCTCGCTGCTCTCGTTTATTTTTGTATCCTGAGCTTGGAGCAGGGGGAAGGTCCTTGGAGCTGCTGCTTGTGCCCAGAGCCTGCTGCAGGTTCAGGTCCCGGTGTCCTAAAGCCAGGGTTGGGTTTGACACATCCTGAGGGCTCCCTGCGGGATTCCCCGCTCCATTCCGGGCTGGGTGAGCATCACAAACAATCCCAGAATATCCTGAGCTGGAAAAGACCCTCAGGGGTTATAAATCCAAGCCCAGACCCTGCACAGACACCCCAAAATCCCACCCTGGGCATCCCTGGGAGTGATGTCCAAACTCTCCTGGAGCTCTTGGGAATGTGCCCGTTCCCTGGGGAGCCTGGGCAGTGCCCAGCACCCTCTGGGGTAAAAAAATCTTTCCCTAAACTCCAGCCTGAGCCTGCCCTGGCACAGTTGGCAAACTTCTCCTTAAGGGAAAAGCCATCACCGAGAGGTTTGGATGAGCACCAGGAGGAAAACTCCTCACCAAGGGGGTCAAGGATCCACCCCAAGCATCCCTCCACCTTTCCCAGCACGTTCCAAGCCCTCTGTTGCCGTTTTTGATGCACTTCAGTCTGATTAAGCCCAGTTTCAATAAAGCACAGCTCTTCCTTTGCTCCTCCAGCCCCAGCCTGGGAGGTTTTAGTTGTTTTTTTGTTTTGGTTTGGGTTTTTTTGTTTGGGTGTGTTGTTTGTTTGTGTTGTTGTTTTTTTTTTTTTTTTTTTTTTTTTGGTTTGTGTGTGTGTGTGTGTGTGTGTATTTGTTTTGTTTTGTTTTGTTTTGTTTTGTGTTTTGTTTTGGTGGTTTTTGGGTTTTTTGGGGGTTTTTTTGTTGTTGTTTGGTTGGGTTTTTTTGGGGTTTTTTGTTTTTTTTTTTCCAGGGCCAAATGTAAGAAGGATCTGCTTTGCCTCGCTTTTATTTATCGCTGCTGTTTGCTACTGGCTGCTTCTCAGTCCCAAGCAGAGCCAGGAATTGCCCTTAGGAAAGGGAAGAAAACACAGGCAGGCTGGGTTTAACCCAGATGTTCCCCCAGCCAGCAGGGTCAGAGGCAGAGGATGGATCCTGCCACGGGCACAAAGCATAATCAGGGACACCACACTTTAATTTTCCAGCTCCTTTTCTGCCCACACCTCATCAGAGGTGAAAATTCTTCTAATTTCTCTAAATTTTCTTTCTTTTAAATTTTTTTTTCTCCCTATTTTATCTGATTTTCCCAAAATCAGGAGCTCTGATCCACAGAAATGTGTCCACGGGGTTTGAGCAGGGATCAAGCAACTCTGAATTTTGTACAAATGGCTTTGAAAGGATCTTTGCCCAGTCCTTCTTTTAAAGCCAGTTTCTCTCTAAATATGAGCTGCTGCCTTTGGAGGGGAGATCGGTGATCCCAGGTGCAGAGGGGAGATAAAACAAGATTATTTTTTGGCACTGAAATGATCATCGTTTTGGGGGGTCGACGTGAGAGGAGAGAAGTGATTTGCCCAAATTCTGGGTCTTTGGGGATCTTGTGGGGAGGCTGTTCACAGGGGGGTTCAAGACATGGATTCATCGCTGGTTTATTGATCAGCTCAATAAAAAAAAACCCACCAAAATTTATTTGTTTTTATCTACAGCTGTGGGCAGATGTTATGCAGAGAGGAAGAGGAAGAAGTTTCATTCCATGTCCAGTCCAAGGATTTTTTCCCTCACTGTCACTCAAAACCATCCCATGTCTTTGATCCTATGGAATGACCCCAAAAAACCCTCCCAAATTCCAACTGGGATTAATTTTCTGGGTGATTATATAAATAACTGGGTAAGATTACCTCATGTCCCAGCTTAGCTCGAGAGAATTCCGGCAGAAAATGAAGTGAAATAGGTTAAGGGTGCAGCTTTTCCTGGGATGGGATGTTGGGAAAAGCTGCCTCGTGGGAAGCAGGGACATGCAGGAAAGGGAAGGACAGGATTTGGGTGGGAAAACAGGAATTCAAGGAAGGATTCCGGGTGTTGTCCCGTGATGGTGGAAGAGTTGGACTCGATCCTTGTGGGATTCGACTCCAATTCAGGATATTTCAGGATTCTGTGATTCAGGGAGTATGTGAGCAGCAAAATACAGAAGGTACATCCCGAGGGATGGGATTCATGTCAATAATAATATTTTAAACATGTAATAATAATAATAATAGTAGTAGTAGTAATAAATATTATTCTGCTCTGATGACTTTCCACTCAGAAAGTGAGCGATTATCCCACCTTCTGGAAGTGTGGGGCAACCTTTCCTTGGGGGATTATCCATGTCCTGTATCCCAGCCCTCAGCCCTCAGCCCTCAGCCCAAAAAAAAAAAAAAAAAAAAAAAAAAAAAAAAAAAAAAAAAATCCACATTTTCTCTTGTGTTCAGGCAAAAACGTGCCAGAAGTAAGGCAAAAGCAACATCTGTCCTTTCCAACAGGGGATGATTCAGGCTGACCTGGATAGGCAGAGCCTATTTGTATTTGGGACAGGAGATTTTTCTTTTTTTTTTGGGCTGGGATTCGGAGCCGCCCCCGGGAGAAGCTCCAGTTAATTCCGAGGGCTCCTCCTGCCTCTGCTCGCGCGTCATCCCCACACAGATCTTTTCATCGAGGATGAAAGGAGAGCCAAGAGCTCTCTATTTACAGAGATGTTGGAGAGGAGTGGTTTTTACAGCTGCTGCAGAGACCTACATTCCTCCAGGCTGGGCATGGAGCAGAGCCTGGATCCATGGGCAGGAACGATGGAGTTCTTCTCCTGAGATCCATCCTCATCATCCCTGAAATCCATCCTCATCATCCCTGAGATCCATCCTCATCATCCCTGAAATCCATCCTCATCATCCCTGAAATCCAGCCGAGGAATCTCCTGGGGAAAACAGCACCAAAGGCACCCTGAGGCTGCTCCCTGTCCTCTTGTTCCTGTTCCCAAACCCAAATCTTACAGGGTTTTTCCATCCTGAAGGATTCTATGATCCTGTCCTGCTGGGAAAGCCTGGCCAAACTGGGGTGTGAGCCCACACTGGCTGATTTTGGGGCTGAGCTTTGCCCACATGAGGTGGTTTGGATGGCTGGAAAATCCTCCCAATCCCCCGGGAGCAGAGCTGCAGGAGGACAAGGAGGGTTCTCAGGCACAAACGCTCAGCCCAGGCCGAGGTCAAGGGCAGAAAACACATCCCAGGATTTGCACTACAAAAGAAATGGGCATTTCTTGCTCAATGTTTGGGATTCCACCACTGGCCTGGGCTGCTGGACAACCTGGACAATATTTCCCATGAAGGAATTGTCCCAATATCCAATCCAAACCTTTCCTGGGGAAGTTTGAGGCTGTTCCCTCTCCTTCTGTCCCTGTTCCCTGATCCCAAATCCCCCCGGCTGTCCCCTCCTGGCAGGGAATTCCAGAGAGGGAAAAGATCCCTCTGGATCCTCCTTTTCTCGAGGCTGAGCCCCTTCCCAGCTCCCTCAGGAATTCTCCAGCCCCTTCCCAGCTCCCTCAGGAATTCTCCATCCCTTCCCCAGCTCCCTTAGGAATTCTCCATCCCTTCCCCAGCTCCTTTAGGAATTCTCCATCCCTTTCCCATCTCCATTCCTTCCCTGGACACGCTGCAGCCTCTCAATGTCCCTCTCATCCTGCCCTGTTCCCATGTGGGAAAATGCACTGCTCTTTCCAAGGTATTTGGTGGCTTCTGGGAATTCAATCCCGATTATTTCGGTCGCTCTTATTGCCCTGCTCAGACCCTGGCAAATCCAGCCCAGCCCTGTGGCACCGGAGGCCAAAAACAAAAGATGCTTTAATGGTGATCCAGCCCAGTGTGAGGCAGGGAGCTGCGGGAATTTTGTTATTTGTCTGTGGAAGGTTGGGAAATCGTTGGAAGGGTCCAAATGTGAGGAATTCACCGCTGGGGTTTGCCTCTTTGGCTGCCAGAGCCTCTCCCAAGTGTTGCAGCCTTGCTGTGTCCAGGCTGGGATTCCTCCTGGAGGAAATGATGGTCTCAGGTCACCCTGCGCATTTCCCTTGATCCCTTTTGGATCATTTGGACAAATCATTATTCCCTATCCTTTGTTTCGGGCCGGGATGAGAACAAAAAAACACCAAAAAAACACCCAAAACCGCCCCCTCCACACCCAGGTGATTGAATCATTTCCCTTTATCTCCAAGTGATCCCAGCAAAAACTCGCCCAACTGTCTGGGGAATGACTTAGTGCATCCCGTTATTGTGCTCAAGGAGGCTGTGGGTGGCTATTTCAGTACATCCAGGGCTTTTTTTTTTCTTTTTTTTTCTTTTTTTACTCTCTAATTCTCCTTTTCAAACATTTTCCAAGCTCTCCAGAGCGGGGAGGTTCCCAGCCTCCCACTGGTTCTGCAAGAGCCAGAAGGTTTCTATTTGCAGGGCATCCAACAATTTTTGGTTGGAAGGAGTTACGAGGCTGCCTCGTTTTCCAGGAGATGAGGAAATAAAAAATAAAAAAACTGCCAGAGAAAAGGGGGAATAATGGGAAAGGTGGGAAGGGCTCGCTGGTGCTGTAGAGGCAGGCAGAGGTGTCTCAGAGCTGTCAGAAAATCGCTGCCTGAGCCTTGTCTCCAGCACCAGAGATGGGAGGGGAATGTCACCTGAGGCAGCAAAACCCTTCTTTGATGATCCCTGCCTTCCTTTCCCCTGTGTTTCTGAAGGGTTGGAGCAATTTTCCCTACAAAAGCAGCTCCCGGTGACATCCAGGATGGGAATTGTTTGTGGCTGGGGAGGGGAGAAAATTGGGAAAAGGAGAGGCTGGGGTCGATTTCCCCCTGGAGCAGCTGCTCGGTCTCCTCTCAGTTTAATTTCCAATCTCCTTTAGGAGCTTCCATCCCCTTTATTTTTCCTCTCTTTCTCCATGATTCGCTCCTCTCAGTGATTTGTGCCACCCCACGTCCCAAAACCCTTTTGTTGAGGCACTTCCCAAACTTCACAATTGTTCCCCTCGACTTTTCAAATCCTTCCCGTGTCCCTGTTTGTCCTGGTTTGGAATAACTTAGGGAAGAAGCTCCTCTGTGCATCCCTTCCCTGCCACCTGAAGCTTTCCCACCCCTCTGACAATTCCCAGTAGAATTCCTGCCTTCCTTGCTGGGCTTTAAACTCCGAGTTTAAATTATTATTTTATTTTTTTTCTCCATAATAACAGCCAAATCCTTTCTGTCATCAGGATTTTTTCCCAAGCACGGCGGGTACCTTGTCTTCTCCCTAATTAGACAGAGACAAATTTTGCTGGGATTTGGAATTTAACAGCAGGGAAAGGCCCAAAGTAAAACCTTGCCTTGGAGAGCATCTCCCTCCTAAGGCAGCTGCCTCAGCCAAGGGAAACACTGAGCAAGTTGTGTGTCAGCTCTAAATGTACTGGGATATTTATATTTATATTTATAACTAGAAATATATTTATAGCTATATTTACAGAAATAATATATATGTATATTTATTAATAGAAATATATTTATTTTTTATATTCTATATATATTATAAAAATATATATTTATTATAAATACATATCATATATAATAAATATATTTTATCATAAGATATATACAATATATTATATTTTTATTATAAGCATGCATACTATATATAATATGTATATTTTATTATAAAATATATATTACATATAGTATATATAATAAAATATATTTTTATAATGAATATATATAATATATTTTTATATACATACATACATACATACATATATATATATATATATATATATATATATATATTATATATATAGTATATGTATATGTATTATATTATATAATAATCCTCCAGCTGGGATTTGGGGACACTTCCCAAACCCTCTCGAGTGGGATGTGTCAGCTGGAGAGAAAGTGACTGTCACAGCCTCCTTCCACCCAGGGCCATCCCTGCTTGGCCAAGGATGTTTCCAGGACACATAAGAGCAGAAATAACATCCCAAAATAAATTCCAGGAGCACAAGAGCTGCCCTGTGTCAGCTGCACAGTTGGATTTGGGAGCCTGCAGCATCCTCACTGGTTTAGTTGTGAGCGGAAGGTGGTGTTTGTTCCCGGTTGTCCTCACACTTTTCCCAATCAATTTGCCTTAATTGCTCTTATTTGCATTAACAGTTTGATGAGCATTATCCTCATTCTGTCCCAGCCCCGAGGGATGGCACCAGAAGGGACAACTTTGTGCCAGCACAGCCCAGGGAGCCTGAAACACTTGGGAAAAGCAATCCCTTTTTTTTTTTTTTTTTTTTTTTTTTTCCAGGATAATATCCCAGCACATAAAAACACAAACACGGAACTCTCACTGCAGGAATTAATTCCTTTAAAGCCTCGTCCACCTGAAAGCCCAGCCAAGCCCCACCAGCCTTGTTTTATTTCGCCCAGCCTTGAAGAGGAATTTCATTGAATTTTTAAATCCTGCCTTTGGATGAGAGCAGAAACAATTCCAAAGGTTCTGATCAATATTTCCCTGTGTCTTCCTGGGGAAAGACTGAGCGATCCCAAGGCAAAATTCCCTTCTGTGTGAGGCAGTCCCAGCTCAGGCAGCTGCCAAAGAAAGTCCTGGGCTTAAATTTGTTCTCTCTACATCCCACGGGGTCAGGTTTGGATCACAGGGATGATCCCATGTCCTGGAAGAGTGAGTTCCCCTTTCAGGATGAAAAGGATCCCCTGGCTGATCACTGACCACTCTGTGTTGAGCCAGTCAGGCGTATCCTATAAATACCCACTAATTAACAGCCCAATTAACACCCTCCGTTTTCTTAATGAGCACACAAGACCAATAAATCCCTTTATCTGCTCTTTTCTTCCCAGTTTAAAATGTGGATGTGGATCACACCCCAGCGCACACAGAGCATCACCACCAGCAGCGTGGGGAAATTAATATCTTCATCTCATAAAGATTTTTAAAAATATGAACTGAAGCTGCCGAGGATGGATTATGGACTCAGTAAACCAATCATCATTTCCCCCTAAATAATTGTAAAAATGGGAGAAATGTGTCTGGTGTTGGGGGGGAATCAATGTTCCATTGCTAAAAGGCCTGGCTGCCATGGGAATGTTTTTGGGCTCCTGACACCTCATTAAGTTATTTAACGACATCCCAATTTATTGTCCTGTCCAGTGACCACAGAAATTCTTAAAATTAGGCAGAAAAAGAGAAAGAAAAAAAAAATAGGCATTTATCAACCTCCCTGCAGGAAGGGACACACCAAAGAAACGTGAAATACTGGGAAAACAGAGTGTTGCAACACAGAGCAAATTCCAAATCTGTCTGTGAATTCCACAGGGAACAAACATGCAATTTTATCCCACATGAAGTGGGCATGGAAAGTCTGCTGCGGCCTCGTCTGGCTGGTTCATATTTTGTCTCCAGAGAGAGAATCTCCAGTGCTTGGAGCATCTCTGTGGCCCCCTCAGGACTCACTCCAGCAGCTTCTCTGTCCCAGGATCTCCCCACCCTCCCAGGCAGGAATTTCCAATTCCCAATCCCCCAGGCAGCCCTGCCCTCTGGCAGTGGGATCCATTCCCTGTGTCCTGTCCCTCCAGCCCTTGTCCCCAGTCCCTCTGCAGCTCTCCTGGAGCCCCTTCAGGCCCTGCCAGGGGCTCTGAGCTCTGCCTGGAGCCTTCCCTTCTCCAGGGGAACATTCCCAGCTCTGCCTGGAGCCTTCCCTTCTCCAGGGGAACATTCCCAGCTCTGCCTGGAGCCTTCCCTTCTCCAGGGGAACATTCCCAGCTCTGCCTGAAGCCTTCCCTTCTCCAGGGGAACATTCCCAGCTCCAGAGGGGCTCCAGCCCTGGAGCAGCTCCAGGTCCCTCCTGTGTGGGGCAGCTCTGTAGGTGGGGTCTCACCTGGGCACAGAGGGGCAGAATTCCTATCCCTTTTCCTGCCCGAGCTGTGGGATCATCCCAAGGCCACAGGGAGTTCCAGTCCCACATGGTGGGGCATATCCAGGTTTCCTCTATCCCCAGGTCCTTCTCCTCAGGGCTGATTTCCATCTCTTCTCCATGCAGCTTGGATTTGTGCTGGCATTCCCTGATCCCGGATCCCCTGATCTCTGATCCCTTGATCCCTGATTCCCTGATCTCTGATCCCTGATCTCTGGTCCCTGATTCCCTGGTCCCTGATCCCCTGATCCCTGATCCCCTATCCCTGATCCCTGATTCCCATATCCCCTGGTCTCTGATCCCTGATTCCCTGGCCCCTGATCCCTTGATCCCTGATTCCCGAACCCCTGATCCCCTGATTCCTGATTCCCTGATTCCCAATTCCTTATTCCCTGATTCCCTGATCCCCGGGTTTCCTGATTCCATATCCGCTGATCCCTGATTTCTGATTCCCATATCCCCTGATTCCTGATCCCCTGATCCCCTGATCCCCTAATCCCTGATCCCCTGATTCCCTGATCCCTGATTTCCTGATTCCTGATTCCTGATTCCCATATCCCCTGATTCCTGATTCCCTGATTCTTGATCCCTGATTGATTGACCCCTGATCCCTGATTGATCCCTGCTCCCTGTGCAGGACAAGCACTTGTCCTTGTCGAGCCCCAGGAGCTCCAGGTGGATCCAGCTCTCCAGGTCCCTCCGGATTTCGGGAGCTGCCCCTCCACTTCCCCACAGGAGATTACAGCCGGCTCCACCCGCCCACCCAATTTCTATTTATTATTCCCTTTTATCACCCAGGAGCGGGTTTAAAGCTGAATAAACCATTCCAAATTAAATATTTTTCTCTGCCAGCAGGAGAGGCAGTGACGTGACTCGGTCCCCAGAGCAGAGCAGGACAAAACTCACCAGCCACAGATTGCTGTGCAGGTAATAAAAGAGTTTTATAGGGAAAGGTCTGTGCAGGGCAAAGCCAAATTATTGCTGAGCAGCCTGGGAGCCCTGCAAGGCTCGCTCTTAAAACAAACCATTAGCAAATGCACGATTAGGCTGCCCCAATTGTTATGCCACGAGCAAAAATGCAATCCCGTCTTGGAATATCTAAACAGCATTTTAATTCCAGCGAGCCGGCAGGGGAAAAAAAAATGTGTTAGCATTAAAGGAATGTGGTTTTTTGTGATTTTTTTTTTTAATCACATCTAAAAATAACGTTTATATAACCACCTACCCTGACATTTCACATCAGCAAGTGTCCAGAACCGCCTCGCTCAGCTGTATTAAAATATGCAAACACCACGGGGTTTTAGCAGATTTTGGTTTCCTGAAAAAGAATTGCAGAGCTCCCAACTTTGGAGGCAAGAGGGAAGTTGGAGTGGGTTTTTTTTCCCCTCTGGTTAAAATAAATCACGTACAGTGTGTTCCTCAGCAGGTCAGTGATAGCCAGTGCCTGGATAACTCAGTCACGGGATCACGGGATGCTTTGGCTTGGAAGGGACCTTTGCCAAAAGGTTTTTCCTGTTAGGATCTAAAGATTGCCTGGAGAAGCTGTGGCTGTCCCTCGATCTCTGAAGTGTCCAAGGCCAGGCTGGATGGGGTTTGGAGCAGCCTGGGACAGTGGAAGTGTCCCTGTCCATGGCAGGAGGTGGAATGGGATGATCTCTCTGGGTGTGGAAAAAAAAAACCAAACCAACGTGGATTTGTGGATCCGTGAGGAAGGCTTTGGAGCAGGCAGTGGATGAGGAGCAGGTTCCATTCCAGCTCTGTAGGACACTGCAGCTGCTTTTTTCACCTCTTGTTCCAGGCCCAGTTCTTCTGCCCCAGCTCAGAAAGTGCAGGATGTTCCCTGGGAACGTCTCTGAGATGCGGGAAAGCTGAAATGGGAATTCAGTGATGTCTGACAAACACCCAGAAACTCAGTTCCCATAAAAGGATTTGTAAAACCTTCCCTTTGTAAAATGAGAGTTTGAATTTGAATATTTGATTTGAATATTAGGAAAGAATTCCTGGCTGGGAGGGTGGAAAGGTCCTGGCACAAGGTTGCCCAGAGAAGCTGTGGCTGCCCCTGGATCCCTGGAAGTGCCCAAGGCCAGGCTGGAATAACCTGGGACAGTGGAAGGTGTCCCTGCCCATGGCAGGGGTGGGAATGGATGATCTTTAAGGCCCTTTGTGAGAAATTAAGGCACAGAAAATTCTCAAAACCTCGTGTATGCAGCTCCAGACAGAAATAAACACAGAGTTTGATCTGAGACCCTGGAAAAAGCTTCCAGATTTAAAGACCAGAAGCCAGAATGTGGATTTATAGTCTAAGCAGAAACCTGTCGAGCTAAGCAGTGTTTTAAAGTTTTAAAGTTTAGATGGAGAAGTAGTTCCAAAGGCAGTAAGAAGTTTTAAGGTACAATCCTGTAAGTTTGTGTGCCATCACAATTACCTTAGAAGGTCCTCACTGCGGCAAAAAGGCGTAAAACAAAACAATCAGTAATCAGTTTAATGATCAAAAAACAATCTTTGTGGCAGTCGTTTAAGGGCTAATAAATCTTTACAGGACCTTGTAGCTAGAGCTCTTGTGGTGACCACTGACCACTGCCTTCTGGTGTATGACATTCTCGCTCCTCCAGGAGACTGGAGGAGATAAGAGCAATAAATCAGGATTTAAAACGTCTCTCAGTGGTCCCATATCTCTTCAATCCCAGTAGCCCCTTCCAACCCGACCCATCCCATGATTTTGAGATTTTTCCAGGGATAAGGAGCAGCACATGGCAGTGTTTGGCTTGAAGCCCCTCCTTGTGCAACGCTGCTGCCTCCAAGGAGCATTTCCGAGCTCTGCCCATCCTCTGCTGACTTCCTACAAATCATTTGTTACTGAGATTGATATTGCAGTTATGTAAACATCCATTATTTATCTGCTCTGGCCCTTTGAACCGGATGAGAGCTCCTGGATTTCCATTATTCCGTGCCTGAATTAATCATGGAGCATAAAATCAGTCACCATTTATGCAATATGAAAAGGGAAAAAAAAAATAAGATGTAAAAATAACTCTGGTGGTGTCGAGATTTCATGCCCTGTTCCCTGGGTGGGAGCTGTTCAGGCATCCTGCTTTTTTTCCTGCAGCTTGTGAAATATTGATGGGGCTTTTTTAAAAGGAAAAAAAAAAAAAAAAAAACCAAAAAAAACAACCAACTCTGAAAATTATCAGTCTCCTCCAGAGAAAGTTGTTCCCTGGTGCAGTCACTGAGTCCCTCACCACGAGGAGCAGGGCAGAATCCCATCCACGGGCAGCTTCCCATCCTCTGGCAAATCCCTGTCCTGCATCCCACAGCAGTTTGGGGTTGGGATCTCCCCCAGGGCACCGCCAGGAGCCTCTGGCACTTTTCTGGGAATGTTTGCACAGACCTGACCTCAGAATCCCCCAGGGCAGCCGGGGAGTGTGACCCCGGGAGCTCCAGGGGGGATCTGACAGCCTCCTGCAGGAAAGGATGGAGGTGGCTCATCCCTGCTGGATTTTAACAGGAATCATCACTTCTCCAAACCCAAAGGAGCCCTGCCACCCCCATGGAGGGGATGGAGCTGGGTGGGCACTGGGATTGGACTGCAGGCACTTCATGGAATCCCAGGATGGTTTGGGTTGGAGGAGACAAAGTTCATCTCATTCCAGACAAAGTTTGTCTCATTCCAGCTCTTTCCCATGGGCAGGGACACCTCCCACCATCCCAGTGCTCCAGCCTGGCCTTGGACATTCCAGGGATCCAGGGGCAGCCACAGCTGCTCTGGGAATCCCAGCCCAGGCAGGAATTCCCAATCCCCAATCCCCCAGGCAGCCCTGCCCTCTGGCAGTGGGATCCATTCCCTGTGTCCTGTCCCTCCAGCCCTTGTCCCCAGTCCCTCTGCAGCTCCCCTGGAGCCCCTTCAGGCCCTGCCAGGGGCTCTGAGCTCTGCCTGGAGCCTTCCCTTCTCCAGGGGAACATTCCCAGCTCTGCCTGGAGCCCTCCCTTCTCCAGGGGAACATTCCCAGCTCTGCCTGGAGCCTTCCCTTCTCCAGGGGAACATTCCCAGCTCTGCCTGGAGCCTTCCCTTCTCCAGGCATCATCCACAATTCCATGTGCTGCTCTGGTCCAGCATCAGGATTTGGGAGACACCATGGGAAGAAAAGGAGATCTTTGGAACAATTCTTTCTCTGCACTTTGGTTTTTCAGCACTTTGGGGATCCATCCCTTCAGCTGATGGCGTGTGATCAGCAGAATTAACAAAGAGACCACTGAGAAGCCCCAATTAACAACAGCAGAGCAATAATTGTGCACAAAGGGCTTCTTTTAGGCATCAAAACCTCTGCTGAGCAACGAGATCTTCAGTGAGTTGGGTTTTTTTTTTAATTGGTGATGTTCCTCAAGCTTCAGCAGCCACTTCACCACCCGCTTTGAGCCTGGATCCCACCAGCAGCCATCCACCAGCCTCCTCACACCGCTGTAAGTGACGGAACAGCCACTCCCACGGGAATATCCTGGTGATATCCTGCGACATCCCAGCTCAATCCACTCCAGCTAATAATAACTGGCCTTGCTTCCCCTCCAGCGAGCGTGGCTGGGAGCTGGAACCTCTCCAAGCTTTAAATAACCTCCTGGATTCCCCTCTCCGGACCCGTGCTCCAGCTGGGAGCAGCTTTCCTGTTTGTTTGTTTGTTCCTTTTTCCCGGCCAGGATTGCAGGGAGGAAGGGATCCGCCTCCCTGAAGACCTGGAGAGCAATTACTCAGCACTGCAGGCTCCGGTGGAGAACTGAAGGTCAGGACACTTTTACTGGGGGTTTTTATATTCCGGGCTTGGCACGAGGTCACAGCTGATGATAAGCACATGTTCAAACCCACGTTTCCAAAGCAAGTTCACAGTCCTGAAAGAGGCAGTGAAAATCCAAGGAGGGCGTTTTTAACTGTCTCTTTTCTCCTGGTTTTTAGAGAGGAAAAAGCCTTTGGAGCCAAATCTCCATGAGATAGAGGGAGGGGGGTGATGGGACCTCTTCATCAGGGGTCGTGCTTTTGGGTTTTTAACAAAATCTCCCCCGAGCTGCCTCTGCCCTGGAGGTGTTGGCTCCTTTGGGGATTCGGTGGGATCCTCAGCTATTTCTGAAAAGCAGCTCTGCCCTCGGCTTGGGCTGGAATTGCAGAGGCTGGAGGGATGGTTTGGAGGATAACTCCAGCCACCAATTATCCCAGGGGCATTCCCTGCTTGACCATCCTGGGACATTCCCTGCCTGGAGCAGGATCTCATCTGTCCTCATCCCACCATTCCCGAGGTCAGCTGAGGTTTTTCCATCACCACACGCCAGGATCTTCCTGGGGGTGGAATTCCTGGCCCCGTGGAGCTGGGAATGAGCTGTTGGAGAAGGCTGGCAGGGGGCTGGGGCAGCTCCTGCCTCTGCTGACCCTGGAATGCTGCACTTGCAGCGCTGATGGATGGCCCATCCCGACAGAACTCCAGCCTGAGCTCAGCCAGATGTGAGATTAATTTATTGCACCTGTCCAAACAGAAAACATTCCCATTTTCTTGGGTTCCAGCTCGATGGAGAATGCCACGCTCAGGTGACCTTGGCCCAGCCTGGTGGGTCTGTCCCCCTCAGGGTGAGGGGACACCAAGCAGCACTTGTAATCCAAAGATGAATCGAGGCGGAAAATCCAGATCCTTGGAGCAGGAGGCTGAGCTGGGATATGCAGTGGGATAAAAAAACCCAACAAAAACCCCAAGCTCTGCTTTGGCTGCGTGAGGAACAGCAGCAGAACAGCCTGTGTTTTAATTAATCAGGCAATAAGAGGGCAGGGAGAGCTTCCAGCAGCACAGCCCAGGGCAGCAGGGATCTGCAGCCACCAGCAAGTGCTGGGCCAAAGCTGAGGCTTCAAATTCCCAGCGACTTCAGTGGGATTTTTGCCTGATTAAAGCTCGAGCCGCAGCCCAGGAATTTCTGTCTCGGCCAGGCTTTGAGCAGGAGCTTGGGAGCAATCTGTTCCCCTTGATGGAGGCTTTTCTTGGAGAGAATTCAAGTCTATTCCATTAGAAAGGGGTTTAGTCTTCCCTTTTTATGGTGGTGGGAAAGGAAAACCACTGGGGTGTCCCTGAGCTGGGACAGCTCAGATCTCACTTGGCTTTAACCCTCTCTCCTGAAGGGAAAAGCTGCTAAAGGACTTTGGACTTGAGAAAGGATTTTAGACTCGAGAAAGGAGCATCAGAAATCGTTGTTCCTTATAGTGAGGGCCAAAGGATCTCGGGGAAGTGAAATAGGATCATAATGAGGTGGGCACCTTCCTTTTGCCGGGTCAAGAAATTGGATAATTCAGCTGGAATTTCAAAGGGAAGAGCAATTGGAGGAAGATGAACTTCTGACCCTGTAATTACAAGTCAGAGCTCGGCAGAAGGTGGGTGGCATCCTGCCCAAAATGACAGGACAAAAATAAGAATTAAAGGGGCTACAGGCCACTGGACGTGGTCTGAAAAAGCTCAGTTTGGAGGAATTAAAAAAAAAAAAAAAAAAAAAAAAAAAAAAAGAAAGAAAGAATAATTTCATTTGGGGAAATTGGGAGAATCATAAGGAAAAAGAGAAAACCACCTCCCAGTAGAAGGGAAACACAACCTTGGTGATGACTGAGGGGATTTTTCCTGGGATGCTGCAGGCAGTGCCACATCCACACATTTTTTGGGGGCACTTTCAGGGATGGGGACTCCCTGTGCCAAAGCCCAGCCTTCCTTTCAGCAAAGAAATTTTTCCTGACTTCAAGGAAAATGTGGGAATGAGAGGAAAATGACAATGGACATGATGCCCTAACCTTGTCTGCTCTCTAGTTTGGGTGCTTTGCTGGGTGCTGAGGACAGGGCTGGTTCCTTTGGGGGGATTTTGGGGGTGCAGATGCCTCCAAGCTCCCCTCACCCCTGGGGACATCCCACCAGCTGCTTTTCCAGCAGGAAAACCAAAAGCTGAAAGGTAAAAAACCTTTTCAGCCCCCAAAAGTGAAATCCTTGCCTTTGCCACCAGCTCTCCTCGCACAAAGCTCACTTTATTTTCTTCCTCAGCATTCAGGTCTCTGTCTCGAGAAAACACAGAAAACATTCAGAGACTTTTATTTTTTATTTTTTTTTTCCTCCCTCTGCTTTGTTTATCAGCAAGATTAAGATTCCTGGCTGCGGAAGAAAGGAATATCTCCATTTATTTGTTTCGGGGCATGTGGAGTGCATTTGTTCCCTGGGATGCAAATTCATTGTTCCTGCTCTGAATGGAAGCCCCGGTGCCAAGAGCTGCAGTCTGGGTTGGGATCTCTTGGCAGCATTTTTGCTGTGACTCCCTGCACAGAGCAGGGGTTTGAGCCTTCCCAATATCCTGCTGCTGGAAAAGCTTTTCCCAGTTTAATTCCTAAACTTTCTTCCATGTGATTTCCCCTTTCCTAAAGTCCCGCCGTGTCCCAGGGAGGGATTTGGGGATGTGGATCACGCCACCAGCCCTGGGGTGCTGCACCTGCACCTCCAAAAAAGAGCAAAACTGGGCGTCCAAATGAGATTGGCTGCGCTTCCTAATTCCACTTTTTATTTATTTCCCTCCCTGACGATGGTTTTAATTGGGATTAACGCACACAAACACTCACACACACATCCCAAAGTGCAGCTGCAGCTGGGAGAGCCACCAGGAAAAGCTGCTGAGTGAAATTCCAGGGGATGAACGCCCCGAGGTCCCTGTTTGTCCCCAGGGTGGGCAGGTGCATTTTGGACTTCGCCATAACATTTCTGAGCGCTCTTGTTCTCTGTTTTATAAAGGTTTGTTCCGTGTTTCCCAAGGTTTACCCCACCATGGTTTGCCCCAGTGGTTGTCATTAATTAATCATCGTTTAGGTGACACTTGGGTCCTGCCTGTCACTTCGAAGCCTCACCCTGATCTCTAGAAAGTTCTGGTGAGGACATTGAGTGGTTGGTGGGGTCTGAGTCCCCCTTCCTCTTTTGCCCCTTGATTTGTCCTGTAAGTGTCATTTATGTTCAGAGTCATTCCCTTCCCATTCTGGATTGGTTCTAAGCCGTATCCTCCCCACTCTCCCACCCCCAGATTTAAGGTGAAAACCCACCAGTTTGGTCGGCCTCTGTTGGGGAAGATGAATCAGGAAAACCTTATAAATATCATTGGTTAGCAAAAGATTCTGAAAATATGAAACCTGTAATCGAAATAGAAATGAAAGCTGACTTTGAGTTGTAGGATGCTGAGTCTTAGTTACTATATAACCTGAAAACAATGGTCTAGCTGCAGGAGAATCCCTTTGGATTGAACAATCCCTTTCTGCTGGCTGAGGGATCCAAAGGTCAATGTAGCAAAACAGAAGTTTAAAGAGTAGTTTTTAGAGTTTAAAATATAACACAGGATGGTAATATAGTAGTTCTTATGGGCTGTATGTAGATTTTATAGGATTTTGTGTCTTGTGTTGGTTGGTCACTGAAAATTAGAATATTCATCACAAAAGGAGATATAATGGATTGTAACAAAGACCTCGCTCTCTTAACTTTCTTAACTCTCTTAGCTCTTAACTCTCTTAGCTCGTATCTTTTACCTCTTCCTCCTCTCCTTCCTGCTACTCTTACCTCTTACCTTTTAGTTCTCAACTCTTACCTCTCCTCTTAACTCTCCCCCTTCCTCTTCCCCCTGCTCTCGCTCTCTCCTGCTCTCTTCCCCTGCCCTTTGCTCTCTCTCTCCCTTCTCTCTCAGCTCTCCCCCTGCTGTTCTCTCTCCCTCTCTCTTTGGGACTCCCCTCCAGCCCAGGCTGGTGGCTGAAGGCAGGACCCTTTTATCCCTGCAATAAACCCACGTGTTCTAGAATATCCAGGTGGGCAGAATTCCTTGTCCCAGCCGTCCGTGGATTCGCCTACAGGCCTCGGCGGGCTGACTCCTGGGTGAAAGGAATTCAATAAAACCCAGCTGATGAAATAAATCCCTTTGTTTCTCACATTATTCACCCTTCTGCTGAGGCAAGAACCTACAGGATGGGAGCTGTATTCCAGAATACAGGACTGACCTTTTTGTGACCGGCCAGCACGGCACCATCACAGGCAGGGACTGTCCCCAGCCCAGCTCAAGGACTGTCCCCAGCCCAGGGACTGTCCCCAGCCCAGCCCAGGGGTTGTCCCCAGCTCAGGAGCAGTCCCCAGCCCAGGGACTGTCCCCAGCCCAGGGACTGTCCCCAGCCCAGCCCAGGGGTTGTCCCCAGCTCAGGAGCAGTCCCCAGCCCAGGGACTGTCCCCAGCCCAGCTCAGGGGCTGTCCCCAGCCCAGCTCAGGGATTGTCCCCAGCCCAGGGACTGTCCCCAGCCCAGCCCAGGGACTGTCCCCAGCCCAGCTCAGGAGCTGTCCCCAGCCCAGCTCAGGGATTGTCCCCAGCCCAGCTCAGGGACTGTCCCCAGCCCAGCTCAGGGACTGTCCCCAGCCCAGAGACTGTCCCCAGCCCAGCCCAGGGACTGTCCCCAGCCCAGCTCAGGGATTGTCCCCAGCTCAGGGATTGTCCCCAGCCCAGCTCAGCGGCTGCCACCTCCCATCAGCTGCAGCAGGGGATGGCACAGTTGTGACACTGACACGCCGTGTCACCTCGGGAGATAATGGCTTGGAAATTTGTGCTAATAATTGTTTTGACTCTTCCCCCTGCAATGAGTGGGTTTGGTTTGGGGTTTTTTTGTTTTGTTTTTGTTGAGTTTTTTCCTCCCCCTAGCAGAATGTTTTGCACTTTAAAGTGATTTTTTTTTTTAGGGAACTGGTATTTTTTTCACACAGGGAAAAATATTTGTGGCGGCTGGGGGTTGGGAGTTGGGATTGACATCCCTGCAGCCCTTTGGGATGGTTCTCCAGGGGAGATTTCACACAGATTCCAGCTCCTTGTGACCAAATCCTGCTGCCCCAGACACTGTCACCTACCTCAGGACCACTGATGCCTTCACCAGTGAGTAAAGGAATTTTATCCCAAATATCCTTGAGAGGATCCACACCCAGAGAGGAACAATAGAGCTAGAGAAGGGGCTGGAGAATTCCTGAAGGAGCTGGGAAGGGGCTGGATAATTCCTGAGGGAGCTGGGAAGGGGCTGGAGAATTCCTGAGGGAGCTGGGAAGAGGCTCAGCCTGGAGAAAAGGAGGATCCAGAGGGATCTTTTCCTTCTCTGGAATTCTCTGCCAGGAGGGGACAGCCGGGGGGATTTGGGATCAGGGAACAGGGACGGGAGGAGAGGGAATGGCCTCAAACTTCACCAGGAAAGGTTTAGATTGGATATTGGGACAATTCCTCCATGGGAAATATTGTCCAGGTTGTCCAGCAGCCCAGGCCAGTGGTGGAATCCCAAACATTGAGCAAGAAATGCCCATTTCTTTTGTAGTGCAAATCCTGGGATGTGTTTTCTGCCCTTGACCTCGACCTGGGCTGAGCGTTTGTGCCTGAGAACCCTCCTTGTCCTCCTGCAGCTCTGCTCCCGGGGCATTGGGAGGATTTTCCAGCCATCCAAACCACCTCATGTGGGCAAAGCTCAGCCCCAAAATCAGCCAGTGTGGGCTCACGCCCCAGTTTGGCCAGGCTTTCCCAGCAGGACAGGATCATAGAATCCTTCAGGATGGAAAAACCCTGTAAGATATGGGTTTGGGAAAGGGAAAAAAAAAAAAACAAAACACCAAGAACCCCACAAAAAAAACCCAAAAAAAAGGCAAAAACCAATCAACAAACAGAAAAAACGCACAAAAAAAACAAACACCAAAACAAAACAAAAAAAAACCCAACAAAAAAACCCCCAACAACAACAAAAAAACAACCAAAAAACAACCAAAAAACAACCAAACCCAAACCAAACCAAAACCAAACCCAAAACCAAAATCAATACCAAACCAAACGAAAACTAAAACCAAACCAAACCAAAACCAAATCCAAATCCAAACCAAACCAAAACCAAATCCAAATCCAAACCAAACCAAAACCAAATCCAAATCCAAACCAAACCAAACCAAACCAAAACCAAAACCAAAACCAAAACCAAAACCAAAACCAAAACCAAAACCAAAACCCAAAACCAAAACCAAAACCAAAACCAAACCAAACCAGAACAAAAGAAACAAACAAAAAAAACCAGGAAGAAATAGAGTTGAAAAAATTACAGCGAAACAAAGCCAGCGAGTTAAATGGTTTGGTTTTCTCCCTACATAAAACCCAGCAGGAATTTCTGGCCCCACTCTGCCTCACAGAGCTGCAGCAGCACCTGAATATCTGGAGGTTCCCCCTCTTTGGGGTGACACTCCAGAGCTTCCTGGTCATGTTTTCTGTAAAAAAACCCCAATCCTCTCCTCCCCAGAAAAACCCAATTTATATTAAAGAAATAAAGAAATTTAGCAGCATTGAGGCCCATTTCAGTTTAACTTGTGACTTTAATTCTGTATGGACGTTTATATTATTAAGTAGGGTGCAAAGCCTTCATTAAATAAACTTTAGCTCTTGCTGCAGGATTTTTTTTTATCCAGGAAACCCAAACAATCCCTTCTGACATCATTTAACTTCTCCCTCTTTCATTCCCTTTTCCTTGTCAAAATATTCATCCCAACTGGCACGTTCTCCCTGAGTATTTAGATTTTTTGCAGACATTTTTACAACCTATTTGCATTTTTGTGGGATAAAAACCTCTCCCATCTGTTTATTTCCCTCTTGCAACTGGCTGGGATGGCTGGAACTGGAGAGATGAGGGAAGAGAAAGCCTGGAGTGGCTTTCCCTGGGCTCAGTCCTGGTGCTTCCCACTCCGAGATATTTTCTGATCCGCTTGGAGATCCTGAGACCCTTGAGAATAAATTATCCAAGACATTCCACAGGTAAAATTGGGAAAATTCCTTGCGAAGCTCCAAACAAAAGCCTCGCTGAGAGAGGCACTGTCAGGACCTGGGCTGTGGAGGCAGCCCGAGGTGAGCAGCACATTTCACATTTCACAGGAATGTCGTGAGTATTTTCTCATCACGTGGGCTGCTCTGACAAGCAGAGAGACTGTTTTCCCTTTTAAATGAAATAATGGATAAAGTCAGAAGAGCAGGGCTGCAGGAGGATGGGTTTAGGTGGGATGTTGGGAAGGAATTCCTGGCTGGATCCCTGGAAGTGTCCAAAGCCAGGTTGGAGCACCCTGGGGTAGTGGAAGGTGTCCCTGCTCATGGTATGGGATGACCTGGATGAGTTTTAGGATCCCTTCCCACCCAAACCCTTTTGGGATTCTCTGGCCCAGCATCCCATTCCCTGCCTGTGACTGGTTCAGGCTCTGTGCCCGTTGCTGATTCCTTAAAATAAATTCCATGAGGTTATTCCACCTTTTTCTGTAATTTATTTAGTGCCAAGCTGGGGAATTCAGCCCCTGGAGTGCAGCTGGTGTCACTTTTATCCATAAATTCCAGACTAACTAAAATCCATGTGGAAGTGGCGCTTGGGGACACAGCTCAGTGGTGGCCTTGGCAGTGCTGGACTTGATAATCGTGGAGGTCTTTTCCAACCTAAACAATTCCCCAGTTCTAAATTCCTTCCCTGGGCAGCTCCCTGGGGGAATGAAGCATTGCTGGAATTGTTGGATGCTGAGAGAGTTTCACAGCCAGCCCTTGGAATTGGCTGTTGGAGGGCAGATCGTGCTCAGAGCAGGGAAATTCTACACTAATTAACGCAATAATATCAAAAATAAATAGTGTGAGGTTTGTACACACAGCAGATGCTGGAAGTGGGGTCCCTCCCAATCCGCATTTTTCCCAGATTCAGGTTCAGTGGGCTGGGCTGGGCTGGACAAGCAGAGCCCCTGGGGAGCCCAAACTTCCTCCCTCCTGCCCTGAGCCCTCAGGACAATTGTGAGTCAATAACCTTTTCCTGAAACCACTTTATACTCAATCTGGATTTTTTTTTTTCCTCTGGCATTGTTCCTTCTTTCCCAGGGGGAATGTCCAAGCCCTTATTGCTCCTCAGGAGGTCACTGGGAAGGATGTAATCGCTCCATGGGGTCCCAGCACTGGCTGCAGGTCAGCACAGCACATCTGGAGCACTTTAACATCTGCATCTGCCTCCAGACCCCTCGTGGGGCAGAGAAAATCACCAAAAAAGCCACTTGGGAGAGCTAATCCAGGAGAAAAAAACCGTGGAAAAACAAGGTTTTGACAAGGGCGTGGAATGGCAGGACAAGGGGGATGGATCCACACTGACAGGGCAGGGGGAGGTTTGTGATCAGGAAGGAATTCCTGCATGGGAGGGATGGCACAGGGTGTCCAAAGGAGCTGTGGCTGCCCCTGGGAGTGTCCAAAGCCAGGCTGGAGCACCTTGGGATAGTGGAAAGTGTCCCTGCCCATGGCAAGAGTGGGATGAGATGAGCTTTAGGGTCCATTCCAGCCCAAAGCAGTCTGGAATTCCACAGTGGCTCTTCCCTGGGCTTTGCAGAGCTCCTTGGACAAACAGAATCCCTGTGCTGTGCTCCAGACCTCCAGCCCTCCTTCCCTTCTTCCACCTGTGACCATTGGCATGATGACAATGAGCAGGTGATAAAGAGCACAGCCCAAACCCTTGGAAAACCCTGGGAATCCTTCCAGGAGGGTTTCCATCTTCCATCCACGGGTTTATCTCCAGGAGAGCCTGGGAGCTGTTTGGAGAAGAGAATCCAAAACTCATCCTATCAAACCAAAAGAGGCAGGGAAGGATCCTCTCTGGCTTACCCCTCCATTTCACGTGGATGTGGAGAAATCCACAAACGTCCCATTTACGGCTTCGAGGAAATTCCTCCTGGCCCGATGCGTGGGGGGACATCTGGAACCCATTTTCCCTCACACCTGGCCACATATATTTGTTGTGAAAGGTTCATGACTCCACGGGCCGTGTGACCCATTCCCAGGGGTGATCTGGAGTTAAATGTGTTTCCTGCTCTCCCAAATTCCGTATAAACCGAATAAACCAATCCGCAGGTCCCCAGGGTAATATCCTGATCCTACAAACACACGCAGGCAATAAGTCAGGGAGGAGGGGAAAATCCTAATGCTGCTTCCCATTAGCGAGCAGCTGCGAGGGGAAGGGAAGGAGGGAAAGAAAAACCCCTGCAAATTCAGGGAACAACAGAAATTTTGTTGTACTCAAGCCCCCAAACCAGTTTCAAGCCCAAGTGGGGAGACATCTGATCTTGGAGCTGATGTTCCATGTGGAAAAGGTGATTTTGGAGCCTCAGGGAATGGGAATGAAGCTCCATGCATTGGGGTGTTCAGGCATCATTTCGTTGCACTTGTAACAGATAAAGGAAGCTTCTAAAAGATACAGAGAGGGATTTTTTTTTTCCATGGGCAGGTAGGGACTGGACAAGGGGGAAGGGTTTAAAACTGAACAAGAGGAGATTTAGATTAGAAACTGGGAATGAATTGAGACCCTGGCACAGGGGAGCTGTGGTTGCCTCATCCCTGGAAGGGTCCAAGGCCAGGCTGGGATAAGTGGAAGGTGTTTGGAGTGGAACCAGATGAGTTTTAATGTCCTTTCTAACCCAAACCAGTCTAGAATTCCATGATTCCACGATTCTTTGACTATCCCAGCAGTGCCACAGGCTCAGAGGGCTGGGAAGGGCTGTTGGATGCTCTGGATAATTCCACCCCCATCCTGCATTCTCCAGCAGCCACGCGCTGCATCCCCATGGTCCTGACCTTTCCAGAGAGGCCAAGTCAGCTCCTCTTAGGATCAGCAGCTGGCATTTATGGCCGTGGTCTCTACATCCCATAGCTGCAGCACTCAGCCCGAATTCCCAGCCCACCACCCCACTCCTGCTCTGCCCACCCCGACCACACAGGACAAAAAAACACCCTAGTAATCAAAAAAACCCAAAAAAGGTCACTCTAGGGAAAGAGGACAGAACAGGGGTCCACCCCACCCTTCCCAACCCACCCCTCGTTTCTCTGGGGAGAATTTTCCCTCCAGGAACTGAAGCGAGAGGTTGTGTGACGACTCCGCGCCGATGGAGCAGCACAAAATACCAAGTGAATCCCTTCCAGAAGAGTCGAGCTGGATGTCATTATTTCCTGTTGGTAGACAGAAGGAGAGTGGGAAAAAAACTCCTGTTTCGGGAGCCAAGCGCCGCCGAGGAGAGCGATTAGCAGATGGCGTGGAAATTAGCTCATTATTATTAATTTGCCAGGCCTTTCCCAGTTCCTGAATTGCCCTTTGGAAGTCGTGTGCAGTATGGACAAAAGGAGGCTGCTTTTGGCAGAGCAGCTAATTAAGAGCTGTGCCACCCACTCCCTGAATGGGAGCCCTTCCCACCTGCCCCATCCCGGATTTGGGATGAGCGGCGCCGGGATAATGCTCAATAGGGAACCCCCACGCCTGGCGCTTATTAATGTGCTGATGTTTTGTGTGAAGGAGTTAATGCTGCAAAAAGCTTTTATTTTTTTTTTTTTTCTCTTTCTAAGGGGTTTTTGTGGAGGTGGTAAAAGCGACTGTTTGACAGCACTGAATATATCTATTTATTGGGAAATTAATTTAGGGGAAAAACATGCTTCAGAGCACCAAAACCTCTCCTCCGTCCTCTTTCAAAGCGGATTTTTTTTTTCCTAGATTGTTGCACATCCTTTTATTTCTTTCCAGGACGTCACTGCCCTGTGGAGCTGAGAGAAGAATTTGGGCTGGCAGCCCAAAATTAGCTCAAAAAGAAAGGAGCTCGAAGTCTGAATTTATAGTGACTGCATGGCCTCGAGTGGAGCTGCAGTGGGACTTTTCCCCCAGCTCCTTTGTATAAAAGCTGCTGCAAATAACAATAATAATGATGATGATGACGGTGACAATGATGATGATAATAAAAATTAAAAATAAATAATAATAATAATTGAAACCATAAATAATCCCAGAATGGTTTGGCTTGACCAGGGACCTTAAAAATCACCCAGTTCAAACCCTTTGCCGTGGGCAGAGGAACCTTCCACTCTCCCAGGTTGCTCCATAACCCATCATCAGCATCATCACCAATATCATTTCCCACGCTAATATAAAATATTATTATTATAAATGATTCAATATAAATTATAAACTTGTAGATATTAAAAGTGACATCTGAAGGTTGGTTAGGACCATGTAAACCATCCCTTTGGGTGCCTTTTTTCCACCCTCCCCAGGATCATCATTGTCATTTCCCACACAATATAAAATACTGTTACTATAAATCATTCAATATAAATTATAAACCTGCAGATTTTCAAAGGGACATCTAAAGGCTGGTTAGGACCATGTAAAACCATCCCTTTGTGTGCCTTTTTCCATCCTCTCCAGGAGCTTTAAACACTAAGACAACCCCATTTGGAAATGAGGAGCCACCAGGCCAATTAAAGGCAGCACGGAGGAGATCCTGCCCTTTCCAGCGGCAGGAAAACGGGAATTGTCATCTTCATTCTCATCCTCATCCTCATCCACAGTGGCAGCGCCGTGAGCCAGGGGAGGGCTGGAAGTGACACGGCCACGTGTCATCGCAGCGACAGCGCTAATTGCCGGCTCCTAATTGATTTCCTCCTCATTAGCGCCGCCGGGCTGGATCCGGGGTGAAGCACTGTGGATCTGGGATACAGGGAAATGGGTGAGGGAAGGCTGGGCATGGAAAGCCCGGGGGAAATGGGGAAGTTCATTAGGGAGCTGGTGTTGGTGCGGTGTCAGAGCAGAAGGCGTTGGGTGGAAATGGGGGACACCCCTTGAGTCACAGAAGGTTTGGGGTGAGAGGGACCCTAAAGCTCATCCCATTCCACCCCTGCCATGGGCAGGGACAACTTTCACCGTCCCAGGTTGTTCCAGCCTGGCCTTGGACTCTTCCAGGGATGGGGCAGCCACAGCTTCTCTGGGAAGTCCATTCCAGGGCTTCTCCACTGTCACAGCCAAGAATTCCTTCCCGATATCGAGTTGAAATCTCCTCTCAGTTTCAAACCATTCCCCTCTGTCCTGCCCGTGTAAAAATTCCTTCTCCAGCTCCTCCTGCTGCAAAAGCCTGGCAAGGAAATGTCAGGTAACCCAGGAAACCTGTGCCAGGGCCTCGCACCCTCACAGCCAGGAATTCCTTCCCAATATCCCATCTAATCCTGCCCTCCCTCCGCGGGAAGACATTCCCCCTTATCCTGTCCCTCCATCCCTTGTCCAGAATCCCTCTCCAGCTTTCAGTATCTTCTCTATTTTCGCTATTTTTCCACTCTTTTGTGTATTTGTTTGGAGTTTTGAGGGAAAAGCCTCCGTGGCGTTCCGTGTCGTCCTCCAGACGGAAATCCTCGGAGCAGCTACAATGCGTTTTGTAATTAGAGTTAATTAACACTTCTGCAAATTGGTCTTTATTTAAGACCAGCTGCCGAGGCAAAAAAAAAAAAGAAAAAAAAAAGGTCTATCAGCCCATAAAATATTAATTAGCACAAGTGTCTCGTCTGCTACCACTGGGCTGTGTGAGGATGGGATTTGGGCAAAGGGAGCTTTGTTTCCTTGGATAAAGGAGTTGGGAGCAGGAATTTGAAATGGATAAATTCAGATTTCCTCCCTGAGCCCCCACACACGGCACAGGCACAGGGACAAAGTCTTGTCCCCTAAAACACAACCCAGCAGCCTGGAAATGCATTTGGAAGTGCAAGGGAGAGGAATAAAAATTAAATTTCATTTGCACATCAACTGTGGGAGAGCCCAGTGGTTTAATCATGGAATGGTTTGGGATAGAAGGGACCTTAAAGATCAAAACTCCAACCCTATCCCAGGTTGCTCCAAGCCCCATCCAAGCTGGCCTTGGACACTTCCAGGGATGTGATGATGTGAAAAACTCTTCCAAAACAATCTCCGCTTTCCCTCCATCCTCTAGGATTTTCCCTGTTTCCTTCTCTCCGCCGTTTTTTCCGTTTAAACCCACCCGAGAACTTCATGACGAATACTCTTTAAAACAAAGATTTTTTTTCCCCAAAAAAACTTTCCTGCTTGTGGGATTTTGTGCTGAGGCCACAGCGGGGCCGATTCCTGCTCCGCTCTGACTGAATTAGGTCAGGGGCTTCTCCAGGCTATAACCATCTTCAAATTATGTGACAGAAACAAATAGGAAATATTTAAAGTTAAGGCTCTGCAAGTGCTTTTATTCAACATAGAGATGGGATCGCTCAGAGTTTATATCTGCTTGCTAAAAATTCCTGTAAGGAGCTTGGCGAGGGATAAGGGAATCAGGGAAAAATGTCCTTTTTCTCCTTTTCTGCGGAATCTGGATTGGTGCTCACGCTCAGAAAAACCAGCCTGGGGTTTGCAGGGGGGAAAGAAAACCAACTCCAGAAACAAATAGCTGCAGGGAAGGCAAATTGAAATGTAAAAATATCCCAATTTCAATGGAATTTTTCAGACCGGCTTTGCAGTGAATTCCCCTGAAAATGTGTCAAGTCTGCATGGAGGCCATTAACCATTCCTGGTGGATCCAGTGGAGAGCTCCAGCAAGGAAACTATTTCTTTGAAAAGGAAAAAAAAATACTCAATTCCAGTTTAAAGCCTGGATGTTGCTTGTGTTGTATTTTTTATTTTGTTTTCCAGCATAAACTCAGGAAAGGTTTTAGAGGATTAAAATCGAGCTAAACTGAAACAGATTCCAGACCAACACCAAGATGGGGTTTAGTTTTGAGTTTGTTTTTTTTTAATCTTTCCTGATAGTTGGACAAAGAATAAGCCATTTTCTTTCTTTTTGCCCTCAATAAATTACTGTGAAATATGAAATAAATAGGAGATAAATGAGAAATGTTCAATATGAAAGGTGAGACATGAGAGGAGCAGTTGTTTGCAGTGGTGTCACCTCCTGGGTCAGCCCATGCTGGGATCTGTTTTCCAGCACGAGATGCTCACCCTTGACCTCTGTCCCCCCCTGCTCCCAATTTTCCATCCCATTACAAACCTATTTTTCCATGGAATATTTGGTTTCAGCAGCTCACAGCAGTTCTCAGTGGAAGAAAGGATTGGAGACACCTCCAGGGCCCTAAGGAGAGTTGGATGCACCCATGATCAATCCAAAATCTTGGATTCACCCACCCTGAGGGTGATCCTTCATCACCTGGAGGAAGGAAATGGAGCACAAGGAGTTTGGGGCGTGCACTGATACATTCCTGCTAAAATCCTATGGATTTCAGGAAAAGGTTCTTCCCCCAGAGCGTGCTGGGCACTGCATTCCCTCAGGGAATGGTGACATTCCCAAGGCTGCCAGAGCTCCAGGAGTGTTGGGACAACACTCTCAAGGATGCACAGGAGGGGATTTGTCCTTGGCTGGGCCAGGAGCTGTATCCATGATCCACACGGGAATGTGTATGGAAGTGGCCAGCAGGAAAACGTGGTGTCTCCTGGAAAACTGGAACCCTCCTGATGGCATCCTCAGAGGGTGCAGCTTGGAGCACCTTGGGGAGCCTCTGGATCCCAGAGGGACCAGCTCCAGGTGCTGCCAGGACACTGCCCTGGGCACAGAGAACTGTGATGGGATGGGATCCAGATCCCAGAGGGACAGCTCCAGGTGCTGCCAGGACACATCCCTGGGCACAGGGAACTCCCCTGGCAGGTGATTGGATCCAGATCCCAGAGGGACCAGCTCCAGGTGCTGCCAGGACACTGCCCTGGGCACAGAGAACTCCCCTGGGCAGGTGATGGGATGGGATCCAGATCCCAGAGGGACAGCTCCAGGTGCTGCCAGGACACATCCCTGGGCACAGAGAACTCTCCTGGGCAGGTGATGGGATGGGATGGGATCTAGATCCCAGAGGGACAGCTCCAGGTGCTGCCAGGACACTGCCCTGGGCACAGAGAAGTCCCCTGGGCAGGTGACGGGATGGGATGGGATCCAGATCCCAGCAGGACCAGCTCCAGGTGCTGCCAGGACACATCCCTGGGCACAGAGAACTCCCCTGGCAGGTGACGGGATGGGATGGGATCCAGATCCCAGCAGGACCAGCTCCAGGTGCTGCCAGGACACATCCCTGGGCACAGAGAACTCCCCTGGCAGGTGACGGGATGGGAGGTGACAGCGGGGAGGGTCGTGCCAGGTGACACAGAACAGGAGATGAGATGTGGGAGCATCACCCACCTCGCTGCCAGCCCCAGAGCCACGTCACTCCCGCAGGAATTCATGCGATGGGAAAAGCCCCGGGGAAAACACTGGGTGAACTGGGAGATCCGCCTTTTCCGAGGGTGAAATCCAAGCCTGAGCCCCGTGGAGAGAGAGAGGAGCGATGTGGATCCCACTCCCCTTTGTGTGGCTCTATAATCCCGAGGGAATAAAAAGGCTCCCGAAGATTTAAAGAGGCTTTGGCTCAGCCTTTTTGAATGCCTTTTCATTTTCCCCTATTCATGGATCAAATAGAGCTCCCTGCTCTGAATAATTGCATTTTACCTGCTGAAAACATGGTCTGGAAACCTCGGAGTGCTTTATTCCTCCTGACGGCACATAAAGCATAAACATTAAGTTTGCTAAAATCAAAGGGGAAAATAAGACTCATTTTTTTTTTTTTCTCTTTAATATAATTTACAAGGGGAAGCATTAACTCATAAATCACAGGCACAAATTCAGCGAGGATTGAAACACTACACTCAGCAGCAGGCAAATTACAGCCACACCACTCCATCACCCAGAGCTGCTTCCAAGGGCATTATCAGAAATATGTTCCTAATATGGAGAGTTAAGGGGGGAAAATATAAAATAAAAAAAAAAAAATCACTAAAACCATGAGGAAGGAGAGTCCCAGCACTCCCAGGCAAGGCAGGGCTGGATTCAGCTCAGCCCATCCTGCCTGGACTCCCAGGGAAGGATTTATCCCAATCCCCCAGGCAGCCCTGCCCTCTGGCAGTGGGATCCATTCCCTGTGTCCTGTCCCTCCAGCCCTTGTCCCCAGTCCCTCTGCAGCTCTCCTGGAGCCCCTTCAGGCCCTGCCAGGGGCTCTGAGCTCTGCCTGGAGCCTTCCCTTCTCCAGGGGAACATTCCCAGCTCTGCCTGGAGCCTTCCCTTCTCCAGGGGAACATTCCCAGCTCTCCCAGCCTGGCTCCAGAGGGGCTCCAGCCTTGGAGAAGCTCTGTGGCCTCCTCTGGACTCTCCCCAACAGCTCCAGGTCCCTCCTGTGCTGTCCCCCAGAGCTGGATTATACTTGGAATTATGCCTGGAATTATACCTGGGATTTTCTCTCTGGTCCAGCAGTCTGTGAGATGCCCATCAGACCCTGGGTTTAAGGAGGGAGAAAGATGGAAACACCAAAGTTTAGCACCCTAAAGCACCACTGGCACTCTCTGAGCTCTCAGACCTCATCCCATGGAACAGGGCAGCTGCAGCTCTGCTTTGGCTCAGGAAAAGAGTCTCAGAAACAAGGATTTAACAGCTGGACTTTGTACTTGCTTCCTCTCCAATTTAATATTTCCTTTTAAGCTCTCCTCTCCCAGCAAGTATTAAAAGCTGGACTTTACCATGCAGAGCATCTCTAAGATCTGCTTTATGCCCCAATCTCCAAAAATCCTGTTTTTCAGATACAGTTAATTGTGGCCATGAGGGGTTTTCCCCTTTTAAATCTTGCTCTGTAACTAATCCAGAAGCTTCTCCTCAGCTGCAGAAGCCCAGATGTGGCCTCCAGGAAGGTGAAAGGGAACATCAGAATAATTTCTGCCTGCTCAGCACCCAGCTGTGCCCAGCCCCAGCACCCAGAGCTGGGGGTGGGCAAACTTGCAGCTTCAGGGAATATTTTTTACAGCCCAAAGGCTGGCAAATACCTCAGAGCTGGAGGGGCGAGACACCCGAGGTTTTGCCCAAAAAATAAGTTGAACAAACTGAAGAAAATGTGATACCTGTTCCTCATTTCCCATTTTTGGGGTTGTTTTTTTTTTTTGTATTTTTTTGTGGCATTTCAGGTCTCCAGGGCAGAGGTTCCCCTTCCTGCTGCAGGCTGAGCTCTGCAGTGGGGTAAGGAAGATATTTCTGGGTGTTTTTAGGCTGTGTTTGTGTTGCTAGGATGGATGGAATTGCTGAGGTGTGACACAGGGAGCTGGGCATCCCTCACCCAGCCTGGAGCTGCCACCCACGGCCCTGGCACTGACTGAGGGTCACCAAGATCACCAAAAAAGCCTCATTAGAGCCATGACAAACTCCCAGGAACACGCCCAGTGACGATGTTTTAGTTCTGGCAGGCAGCAGACACGGTCTGGGTTAATTCTGAGGTGGGAAAACCCTGCCTGCTGTGGGCACTGGGGATCCACAACACCAGGAGCTGGTGGGAATGATGGACAAACGAGTGAGAACGGAATAATGGAGCCACTGGAGAGGTGTTTGTGGGCACCCCAAACCCTGGCTGCAATAATTTCAGCTTGGCAGAGCCGTGTCCATCTCCTGGAAACTCATGAGCCACCGTCCCCACTCCAGCAGCCAGTGGGGACATTTATTAGACCTGAGGAAAAAGCTGCTCATCCCATTTTTTTTTTACTGCAGCAATTGATGAGGACGGGGATTAAACTGGCACCCAACAATAAAAACAACTCCTGAGGCAGCCAGAGCCCAGCAAGGCCCAGCACATCTCGAGCATGGGGCCAGAATTGTGTTATCACATTAAACCTTGCCGTAGACCAGAGCTGAATTAGATCAGACTAAACAAAGGGAATTTCTCCTCCAGGTTTTCCAGCGCTGCCTGATGGTGGTTCAGACCTTTACACTCGTGCACGGGGTGAGATTTTGAATATTTATCACCAGGGTATCGTGGAACAATTGAATGTTTCAGGTAGGAAAAGCCCTCTAGGATGGGCAGGAGGAAGCAGCAGCACTTGTGGGGCAGGGCAGGCTCCTGCACTGGGGTTTGGTGGTCAGAAAACTTCCCCATACTGCAGGAAACACCAGTTCATGTTCCCCCTCCGCCCTCTGAACGCACCCTGGGTATTTTTAAATTATCTTGACATCTGAACAAGCAGCAGAAACGCGTTGAGTTAGGGAGGGAGCTGGTGGAGAGCAGGGCTAGGTGGAAAATGTTATTTTTCATCCCTCTTGCTGCTGCTTTTGAGGCAGGGAGGTGAATCCTGAGGGAAAAACCTTCCCAGGATCCTCATCCTTGCAGAGTTCACCCCACAGGAGCATTGGATTGCCTGGAGTTTGAGCCTGGCACAAACTTTGTGTCCTTCTAGTGAACAGACCTCTGCCGGCAGTAATTGCATGAATTTCCAGAATTTATCTCCACTGGATTGCCTTTGGCATCCAATCCCATCAAATTGCCTCTTTGCTGAAGGGATGTCGTGTGTCTGGAGGCGCTGCAGGGGTTAATGTGATGTGTAACCAATGGAAGATAGATTTAGTGATCTCTGAAATTGCTCCTGCGAAGCATCCCCATAACTGCCACAACTCGATTTACTACAGATCCCGCAAATAACAAATGTAATTACTTGGCAATCAACATAATATTGGGTCAGACAGGCTGGTATTCCCTCAGTTTGCTGGAAACTTAATATAAATCTGGAGCAAGTGCCTATCTCCAGTCATATTCCCAGGCTGTGCTCTCAGAACAACATCCAGCACGGATTTCTGCAAAAATGTTGAAGAACCAGAGCTCTGTGATATTATTTTTTGCCTTTTTAAGGGGTGCAATATTAATTTTTTGCCTGGTTATTTTGCCTTATTACACCAGGACCTTGCACCTTTGCATCATCAGGTGAAATCTTTTCACTGCCAGCGCGGGTTTTGCTGTGCTCATCGTGTTCAGCAGCACAGCCAGAGGCAGTTCTGCGTTTCCCAGTCCTTGACATTCCTTGCTGCGCCTCCTGAAGGACGAGCAGATGAGGGAGATAAAAACCACGCTGTGATGGGAATGCTGAGGCTCACAGCATCCCCAGAGCTGCCTGCAAAGGTGGTGTGGAATTCCAGCAAGGCTTGGGTCAGCAAGGGACACAGATAAGTGGGAAATACGTGATTTAGGGGGGGGTGTCCTTTTTTCCATTTCCCTTGGCAATCCATAAGATCCAAAAGATTTGAATTCTTTCCCAACTCCAAGGCTGGAGGGTTTAACTGGAACCAGTCACCTCCTGTGTGCCCGTGGTGGTGGGAGGTCCTCTGGAAACTGGGTCTGTGTGGCAGGGGGATAATTGCTGGATAATTTTTGACTCCCAAATCTTCCTGGGAAGATTCACCTTGCCAGGAGGCAGAGGATTTCTGCAACAGCCCTGGTGTTCCCGGGTCACACATTTGGATTGGTTTTGCAGGAAAAACTCACTTTGGACATGCAGGATGGAGGAGAAGATCTCCTTTTCCCTGAGTGCTGAGCTGCTCCAGATGGGAATATGGAATCATTAAGGCTGGAAAAGCCATCGAGTCCAACCCCTCCAAAGTCACCCC